>NC_080767.1:29126895-29433049 GCF_020826845.1 Diceros bicornis minor | reverse complement strand
ATACAGACTGCCGGCTCCTTGAGTGCCGTCTCTAACTCTGCCTGGAGCTCTGGCCCGCCCGGCCTGCCCCCTCCCCACCCAGTCTCTGGCTCCACCTCTCCAGCCGGCTGTCACCTCGGCCGCCGCCCACTTACTTCCTCTGCTCCTGCCCCAGCCAAGGCATTTTATTAATTATTCTATGATTGCCACTAAGGCAGTTTTTCACCCAAGATCCTGAGGCACTGGGCTTTCTTTTAAAGCCCAGTGGCGCCAGAACTGTGTCCATTTGGTGAATGGGAAACTGAAGCCCAGAAATGATGTGCAATACTGAGGTCACTCAGGGCTTCGGAGCAAAACTGCGAGCAGCATCTCAGGCTAGAAGGGATGGTCTGAACCACACATCCTGCCCCCCAGAGAGAAAGGGGGCTCAAAAACGAGCCGTCCAGGCCGGCCGGCACATCCTTTCCTGAATGGGAAACCCACTACCCTCAGACAGATCCAATATGGAGGACTGGCTTCCCCAGGGGCTGGGCTCTGCCCCCTGAGGCTGCACGTCTCTGTCTGAGCCTCTACTACCAGAAATGAACAGCACAGGCTCCAAGCCCAGGAGATCTGAGTTCAAATCCAGACTCTACAGCTTACTAGCTGTGTCACCTTGAACCTGGTACTTGCCCTCTCTGGTCTTCAGTAGTCTCATCTATAAAATGGGGATAATAATAAGAACCATCCCAGAGGATTGTTGTAAGATTTGCTGAGATAATGCACACAAATCTCCTGCAGTGCCTAACACATAGTAGGCACTCAGTTATCAGGAGGCATTTCTTTCAAAGATCTCCTAACTCAGATTCCAGAGCTGGCCAGGTTGATGCTCTAGCTGGATTCACATCTACTTGCCGACTTTACAGAATCCCAGCATCCAGCTCCTCCTTTGTATAGCAGGGGAAACTGATCTCAGAAGGAGGATGGGTCCTAGGTAGCACAGAGTCTCCTGGTCCCCACACCCACAGGTTTTCTCCTTCAATTTCCCCAGCACACCTAGCCATCCTGTGGGCCCCAGAGTGGGAAGGCCTGGCAGGAGGGCTCAGAGGTCCTTGTGCCGAGTCCCAGGCATCCTTGAGTGTGGGGTGGGAACCGTGCTGGGTGGAAAAGGTAAGGCCTGCTGGGAGCCCCTCCTACGTCCCCACCCGAGCTGTTCTCATGCTCCACTAGGACAAAAACCAGCTACCCCAGGGAGACAGAGCAAGCCAGGGCAGACCTGGGGAGGGAGTAGGGCAGACAGAGGGCCTGGGGCCCTCGGGTGCTGGGACAGGCTTCAGCTTTCCCCAGCACCCCAGATCCAGGGCCTCCTGGTAACTACCCAGACAGGACGAGAAGACATAAGTCATGGATTATCATCAAAAGGGATGGGTGGAGATTTGGGCATCTAGTTACCTAAAGAAAAGGGGGCTTTCTGGTGATGAAGAAAGGAGAGAAGGGTTTGGATGGGGCCCCATCTTCCACTCCCGGGTCCTCCCTGTCTTCAGGCCCTGGGCCCAGGAAGTTACCATGCCTGGCCCTCCTGCTGACTCCTTACTCCCAAGCTGCCCACCCATTCTCAAAGGAGCAAGCACTTGTGTGGCCCTGGGCATTGGGAGAAAGAGCCTTAGGCTGGGAGTCAGGAGAACTGAGTTCAAGTCTCAGTTCTTCCATAGGTGACCTGAGACAAGTCTCTGCACCTCTCCTGGCCTCTGGTTCCCCATTTAAACAATACAAAGGTCAAATCAGATGGTCTCTGAGAACAGGTCCAGCATGGAGTGATTGAGTCCTCTCTGTGGCCAGGCTCTGTGACTGGTGCTGGAGATCCCGAGATGATGCAATGAAGGAGAGGCCAGAAGCAAGATGGCAGACATGGTGCCAGTGCAGTCCTCCAGGGACGGGACGGTACCACGAGGGTGGAGTGGGGAGAGGAAGACAAGAAAAATGGTGGCAGACGAAGTGCCAGGGCTTGGTGACTGATGGACCCTGAAGCTTCAGGGAAAGAGAGGTGCTGAGGAACACACCTAGGTTTCAGCTTGGTGTTGCTGATAATACCCAGGGAAGAAACCAGGGCCGGGGAGCAGGCTGGGGTAGATGGCATTCAAATTTGGACTCATTGTGTTTGGTCCATCTCAGCAGCGGGGTCCAGCCTGCAGCTGGATACACGGTAGGGGGCTCTAGGCTAGCCCTTGCCCCAGCCCTGGGAAAGGGCCACAGCACACAGTCACCTTTCCCTGCTCCAAAGCCTGTAGCCTCAACATCTGGAAGTTTTCCTAATCCTCAGGATGGTGAACTTCCACTCGTTGGGAAAGGCCCAGCCCCAGAGTCCCCTGGGAAGCCTCAGCTGGCACACTTTCTCCTCTTTCTGGCCTCTGAGGAAACCCCTGTGCCATGCCCGGTCACCGCAGGCAGCACACTGGATTGTGTTGTCCCTCTCTCTCCCTTATTAGGTTTCAAGCATCTTGATCACTCTTGTATCCCCAGGGCCAAGTGCAAGATCTGGCATATAGAAGACGTCCGGCAAATGTTGGTTGATTGAAGAAATGAATGAGTGTATGTATGAGTGAGCAAATGTGTGCTAAAATATGGACCTTGTATGAGTGAGTGAAGGTCCAGGGGCCAGCCTGATGAAGGTGAATGCCACCCTATCCATCTGCTGTGACAACCACCAGAAGTGTGTCAGTGCCCTGCCTCAGTTTCCCTGTCTTCCCCAGCTGGACCCATTGGCCAGCACCCCCAACACTCTCACAGGTCCAGCTCCACCCCAGGCCCTGAGCCCCTCCTAGCTAAGGCAGCAAGGACCTTCTTCCCTATACCCCACTGGTGACATGGGGTGGGGTTTCTCTCTCTGCATACCCCAACCCCTGGCTCTAAACCAATCACATGCCCTCCTGGCAACCCTACCAGAGGCCCTAGCTAGGGCCTGGATTGTAATGCCCCTCAAAAGGTCTCACCCCTGCTGAGTCCCACCCACTATTTGGAAATCCAGAGCTGACTCTCACGTGAATCACTCAGGGACCCAGCCCCACCCAGCCCCACCTCTGGAGGCTGCTTCACAGCCAGGCAGGAAAGCTCTGGAGTGAACCTAACATCTCTTCAAATCCCAGCCCCTGCCAGTCCCGACCAGCTCTCAGTGTGACCTTAGGTAGACAATTGCCCATCTTGGGCCTCAGTTTCCCCATCTGTAAAATGGGGTTCATGAATCCATTCTTGCAAGAGTTATTGGGAGGACAAAATAAGGTCTATGTGAGCATGCCCAGCCTCCAGTAGGAGCTCAATGTTAATTCTTCACCTGCTCTCCCTTCTGTTCTCTGCCCGAGCAGGAGGGCTTATGCAAAGTTTTCTTCCTCTTCCTCTTTACCTACTCAGTGCCAGGCTAGGGTTGGGCATTGGTGGTAATAATAATAATTGCTAATATCTCAAGTATCTATTACATGCCAGACAGAGGCTGTGCATTTTATATGCACTATCACATGTAATTTTCTCAACAGCCCTATAAAGTATTGTCACCTCCATTCTACAGAGAAAGAAACCAAGGTCCAGAGAGCTGAAGTGACTTGCCTAAGGTTGCACAACTAAAAAGGATGAGGTTTCAAGGCCCAATCCCTTTGTTCTGGAATACCAGGTACCATGTACTAAGCCCCAGTATAGCCAGCCAGTCTTTGGAGCTGGTTAAGAGGAAACAGAAATGCACTGTGGTCAGCTAGGGGTGGAGGTCGGGGGGCCAATGTCAGCCGCGTAGTTCAGCTGAGGAGCTAAGAACTGAGACTCACAAAATGCTTTTACATCTCTTTCTCATTGAAATCCTCACAGCGGTTCCAAGAGAAAGGTATCATTATCCCCATTATGCAAAAGAGGAAACTGAGGCTCAAAGATGTCCCTAGATCATGCAGTGAGGAGGAAGGGGAGAGGGAGTTATAACCACCCACTGGAACACCGGCTATGTGGCAGACATGATATTAAGGGGTTTTGGTGCATCATCTCCTTTATTACTCATAACAGCTCCATGAGATAGATTCTCTTCTTGCCCGATTTCTGTAAACAGGAAGACTGACTTGGTAAAGGCCATGGGGTAGTAGGTGGTACAGCTGGAATCCGAGCCCTGGTCTGTTTGATGTCAACGTCTTCAAGCGTAACTCCCTGCTGCGCTCCATCCCTGGTGGTCTTGGATCCCAAACCTAGAATCTTTAAAACAAACACCCAAATTCTGGCAGAGGCAGGCCAAGAAGGCAGATAAACAAGCAGGACACTGGCTAGTGGAGAGTCCCCAGGCTCATCTGGGGAGTTTCCACTGCAGGGTCTCCTGACCCACAGACCTCACCACTAGGCAGCTGACACCATCTGATGGGCACAGCATGGCCGAGTGGTCATGCCACTGGCATCCTCCCCAGCCTGCCCCCACCAGCAGTGTAATCTGCAGAGCATCAGACATCAGGTCCTGGGATCTGGGGGCCCAGCCGCCTGTGACGGAGGAGCTGGGGAAAGAACCATTATCTCACCAAGGGACAATAGTTGGTCTAGAGGTTGCTGAGGCTGTAAAATGTCAGTCTCTGCATCTCCCTCCCCCTCCACCACAGTTGAAGGAAGAGGAACTGTTCCCACGGCCCTCCACTGGTATGTGAAATATCCTCCTAACTCTGCTCAGAACATTCAGTAGCTCCCACTGCCCCCCAGACCTTAACCTGGTCTTCAAGTCTCCTCACTCACTGAATAGGAGGATGTCACAGAGAAAGCCCTGGAATGCCAACCCAGAAGATCTTTTTAGTAACACGACCCCCTGAACTCACTGTGTGACCTTGAACAAGTCACTCTCCCTCTTGGACCTCAGTTTCCCTACTTGCTAAGTAAGCCTGTTGAATTAGATGTGTCGCAGGTAGGGAGCAGGGGTTATGGAGTCAGTTGGGACTGGATTTGTAGCCCAGCTTCAGTAGTCTAGCTGTATGGTTTGGAGCCAGTCGTATATCGTCTCTGAGTCTCCGTTTCCTCATCTGAACATAAGGATAATAATAATATCTATTTCCTGGGACCATTGTGAGGATAAGACCACTTAGCTCAATTCCTGGCACTCAGGAGGCCCTTGGTAAATGATCGTTACTGCTGGAACTATTATAATTAATAATTATATAGTTAATCCAATTCTGTCAGCTGTGAAAAAACTTGTACCAGACACCCAAAAGAATTTAAGAGAGAATGGTTGCAGACAAGTGCTAGCCTATTATACCAAGAACGCATTTGGCTACATATAACAAGTCCCAAACATGGAAGCTTAAACAAAAAAAAGGAGGGGGGATTCTTCTTCTCAAATGACAAGAAGTCCGGAGATACGCAACCCAGGACTCTGTGACTGCTCAGTCACGCCGTCAAGAGTCCAGGCTCTCTCCATCTCTCTGCTCCATCACCCGCAGAATGGGTTGCATCCTCAAGCCGTTGTTCCAGGCAGGAAAAGGAGAGAAAGGGAAGAGGCAGCCTCAGCAGAGTTCCACTACATCTCTTGCACCAGAACTGTGTCACGTGACCTCACTTGGCAGCAAAGGAGATTGGGAGATTGAGTTTGGGGATTAAGCAGGAAAGAACAGGGAGTGGGAAATGGTGACTAGGCCAGCCGACCTCCAGTGTCTGCCAGACTCGGGAGAGTCTCTTTCTGGTGTGGGCTGTGGTTTTTTTTGTTTTGTTTTATTTTGTTTTGAGGAAGATTGGCCCTGAGCTAACATCTGTTGCCAATCTTCCTTCTTTTTTTTTTTCCTTTTTTCTCCCCAAAGCCCCCGTAGATAGTTGTATGCCATAGTTGTACATCCTTCTAGTTGCTCTGTGTGGGACGCCACCTCAGTATGGCTTGATGAGCGGCGCGTAGGTCCGTGCCCAGGATCCAAACCAGTGAACCCCAGGCCGCCGGAGTGGAGCGTGTGAACTTAACCACTACGCCACCGGGCCGGCCCCTGGGCTGTGGGTTTGATGTGTGGCTTCCCTGGAGAATCCAGGAACAAGTATACACTGCAGGCTCCAGAGGTGAGCAGACTTGCCTTGTCCCAGGATAGGGTCTAGGAATTGCAAGACCACAGTGGGTCAGAGCCAGGAGCTCCCTACACGAAGGTCCAATCCAGCCCCTCAGGTGACGGATTCAGAGACTCAGAGCGAGGCAGGGACTTGCCCAAACAGGCCAGGTTCTTTCCTCTGTGTCCTATGGCCTCTTGTAAAATGACTAACCTTGGAACAAATCACATAAGAAAGAGTCGTGCCCCAACACAAGGACCGCTCATCCTTTGAAAACTGCACCCAAGGAACAGAAAATTTAGGGGGCAAGAATTCGCACTTCCAAGCAACTCTTCAGTTCTCAGGCAAGAGTCGTGAAAGTCCATTTTCTCAAGCCTTTCAGATAGAACTGGCCTGACTCATCACTCATGGAATGTGTGTTCCTGCTTTAGTGCTTGATTAATAACTTACCGTCATTCAGCCACACACAGTTTAGAAAAACATTTTCACTTACATCATCTTCTCTTTTGATCTACACAGCAATCTTTTGACGTATGTGCTTTTAACCTCTGAATAGATAAGGATTATCTCCATTACAAATGACGGACACCCAATTTCAATTGATGTAGGCAAAAGAAAAGGAAGTGTTGGCTCCCAAGCTGAAAACTGGGGACAGGTATGGCTGCATCCAGGTGTCAGGTTCTCTCTCTCTCTCTGATCTTTTTTTTCCTCTTATTAGCTTCACTCTCAAGCAGGTGCTCCCCCAAGGACTGGGGCAGCTCCAGGCTTACACCATCCTAGTGCCCCAATCCCACAGGAAAAGAGAATGCCTCTTTCCTGGATGCTTCTGACTGCTCTGGCTTAGCTCATGTGCCCATTCCTGAACCAAATGCCATGACCAGGAGGATGGAGTGTCCTGATTCTGACTGGCCAGTCCTAGACCGTGTGCCCACGTGAACTGAGAATGGGAGAGGGATGTTCCCCAAAAGAAAATTGGGTGCTGTTTTCAAAAGAAGAAGGAAGGGACACACGACAGGCAGAAACAACTGATGTCACTCAGCGCTGCATTTCTCCATTTGACGGACAGGGAAGCCAAGGTTCAGAGAGGTGAAGTGGCTTTTGCCTGAAGCCTCAGGGCTGGCAGGAAGGGAGGCTCTCTTGCTGTTGGCTGTGCTCCTGGATGGAGAGAAGAGTGAAGGGCTACATGGGTGAGAGGGCTCCTGCCTGTCTGGAGCCTAGCAGGCGTCCAGAGTCTCCCCAAGAGGGAGGAAAAAGGGTTTGGAGGGATGCTGGAATCCAAAACTGCTTCTCCTCTGGACTTCCTGGTATTTGCTTGAGCAGGAAAGGATGTTGGTGTTTGTCGAACAACCAGGGCATGCCAGATACTGCTGGGCATTTCACAATCTCTCCAACCGTGTTTCTCAGAAGTGTAAGCTGAGGCTGAGTGAAGAAGCTACTTGTCCAAGTCAAGCGGTCTTGGAGTGGCAAGGCTGGGACTCAGTCCCAGTCTGGAATGACTCCAAAGCCTGTGTTGTTTTCTTGAATGGTTTCAATTGGGCGCTATTGACATTTTGTGTGGGATTGCCTCACACAGGGCAGGAAGTTTAGCCAGCTAATAGTAAGCTCAATCATGGCAACAACCCAAAATTGTCCCATACACTTCCAACCTCCACCCTCCAGGAGGCTACCTCTGCCCCTGGATGAGAACCACAATACCATGCCAACCAAATCTGACTCCTTTCTATGGACCCAGGGCCTGAAATAGAGAAAGCACTTAATAAATGTTTGATGAATGAATAAATGAAATACTCTGAAGTCAAACAGGACTAGGTGCAAATCCCAGCTCTACCAATTACCAGCTGGATGGCATTGTGCAAGTTACTTAATCCTCTGTGCCTCAGTTTTCTTATCTGTAAAATGAGACAATATTAGCACCATCCTCCCAGGGTTGTTATGAGGATTAAATGAGTTAATTCTTGTAAAATGCTTAGGACATTGACTGATGCTTAATAAACACTGTGTCAGTGTTTCTTAAACAAATGAGCCAATAAATGAATGAATGCATGACTATCATTTATACATACACACATAATCAGGAGTTTACAGTTTACTAACACTTTCATGTTTGTTTTCTCATTTGATCATCTCCATTACCCTGTAAGAGAACGTTATGCCCATTTTACAGATGAGGAAACTCAGGCTCAGAGAGGTGAAGTGACTTGGCTAGGGTCTCCTGGTTATTCAACTACAGCTCCAGAATTTCAGACTATGGCTTCTCTGCATTTTCCATCCCCTGCAAATAGACATTTTTAAGCCAAGAATGAAGGAACAAAGGAGCTAGAGGGATTTCTGAGAGGTGGACCTCTCAGACCACCCGGTCAGGGAGGGGCTGTCCTGATCCCGCAGCTGGTGAAGCTCCTCCATCCCACCCGGAGCTCTCTCCTGGAGCTGCCCAGTGCTGTGTGGAGCGTGTGTGTGTGAGAGTCACCAAGGGGTTGAGGAGGGAGGAGGCCCAGCCATGCAGCCAGGACCACACGACCACAGGAGAGAAATGAGTGGTGAGTGAGGGCTGGTCAGCCGCCTGCCCACTCTCTGAGAAGAGGAGCACTGGCTCTGTGGGCACCCCAGAGCCCCCAAACCTGAGCCCGTCCCCAGGCCACCCTCAGGATGGCACACAGGAGTGACCTCACTGCTCTGTGATTCCTTTCCATTCCACTCCACCCATCCTACAAATACTTGTGAGATGGCATCTTGGCCAACCTCCAGACAGGTTGCTGGAGACTTCTGCTCTCAAGGAGCTCTCAGACAATGCGGTGAGCCTCAGAGGAACAGAAGACAAAGGATGGAGAAGGAGTGCTGGGAAACTCCTTGCAAGGCCCCACCTGCCCAGATCCTTAGGAGGATCCCAATTCCCAAATGCCAAAGGCCCATAAACCAGCCCTGTCCCTGCTGCCGAGCTGAGGCTTTGAGTAACATGGCATCTCTGGGCTGCCCACTCCCTCAGCTTCTCACCTCTTCTCCAACCCTTCAATCCACCTTGCCTCCTCTACCCCATCCTCCTCTGATCCTCACTCTCAGTCTCCCAGTATATCCCCCACCTCTGCTCTATCTTCTCACTCCCGCTCACCTCCTTTGCCCATCTAAGCCCTTTAGACCTTCTCTCGCTCTCTTGGCATAAAGAAAAAGTTATGGACTTTAGAGACATACCGACCTGGGCCTACTTCACACTAGCTGTGTGACCTTGGCTATGCTGCTTTGCCAGTTTCTCCCTATAAAATGGAGGGATTTTGTGAGGGTTTAATAGACTGATGGATGTGAAAATACTTAGCACATAGGTGATGCTCAATAAATACTACATTTTCTTTTCCTCAAAGGCTGCCACCAAAGAATTGGGCTGAGACTAAAAGGGGAAACCTCAGATTTTCTCTCCTCTTTCCTTCTCCTTAAAAGATCTTCCTGCCAGGGGTTCGCCCAAACAGAACTCCTTCTCTGCAGAGGTTAAGATTCTACGGGTGTATATACACAATGGAATATTATTCAGCCATAAAAAAGAAGGAAATCCTGCCATTTGTGACAACATTGGGCATTATAATATAATGCCCAATTGAGAGCATTATGCTAAGTGAAATAAGTCAGACAGAAAAGGACAAATATTGTATGATCTCACTTATATGTAGAATCTTAAAAAACTGAACTCATAGAAACAGTAGATTGGTGGTTGCCAGGGGCTGGTGGGGAGGGAAAATGAGGGTCAGTGGTCAAAGTGTACAAACTTCCAGTTATAAGATGAATAAGTTCTGAGGATCTAATGTACAGCATGGTGACTACAGTTAATAATACCATATTGTACACTTGAAAGTTGCTAAGAGAGTAGATCTTAAATATTCTCAACACACACACAAAAGGTAACTATGTGAAGTAATGGATGTGTTAACTAACCTTATTGTGGGAATCATTTCACAATATATATGTGTATCAAATCATCATGTTGTACACCTTAAACTTACACAATGTTACATGTCAAATACATTTTAATAAAGTTGGGGAAAAAAGATTCTATGGGATATTGATTCTCAACTGGAGCACACCCTACCTTGGGAAGAATTTAAGAATCACCTTTAGGTATTTTTTCAAATTGCACACACACACACACACACGTGAGCACATGCAATGAGATTCTAATATTCCCTCTTCCGATGGCAAGATGCAGATCACAGCCATAGTGAGCCTCCATACCAGTGGAAATGTAGAGTGGTAAAAAGATGGAGAAACACTGAGCTAGATCATTTATATGCCAAACCATCTGAGACTCACAGATCTGTTTAGATCTCAGCCTTGGACATCTCCCCTCACCAGGTCTCTCCTTGTTGGTATCTCACTCCATCTTCCTTCCCTGGCAAAATAATTTGGATTATGCCAGATCTGGGCTCTTCCTTACTCCTGTCTACTTGGAGTCTTATAACTTTCTTATCCAGAGCAACTCAACCTAACTCAACTCAACTCAATCCACCTCAATTCTCCTAAATTCAGCTCAAGTCAACCCAGCTCAACTTATTTCCACTCAACCCACTCAAATCCAACCTAACCCAATTCAGTCAAATTCAACTCCACTTCACTCAACCCAACCCAACCCATCTCAACACAACCCAACTAAGTTCAACTCTACTAGTTTCAAATCAAGGCAAACCAGCTCAACTCAGCCCACTCCCAAATCCAACTCCATTCAATAGAACCAAACTAAATTTTGTTCAACCCAACCCATCCCGACATGACATAACACAACTCTGCTCTACTCCACCCAAACCAAACCAGCTACACTCAACCCAACTCAACATAATTCAACTCAACTAAACCCATCCCTGCCCAGCTCAGTTCTCCTTTTGTATCTCCTCCTTCCTTCCAACACTAAGTACCTACCTCCCAACCCTCCCCCACTGTCAGATTCCCTATCATTCCCTAAATAGTGAGGCACAGAGTTAATGCCTGAGCTAAATAGAGGGAGAAATTTTTCTTTGGACTTTCCACCTCCTTGCTCTTCTGCCAACTCTACAGGGGATGTAACCACATCCCCCTACAGGTAATAACCTTCATTCATCTCTGACTCCCCACCATTTACACCTACCCTTGAACGAAACCTCGAGGCCAAGAAGTCTGTGCAAGCTCTCATCTCTGCACACACTACCCCCAGGGAGGTGATCTAGAGGACATTTCGATTGTGGGGCAGGTGGGTCCCAGCCCCAGAGGAAATATGATGGGCAGAAGAGGGACCACCAGACCCAGGCACCTTGCAGGGAAAAGCAGGATCTGGCTTGACCCCCAGAGAGAAGAAAGCTCTGTCACTGGCTTTTCTGCCCCATCCACCTGGTCTCCTTCCTCTGTATTCTGGCCCTGCTCTCCTCTTCCCGCCTTTATCACTCAGTCTGGGTCTCATATCTCTCTTTCTCTCTCTTTCTCTGTCTGTTATTATCTCTGCCTCTGTCTGTGATGGCCCTGTCTCTTCATCTCTGTCTTGGAAACTCTCTTCCTCTTTCATTATCTCTGTGTTGCTATCTCCCTCCTGTTGACTCTGGCCCTCTCCATCTCTGTCTCTATTTCTGGCACAATCTGCTTCATGTTGCAAGCTCCGGCTGGGGAGTTATTTCTTCTGAACAGAGATGCCTCGATCCCTTCATCCCTTCTACCTCTTT
This sequence comes from Diceros bicornis minor, assembly GCF_020826845.1. NCBI lineage: Eukaryota > Metazoa > Chordata > Mammalia > Perissodactyla > Rhinocerotidae > Diceros > Diceros bicornis. The sequence continues at coordinate 29,421,398 of NC_080767.1, read as the reverse complement.
CCTGCCAGGAGAACAACAGGCACCCCAGGCTGCCTGACAACCACTCTGAGGCTGATGAACCAGGCCTGAGGCCTCCCGAGCCCAAGAGCTAAAACTTCTTCTCCCGTCAGGAAATCAGAATGATACACACTACAGCTGGAAGGGAATTTAGGCCAATCTTCTCATTTTATGGATGGGGAAACTGAGCCACACACACCGTAGGGGGCTTGCCCAAGGTCATTCAGGTTTAGTGAAGTGACAAGGAGGCCCTCCTAAGCTGGAGACCCCAGAATCTGAACACAGAGTGGGAAGGTTTGGGTACCAGCCTGCTGGGAGATGTATAAAAGAACAATAGCACCTGCCTCCAGAAGCCATCTCCATGACCAAGGGAATTGCCTGCCTTGCCACAGCATCTCAGAGCAGTGCCTCCCTGTCTCTATCTGTCTCTCTCACAGTAAAACGTATTCTCTGTGGAGTGGAGAGGAGGGAAGACGAGAAGCATTCTGGGACCCCGCTGGTGAGGGTCATTCACCACTGACCCTGACCCTTCCCACCTCTCGGGGCGGGACCCAACACGTCATGGAAGCACAATTCTGAGAGCACAAGAGGGCAGCCCTCATAGGCCCAGGGAGAGGAGGAAACCAGGGTTTGGTCGGCTGCTGTGAGGGACAAGGCTGGCCTTGTAGCCAGACCAAATCCAGAGTCCAGCCATGGAGCCCTCAGCCGCAGCTCCCTGCCCAGCCAGGCATAGCCCCCAAGACTGTCTGGTCTTGGTCAGGGTGAGCCCTCGGCCGAGGGCCAGGACTGCATTCCTTCCTGCCCCACCCACCACCAGCCTCCTGGTCAGTGCGGGCCCCAGCAGGAACCAGGGCCCCCGGGGGGTTGGGCCAGGCTAGGCCAGGGAAAAGGCCCCTTCTCCAGCCCAGAAGTGAGGCCCCCGCTATCTCCTCCTAAGCCCATGACTCACTGCCCATCTAAGCGCTCTGGAGACGCCCCCCTCAGCAGCTCCGTGTTCCTCGGCAGGCACCAGCCTGGGCCTTCCTCACAACTCTAGGATGTCTGAAAATAGAAAAGGAGAAGAGAAGCCTGTGGTCTGTGTAGTGAGCGGAGGAGAAGCTGAGAAGGGGCAGTGTGGGGGAGGAGCTAGTTTCTAGGCCCATGGACAGATGCCACCAGGACTGGTCCTGTCCTGACCTCCAGTACCCCTGACGCCTTCTCTAGCCCCTGCTTCCTCCCTCTCTGTAGAAGGGCCTCAAGTTGTTGGGCCCAAACCTCCATAGAACAGATCAGGAGACTACAGCCCAGAGAGGGAAGGAGTTTGCCCAAAAAGACATAGCAGAGAGGGAGCTGGAATCCAGGCCCCTGGCCTCTGACCTGGGTCCTTCCCCAGCAGGCTCTCTGGATGGAGTTCCTTTGGGGCCCTGAGCCTGCCCCATCTGCCCAAGAGGCCAAATTCAGGCAGTTCACACCTCGCATGAATTGTCCCAACCCAGGAAGGGCCCTGTTCCTCAGAACCCACGGCTCAGCCTGAAGCCCAGCTCCCTCCGAGAGGCCTTGGGAAGGCAAGGCCCTCCTTCCCTCCTCCTGCTGCTGCCCCACTGACCTCCGCCTGGGCCGGCTCTTCCTTCCCCTTTCCCCAGCACCCCTCTCCCCACCCCACCCTGGGCCCAGCAGAGCTGGAGGTAGACAGCAGGGGGGCTCTGAGCCCCTGTTTCTGCCCCCTCCCCCACCTGCCTGGACCTCAAGACAAGCGAGGCCCCCGTCGCTGCGGCAGACCTTGCAGGGCTTGATCTCATTCACGCCATCCCACCAGCGTCTTCATTCTTGGAAGGTCATTGGACACATGAAACCGAAATCTGCTTCCCTGGCTTCCCCACTGGCCCCGCTGCTGCCTCCAGGGCCTCACACACAGGTCACTTCCTCTGCCCCCATGACCCCTCAGAGACAGGTCAGCTGCAAGCTTGTTCCCTGGCAGCACAATTGCTTCAAGCGGCTACGCATGTGAGTTCCTCCAACAGGCATGAGCCCTGCCTCAGCCCTTACTCGCTGTGACCTGTGTAACTCTGCCCTATATAACTCTTCCTCTGGCTGATCTTCATCTGTCTCCCTTCCCTGTAATGAACCATAACCATGTGTATAAGAGATTTCAGTGAGTTTTGTGAGTCTTTGCAGCGAATTATCAAACCTGAGGGCTGTTTTGGGCACCTCTCAAACTTGCAGGAGGTGTCAGAAGTGAGGGCAGTCTCGTGTGCAGACTGTGCCCTCTAACCTTGCAGTGACCCCAACTTACAGCAACTTCTTCCGTGATCCTTCATCTCACCCTCACAATAACCCTCTGAAGTAGGCACATTACCATCCATCCTTTTTAGAGGTTAGGAAACTGAGTTAAGTAATCTGACTGAGGTCGTACAGTTGGCAAATGACAGAGGCGAAATTTGAAAGCAGGCAGCCAGGTACTAGCGTCTGTGCCTGTAACCACTGTGCATAGTGCCATCCCAATTAGGGGAGGCAGAGAGGGGACCATGAGACATGGAGCTGGGGGGTTTGCAGGGACAGTTCCCAGAGGGGTTCCCTGGTAAAGAGGCTGAGCTTTGTCCTGGGGTCAACGGGGAGCCATTGATGGTTTTAAGCAGGGAGCAACATGAATGCTGTGGGCTTTAGCAAGGTCCCTCTGGATGCAGCATGGAGAGTGGATTGCAAATGGGCCCAAGCGGGGAGAAGAACAAATTTGTGAGGGTACCGCAGCAGACCAGGTGAGGACAATGGCGACTGGACCTGAGCCGTGGTCTTGGGGATGGAGAGCAGTGAACACGTTCCAGGTCTACCTACAAGGGAGACTTGACAGGACCTGGGGACAGACTGGATTCAGGGCATAATGGAGTAGGAGGAGCCAAGGGTAACACCCAAGCTTCCGGATTAGACAATCAGGGTGCTAAGTCCTTGAGACGGGGAAGACAGAGGAGGAACAGATTCAGGGTGAGCTATACCACCATTAATGGTCCCAGAGTCCCAAAGTGGTCAATACCTCAGATCAGGGCTGCCCTCACCCCAGGGCACAGGGTCCCTTGTCTGGACCAGGACAGTGCTGCTAGCTCCAGGACCAAGAAGGGGCACCCTCACCTACCTCAGAGTTGCCACCAGGTGGCAGCAAAGGCCACCTTTTTCCAAGACAGCTGGCTGGAGGAGGAGGAAGGGAAACTTGCAGCTGGGGAAGCTGACTCACTGAGGAGACCTGGGAAAGTGGGCCAGGGACCTCACGCAGAGGCTTGTGAATGTGAGTTCCTGCAGGTACAGCCTCAAAAGAGCCCCGATCTAGGATGCAGGAGTCCTGGGTTCTGCCTGTGACCCAAAGCCAGAGCCTGCCCCTCACAGAGGTTTAGGTGTCTCCCCTGTAGAGTGCAGGCCCTGCCAGGGGCCAGAAGCTGGCAGATGGACTTTAACCCCTTCCCTGGCTTTCTACCCCTAATAGCTGTGGCTTTCAAACATATTTGTAGAGGCAACATCTTTTTTTACAAACAAAATCCTAAGTGCCCCCACCCCACGTATGAAACAGGGAACAGATTTATATGGATCTGCTGCAGTTGGTGTGGAGGTTTGGGATACTCCCAAGCCCACACAGAGGATAAAATCTAGACTCCTCACCCTGGCATTCGAGGCCCTCACTCTCTACCTGTCCAGCGCCTTCGGCACTACTCCCCCACCCCCACTCTCCCACTGGGACCACTCTACCAGCGTCCTTGTCTTTGCAAGTGCTGGACTTTCCCTTGGGATTGCCTTTCCCTCCCCTCCTGATTCAAACTCTCCTCATCCTTTAATGTCAGGTCCCTTGTAACCAACTTCCAGAAGCCTTCTCCAAAGCCCCTGATGGAAAGAGTCACTCTCTCCCCCGCACTGCCCCAGACCTCTGTCACTAAGCACCTGCTGTGGTCGGGCACTTCCAACAAGCCAACAGCACTTCCTCTGGCTCCCCAGATCTCATGTTCTACATACACTCGCAGGCGTCTCTCTCCACTGCTCCTGAGTGCCTGCAGGTGGGGACCATGGCTGATTCCCCCACAGCCGAGTGTGCCCCGTCTCACCCCACCGGGAGCTGGCAGACCAGCCTCTGCCCCACCAGGCCTCACTGAGACACATTAAGAGATGGTTCACCTTTCCTGGGTCTCAGCTTTCCCCTCTGTATAATGGGGGCTGCTATCATCTAACCAGGACTGTGTGCAGGATCAGGTCTGGCTATGTAATTTGCAGGGCCCAGTGCAAAATGAAAATGTGCAGACCCTGGCTCAAATTTTTTTTTTAATTTTGAGACAATGATAGTGGAACATTAAACCAAGCACAGGTCTCACACCCATGGAGCCACCCTGAAGTTTGTGTCCTACACGAGGGGTCTGAAATCCAGCCAGCTGAGCCCAAATGTGGGGCTTTCTCTGCCAAGAAGATAGTCACCTTTTTCTTCACTCAAGGGCACTTTCTGCTGGTGAAGCTGGCGTCCAGAAGCAAGGCTGAACTCACCCAGAAGCTCTAGAGCGCCTTTTCCTAAGTCACACAAAAGTGTGGCATTGGCCTGTAGCCACCCTGCCCAAGTTCTCTGCGATTTCATGGTCCTGGCACGCGAAACATGCTCCTGGACTGCTTGTCAAATGAGGAAGAGGGACCAGAAATTGGACACAAGAAATCGGAGAAAGCCTGGCTTACAACCGTGGCCTATTAATGCTTGATAACCGAGTAAATGAATGACTAGGTGAATGCTAAGACCAAACCTCTCAGTAATGGCATTGTGGAATTACGGAGCTAAAAGAGACAGAAATCATCAAATCCAGGGTTTTCAAACTATGTTCTTCGGCCCTAAAGGTGCGTTGGGGACAACACTAGGGGACACAGGAAAAGCCAGGCACTCAGAGATCAGGCCCCCTTCCCACCTTTCACCCTTTTACCTGTCTCACATACTGGGTTTCTCAAATAAGGTTTTGTTTGAAGAACTCTGCTGGCTCAGGAAGGGCAAGAGACTTGCCCAAAGTCACACAGCACAGGCTAGGGAGACGAGGGCACAGAAGAGGGATCAGAGATGTGAGGTCAGAAGTCAGCTGGGAGCTCCCAGATGAGAGAGGCAATAAAAGGCAGGCAGAAGAACATAAAAAAAGACAAAATCGTCCCATTTGCAACAACATGGATGGGCCTGGAGCGTATTATGTTAAGTGAAATAAGCCAGAAAGAGAAAGACAAACACTGTATGATCTCACTCATATGTGGAATATAAACCAACACATGGACAGAGAAAACTGGACTGTGGTTACCAGGGGCAGTGGGGGTGGGGGGTGGGCACAAGGGGTGAAGGGAGTCATATATATGGTGATGGACAAACAAAAATGTACAACCCAAAATTTCACAATGTTAGAAACCATTAAAACATCAATAAAAAAAAAAAATTAAAAAAAAAAAAAAAAGCAGGCAGAAGAGGGAGCATCAGTTTTACACCAGAGTTTTATACCAGAGACGTGAAATCAAGGCAGAGGAGGCGAGATTAACCAGAGGATGGAGATCAGGGATGGTAAATCCCAGCTCAGAGCAGAGGTTCAAGGTCAAGTTCCAAGTTTAGAAGCCAAAGGTAGGGGTTCATTCATTGCTTTGTTCATTCAGTTGGTATTTACTGAGCACCTACCGAGTGCTGGGCACAGTTCCAGGCTCTGGGATACAGAATTGACAAGACAAAGTCCCTGGCCTCACAGGGCTCACATTCTTGGGGGGAGGGGACAGTCAGGAAATAAACATTATTACATGAAAAATAAAGAACCAACCAGCTAGATATAAGTGACACAAAGAAAATTAAACAGAGTGAGAGAGAGAGCCTGCAGGTGGGTGGGCTAATTCATATAGGGTGGTCACGGAGGGCCTCCCTGAGGAGGTGACATTTGAGCTGAGCCCTGAATGAGATGGGGCCGCCGATGCCCCCAGCTGAGAGGGGGGGCAGGTGGCAGAGCTGCTGGCCTAGAGAGCTGCAGATCCACCCTGCGAAGTTGGGCGGGCTGGGCAGGAAGTCTGGCCCCCTGTAACCGTATCCCCAGGAAGGAGGAAGCCAGGAAGGTGCTTTCAGCAGTCGTATTCATCAAGACCGGCTGCACTAACCCGCGGGCAGCACCAGAGGCTCCTCAGGGCCCCTATCCACCTTCAGCCGCCTGGGGAGGAGACAGCCAGGGAGGGAGGGCGGCCTAGAATGGGCCCTGGATTCTCTTCCAGACAATAAATGCTTCCAGGTTCCCGGAGAGCATTCCGTGGGTCACAACCGCATCTGATCTCAATTACCCCGGGTGTAGGGTTCCCGGGCTGGGCGGGGGCCGGGGTGGGGGGAAGGCTATTTCTCCATAATCAGAATCTCCTGGCCCAGCGGGTGAAGGCACCCCAGGACAGGTCCCCAAAATTTCAGGACTCAGGGAGGGGGCTCTCCCCAGAAGGAGAGGTCTAGCTGGGTGTGGGTGCAGGGCGTCTGCTTCATAGCCACTTTGCTGTGCGACCTGGTGTAAATCAGGTAACCTCTCTGGGCCCCTGTGGAAATGGTGAAGATTCTCCTTTTCCTTTCCGTGGAGGCAGGAGTACCCTCCAGGCCTGAAGGGCAAGGCTCAGTGCTGTGGGCCGGGGTGGGCTGGGCTGGAATGGGGTGGGGTTGCTAATCCCTTACTCTTTCCTGCCTTGATTAGATTGTAATCATCCTGCAAATACATCCCACCCAAGATTATGGTGCCAGAGTTGTCATGATGAACATCTCCTAAAACTGACCAGGGATAAGCCCCTCACCTTCGACCTGCTCAGATACCTCTGGGCCTCAGTTTACCCGTGCCCACCTCCAGAGGGGAGGTGAGGATCAAATGAGCAACAAGCCTAAGGCCGGTTTACAAAGATACACACCAGTAACCGTGTTCATTTGATTAATTTTACAATCAACAACAAGCACAAAAATGGCGGTACTTCTAAGCATAGGAAGAAAAAACCTGCATTTGTAAAAAGTCTGCATGATATGGTTTTTGTGATTGACGACCTTGAGCAAGTGGTTCCCCCTCGAGGCCTCAGTTTCCCCATCCATAACGGAGCCTGCAGCCAAAGGTCCACCCTGAAGAGGGTCTTTTCGGGCCACGGGCAGCCCGGTTTGCACAAAGGGGTGTCGCTCAAGCTACACTGGCGGGTTTCCTGTAGTAGGTAAAACACGCCCCCTGCAGCCTGGATTTCACTGGGTCCCTTTTCTTCTCGAGGGACTGCGGCACAGGGTTAGGCTTTTAATGGGACAAGCAAACTGGAGGGGGGTGCAGGATGAAGCGAGCGGTGGGGGTTTTCACTGAGGTGGGAGTCCAGCAGCTAATTTAATTTAACACTAGGAAACGCAATCTCCGGGAGGCGGCGAGCCGGGATTCGAACCCGGGTCTGCCGGGCCGCAGGGGCGGGGCGCGATCCTTCCCGGGCTGCCGGCCGAGCGGATGCCGGGGTCGGCGGAGCGCGGGGCCACCGGCCGGCCGGCCGCTCGGCGGGCACTGCTTTCTCCTTTTATGTCCGCGCGGGGCCGGGAACTCCCTGCCCGGGGCCGCGGCCCGCGAACAATGCGCCGCTTCCTGCCGCCCGGCCCGGCCGCGGCCCCGCTCGCGCTCCCCGCCCTGCGGCCGCCGGGAAATGGGCCGGAGCCCCGCCGGCCGCGCCGGTACACCGGGTCGCGCCCCGGGAGACGGCAGGGGCCGGGAGGGGCCTCCGTGCCGACCCAGGGCCCTGGCAGGGGCGGAGGTGACCCAGCGCTGGCCCGGCGGCAGCTGGCGTCCGTCCGTCATTCACACGTGCACAGGGCACACGGTTTCAGCTCGTGCGTCCGTGTGTCCACCGTGCACGCCTGCGGCTTAGGCTGGTCGCACGCCCGCCTGGCCGTGCCATGCACCTAAAGCTCCTCTCCATCCTGCATGGGCCCCACGGCTGCACGGCCTGCGCGCAGACGCCACTTGTTGACTTGACAAATTGTGGTGGCCTCTCCAACGGGCCAGGCCCTGTGCTAGGCGCTGGGGATTCGGCAGGGAACAAAACTGAGACAGGCCCTTGGCCTCCTGAAGCTTACGTTCTAGTGAGAGAGAAAACAATGAACATCAGAAATACTGAATTATATAGTATATGAAAAAGTGATACTTGTTTGGAGAAAATCAAGAAGGGACTGGGATGGGGAATTGGGTCTGTTTTAAACAGAGTGGTAATGGGTATTTTAACTGAGAAGGCATTTGAGCAAAGACGCACAGAACATGAATCACAAATATATATGTCTCAAAAGGATATGCAACATACCCCCAAGTATATGCATTACACAAACACACACTGTTTACATCAATGTGGCCATATAGACCCCATGCATAAGCACTTCACACCCGTGCACACACCAGACCACATACAACGCATTGTATACGTCCAGAATGTATATCCACTACATGCATATCTATTTTTATTACATGTATCACCTCTATGCACACACAAATGTGCCATGCTGTGTACACATGTGCACATTTATGACCATGCCTGCACCTCCAATATCGATTACCCCATATACATATATTCTTCAATTCACAAATGCAGAGCCCTGTGCAGATTTATATATATCATATACCTCAAGTATGTGTTTTTTCTAATTTCATAAGCCACTTGTCAATATAGTACATCCTAATACATTTATTTACGTCTTGTGTTGCATTCATTATGTAAAATATATATGCATACACCCAAGTACAGGTATCATAAACCTTGCATAAATATATGCCTGTACTATACACACCCACAAACACACCTACACATGGCTTTCTCTCTCACAAAAATATGTCCACACTTCCCATACATTCCCTTGTACCTGTTTTATACAGCCCATATACATGTATCGTGTGCAAATAATAGTAATAACAGTTACAGAGTACTTACTATGCACCAGACACAGTGCTAGGGTCTTTACCTGAATTATCTCATTCAATCCTTAGGACAACCCTATGCAATAGGTACTATCCGTTTAGCTTGGCAGCTAAAAGCTCACACAGCAGGCAGACTGCCTAGATTTGAATCCTGGCTTCACCATTATCTAACCTCTGAGAGCTTCAGTTTTCCCATCTGTAAAATGGGGATGAGAGTAGTACTTACTTTCAGGGTTATTGGGGAAAGTCAGTAAGATAAAAATGCATGAGAAGCATATAGTACAGAACCAGGCACAGAGTAAGTGCTCAATAAATGTTAGTTGTGACTATTACAATTATCTATCCTACAGATGAGAAAAGTCAGGTTCAGAGAGGTTAAGTGACTTGCCTGAGGTCGCACAATCTGGGGGTGGAGGAGGCAGGCCTCAAGCGCAGGTCTGTGTGACCACACAGTTCAGGCCCTAGAAGCATACTCATGCCCCCATATCACAGAATGGGGGACAGTGACACACACACACACACACCCGGCACATTCCATGCAGACTCCATATGCTCCTACCTTTCATATATGTATCCCATGTACCTATTGCATAGACGTAAATTCATCCCACATTTATATAATCAACACCTATCCCCCCAGCCAGGCACCCAGCTAGATGCTAGGGGTATAGCAGTCAGCAAGGCGGACTTGATCCTGCTCTCGTGGCACTTACAGACCAGCACACACAACTGTGAACACACACCACATATAACCTGCGTATACACGGCTCCGCTATGTGCACATGTCCACCGCGGGTATCTGTACACACAGCCCGTGTGCCTGAGCCACCGCACACCTCATTGCTGGATCAGCAGCACATAATCCACATAGACACGTCTTATATCATTTACACACACCCAGTATATTCATACCACATGTACCATATACGCCTCCTGTGCACGTGTCATTCACACATGGTCAGTGGACACACTTTCCTTACCTGTGTCCACATATTACACATACCCAGCATGCGTCACTCATGTACCTGTTCCTCTCTCTGCCCCACACGGGCAGCTTGGGAGGCCCAGGCCAGCCCCTCTGGGTGGGTCAGAGGTCCGAGAGGCAGGGCCTGGACCCCCATCACAGGGGAGAGAAGGTGGCCCCTGGCTTCACGGCTGGCGGCCAGGAAATTATAGTCGACACCAAACCAAAGCGGCCCCTTCGCGGACCAGGTAATCAGGCCTCTCCCGGATTCGGCCTGACAGCTTAAATGTTCTAATTCCGCTGCCAGGGGCCCAGCTCCCCAACTCCGGCCATGGCCCAGCCCTCGGCCCTCCATCATAATTGGACCCACGTTTTCATTACCCTGAGATTAGGCAGGTCCCCTCCGGCCAGGAGGACGCCTGCAGCTGCACGAGAACCGTCCCCCACACGAACGCATTTACCTGATTATGGAGTTTATTTTATAGCAATTGCTCCAGAGTGCTGGAGACTCCCTTTGCCCTACCCCCTGCTCCCCAGGCCCCAGAGGCCTCTACCAACCCCGGACAAGTGGTTTCTGCCTAATGTACTGAAGCCACTTCCCCCATGCCCTGTGATCCTGGAGGCCCCACTGGCCCCCAGCATGGACTGAGTCTCTTTTTTTAAAAAAAAAAATCACTTAAGGAATTTGGAGAGGGAGAGAGGGAGGGAAGAGCATTCCAAGAACCTTCTCCAGGGGTGCATGGGGGGGTGGGATCCTCCTTCCAGAGCTGTGTCATTTATTCATTCAACAAACTTGTATTCAGTCCCTGAGTGAATGGCAACGCCATTGATGGGTGAGGACCTTCACTCATTCAACACCGACTGATGCCAGAGAAGAATATGCACATGGCCACTGCTTTCCCAGAGATCACAGCATAGCGGGGGAGACCAGAAATTTCCCTAGCCCATCATTTATGCTTAGGTGAGGGCTATGAGACTTATAGGATGAAGCAGTTAAGAAAGGAGGTTGGGGAAAGGGGCCATTACAGGCGGAAGACACAGCAAGTGGAACAGCCCACAGAGAGAGAGAGCCCAGTGTGTCTGAGGAACTAAAAAAAGATAATGAAGTTTAGAGCGTGCAGGGCAGAGGTAGGACCTGAGACTGGAGTTAGGGCCCCGGTCATAAAGGGCCTCAGTGGAAACTGCTTACACTTCACCCTGAGGACATGGGAGCCATGGGAGGGCTTTGAGCAGGGGAGGGACCCATCGTATGGCACGCATGTTTTGAACACTCACTGTGTGCCAGGTGTGGTTCTGAAGGCCTGTGTGTAGTAACTCATCTTATCCACATGTCAGCCCCAAGAGGCAAATACTCCAGGCCCACAGTGCCTTCACAGTGCTGAACCCTAAAAGGTTTGGTGGACCAAAAGGTTTTACAGAGGTTGGTGCCAAATTATTTGGTGCCAAAACTGACCTGAACTAAGAAGAAGCTGTTTTCGGTCTTCATTTCTCTACCTGGTGTGAATATTTGTATGTCTGGTTGAAAAAAAATATGCATGAGTTTGATTATAAGAAATGCCCCCACTGGGAGGTTGTACAGTATATAGGATATGTATTGTATTAGACTTCAGAATCAGAAAAGCTCTGAAACCTTCCGACTTCACAGGTCTGAGATGAGGGACTCTGGGCTGGTACCATAATCCTTATTTACAGATGAGGAAACTACAGAGCTGGGTTAAGTCACTTGCTCAAGATCACACAGTAAGATGGAGTCAGGCAGTCTGGCTTCAGAGTCCGATCACTGCAGCACACATGCTGTCTTGTGGCTTTTGATGCTCTGAGATGGGGGTCCCGGCCTGCCTTAGGTGTAAGGGGGCCCTGGGGAAGAGAGAAGGAGCTGGCATTGCTCAGCACCTGCTCTGAACCTGGCCCTGTGCCAGCTCTGCTCGCCTCTGACCTTCAGCTGCACCTGGCTTGCGGGCATTGTTAGCCCCATTTCACAGGTGGGGAAAGTAAATCAGAAAGGGCAGTCATCTTTGGGCAAGGGCCAGCAGCAAGAGGGTAGCAGAGCTGGGAATGGGGCTCAGGTCTGCAGTCACTGGAAACCTGCCCTTCCCACTTTTCTAGGGACCGGTAAGAAGAAGGCACTAGCCGCACCAGGTGGGGCCGAGGAAATGGACCCCAGGAAAAGGCAGATCCAAGTCAAGAGCCCCAGCACCCCAGTGTCACCCGAGAGTGACAACCCCCACCCCACCTCCACCCCCACCAGGGCTGCTTCAGCCTCACTTCTGGACTGTGTCTCTGCCTCCGTGCCCAGCCCCCTCCAGGAAGCTTTCCCTGATTCATCTGAGCCAAGCTTCTACTTCTATCTTCTTGATATATGGGCCCTCCAATCATGTCTTCTTTTTTTTGTGTGTGTGTGTGTGTGTGTGTGTGTGTGTGTGTGAGGAATATCAGCCCTGAGCTAACATCCATGCCAATCCTCCTCTTTCTGCTGAGGAAGACCGGCCCTGAGCTAACATCTATTGCCAATTCTCCTCCTTTTTTTTTCCCCCTTTTTCCCCCCAAAGCCCCAGTAGATAGTTGTATGTCATAGCTGCACATCCTTCTAGTTGCTGTATGTGGGACACCGCCTCAGCACAGCAGGACAAGCGGTACATCAGTGCGCACCCGGGATCCGAACCCTGGGCTGCCAGTAGTGAAGCACGTGCACTTAACCTCTAAGCCACAGGGCCAGCCCCTCATCATGCCTTCTTGACTCTCCTTCACTAACCGAAAGTGTTTTTAAGCCATTTGTTCACATGGCACCACCTGCCCAGAGATTAACGGGGGTCCTCCCTTTGGAAGGGGACTGAGGGCTGGCTTTGGAGCCAGACTAGACCAGGGTTCAAATCCTGGCTAGGACAGTTACTAGTTGCGTGACCCAGGAAAATCACTTTACTTTCCTAGGTCTCAATTTTCTCATCAGTAAAGTGGGAATAATAATAGCGTCTCCCTCATAGGGTTGCTGAAAGAATAAATGAGATAATGCCTGTAAAATGCCTCAGCACAAGGCTCTATTCCTAGTAGCTGCTGCTACAATTACACTTTTTTTTGGTTTTTTTTTGTGAGGAAGACCAGCCCTGAGCTAACATTCGATGCCAATCCTCCTCTTTTTTGCTGAGGAAGACTGGCCCTGGGCTAACATCCGTGCCCATCTCCCTCTACTTTATATGGGACGCCACCACAGCATGGCTTAACAAGTGGTGCGTTGGTGCGCACCCGGGATCTGAACCGGCGAACCCTGGGCCACCGAAGCGGAGTGCGCGGACTTAACTGCTTGTGCCACTGGGCCGGCCCCTGCTGGTACAATTACTCTTCGCTGCCTGGTGCATCGTTGACACCCAATAAGTTTCTTATCCTCTGGCCATTCCTTTCCCTGCTACAGGGATGCTCAATTTAACATGAAAACAAACAGCCCTGAGCCTGGCCCTCGAGACTGCCAGGCCCATCTAGACTCACCTCCTGAGACCCCTATTTGAGTTCCAGACTTTGCATTCATACTGAGCCCTCGTGGCTCCCTGTTCCCCCTCTGAGATTTCTTATCTCCATGCCCTTCTTTCTGTCATTTCTGACACTTAGCATTCCTTCTCCATGCCCCATTTATACATGTCTAAACGCTACTATTCATTCATTCTTTACTCATTCATTTATTCAACACAAATGCTTTATCCCACGCCTACTTTGGGTCCAGATCTGTGCCAGCTACTTTCACATAAGTTATCACACTTAATCCTCATGCCAGCCTCGCAAGGGAAGGAGCATTATCTGCATTTTACAGAGGAGGAAACTGGGCTCAGAGAGGTTAAGGCGCTTGCCTGAGATGACCCAGCTAGCAAGTGGCAGAGCTGCGATTTGGCACAGACCTGCCAGCCTCTGGAGGCCAGCTCTTTGGTCTCTACCTGCGAGTGCCAAGGCACAGGGTCAGAAAGCAGGGGAGCCAGGGGGAAGCAGTCCTCTGTGCCTGGCGACAGAGAGGTGAGTAGGGAAAGGAAAGGAGGTGGCGAGGTGAGTGGGGACCAGATTTTGACTGGGTTAGGGGAAAAGGTTCATTCTGCTAGGAGGAGAATGGGGGGGCAGGAGGGGAGCCCCCTGGGGGGAACCTGCCACTGACAGCAGCAGGTTTGAACCCGGCTTGAAGACAGGGGCCTGGATAGGATGACCCCGCCTGCTTGAGGAGTCAATAGGAACCCTCTTCACCCCTGCCCCCCCCCAGCCCCCTTTTCCAGGCCGGTGTGAGATTGGTCTGTGATGACAGAGAGATGGCTGTTTTCCTGCTGTCCTTGACTTGGGGAGAAAATGGATGGCCTCGTGCTGCCCACGGCAGGAAGGCTCCACAGAGTTCAGAAACCAACCCCCATGCCCAACCTCCTCCTTCCAGGGGCCACAGCTCTCAGGGGGGCAGCCCTGCAGTCTCAGATCTCTCAGTCTCAGACAGATGCCAGCTCTGGTAACACAGGCAGCTGAGCGAAAAGGAGTTTTGTGGCCTGGCAAAGGTAACAGGCAGTCAGACACAGAGAGATGGAGAGAGGGACAGGGAGGCAGAGAGGGAGAGAGGAGAGGAAGGCACACAGAGACAGACTCAAGGATGGAGACAGGGAGAGACAGTGAAAAGGAATGCACACAAGATGCAAACAGAAAGAGGAGTGTGGGGAGCCTGAGAAGCAGCAGAAGGCAGCCACACAGGCAGTGAGGGGTGGTCCATGCAGCTGGGAGGACGGGACCTTTGTGACTGCACACAGAAGGACAGAATGATGAGGGACTGGTCCTCAGGGACAGCCAGAGGAAAAGGGAAGCAGCTCCCAGACTGTGTCAGGAGCTCTGGCTTCAATGCTGTGTGGCTCTTCGCCCCACCTTCCCCTCTCTGGACCTCATTAGCCCCACCAGCAACGTGGGAGCAATACCCCGTGCCCCTGCTTCAGTTCACATTCCTGGATCTCTCTAACCCTGATGTAGGGAGCCAAGGGCAGTGAGACGCACGGGTCTGAGGCCTGGGCTGTGGCAGCACAGACGGGTCTCATTCATGCCCATGGCTGTGGCTCTGGCTCTATCCACTTCAGGGTTCTGAAGTGTCCATGATGACAACTGCAGCTCTGGTCACATCCCTGATGGGTCCCTGACTCCCTGTGCACCCACATGTCTCTCTCTGGGTCCCTGACCCACACAATGTCATGTCTGTGTCTACAGGGGGAGCTTCTATAAGAACCTGCCTGAAAGAAGTGAAGTTTGGGATGCACAGACCCCTGTCCTAGCAGACTCAGAGCTACTGTCCCCGTCCTGGTGCTCCTGCCCGCCAGGAGGTGCACAGCTGTTAGCCCTGGGTCTCCTGACCACGCACAGCTTACTCCCCACATTACCCTCCAGCCTCATGCCTGGTGTTGAGCCCAGGACTGGACTATGGATAGTGACAGCCACCAGGACCATCTGGAGGACAGATCCGGGTGGGAGGCTCCTCCTGGGAGGAGAAGCTGCAGGAATGGAGAAGACCAGCTCTAGGAAAGGAGACTCGACAGAGCACTGTCCCCACTGCCGACCTCAGTGGGTGTCATGGGGCCAAGGGACCTCAGTGGGTGTCATGGGGCCAAGGGAGAAGAGGTGGGCTGTGGGCAAGGAGCCGAGTAAGCCAGTAGAGACTGGCTGTAGGCAGGGAGCTCCCCACCCCCGGGGGAGAACAAGCATGGGCTGCCATCCTCTCCACAGGAATGTGGTGGGAAGGATTCAGTCATCAGATAGAGGAGGATAAGGAGCCTTCTGAGGCCCAATTCTGAGAATGTCCTGCCTCTCCACCCGAAAAAGAAATCAAGAAAGTGAGGCAAGAGCCACTGCCCCAGGCTCCAAACTTTCCCATCTGCCTCGGGCTGGCTTTTGACTTTTATTGATCATGGTCATGGCCATAGCTGAAGCCCTCCAGAAGAAATAATGATGAGTATGATAATAATAATAAAAAGGCACTTGTCGGGTCAGAGCTAACATTCAGCAGGAATGCACTAAGGCCCTCCCAGTTGTTAAAATATCGACTGCGTCCACACCAGTTGTTAAATAGTCACTGCCCCACGCGTCCGGCGCACACTCCGTCCGGCCCAGCCGCCAGAGCTGAAACTCCCCGTTCCCGTCTGCTCAGCGAGTCTGCCCCACTCGGAGCATCGCTGCGCCAGTTCACCTGCAGGCACACCACCCCGAATGGGGGTGCCCTCGGCCACAGAGCTGCCCCCTGAGGCGGCGCCCCATCTTCCGAGGCCCCTCTCCCGAACCTGAGCAATCAAGGCCGGCTCCCTCCAGGGGCTGGTGCGAGTGCCCGCCTCCTCCCGGGCCCTCTCGCGGCTGCAAACCCAGCTCATTTGCATGTGGATCGCGCCTGCCACCATGGGTGCTGGGGTCAATTGAAACTCAAGAAAAGAGAAGAAATTTATGCAAAACTGTTGATTGCATTTGTATGTAATGAAATCATCCAATATTCATCTGACTATAGAATCTAATCTGAGAAGAGAACTGAAGGACATGAGTGTCACTGCAAAACCGTAATGAGCCACTGTAGTGATTAAAAAAGCTCTTGAGCCTTCTGAAAATCCAGGCAGAAATAGCGTCTAATCAACTCTGAATATAGGAGGCGAGATTGGGCTGGCGCGTTGCGCACGGCTCGCTGCGGCGCTGGGGGTGCGCGGTAAACCCTGGCGGCCGCGATCTGTGGGTGCCAATCGCCCGGCCACAATCAGCCGAGTCCTCGTGCACAAAGCAATCGCCGCGGGCGCCATGCGGAAAAAACCCAATCACAGCTCTTGTGAAGAGCAGCTTCGGGCTTTCGAACCCGCCTCAAAAGCCTCGCCAAAGGCCTCTTCTGGGTTCCTTGCTCTCCCATCCTGGGACCCTTTGGGGATCTGGAACTGTCATACCTGGGCACACCTAGGGCCCAGCCAGCCCAAGAAGGGGAGAGAGTCTGTGTCCCTCAGGAACCCTGGCTCATCACTGAAACGTCACCGCCTCCATGAAGCATTCCCTGACTACCCCATCTTAAATTGGCAACTCTCCACCACACACACACACACACACACACACACACACACACACACACACACGATATTCTAACCCCTTATCCCTGCTTTTTTGTCCTTCATAGGTATGCCTGGCATCGTGGTATTTCTTAATCCGTTCAATGTGAAGTAGACTGTGACCACCATGAGGGCAGGGACTTTGAGGTGGTTTGTTCCCTACTGTGGAGTGTGGAGAGCCAGGCTTGACACCTAGTAGATGCTCAACAAATACCTGTTGAATGAATAAATCAATTTCAATGAGCAGCCAAATATATTTATTCAATCACTCCACATAGTGTGTGCCAGGCTGTGTTCCAGGCACTGAGCTTGTGATGGTGAACAGGACGTCCCTGCCCCTTGGAGCTCACAGTCTGGACAGGAGACAGACACTGAAGACATTACACATAATTAAATGGGACAGTGTGATGCTGGGGGCAGTCCAGTGGCTGTGGAAACAGCTGACAGAGGGTGCCAACCCAATCTAGGGTGGTCAGGGAAGGCTGCCTGGAAGCAGTGACGTTAGGTTGAGATCTAAAGGATGTATAGGCATTAGCAAGGCAGAGTAGGGTCTGGAATGCCCCAGGCAGAGGGAAGAGCGTGTGCAAAGTCCCTGAAGTGACAGACACAGGTGGGGACCTGAGAGAAGACAGTGTGACTGGAGCCAGAGCAAGGGAGAGCCTGGCGTGAGATGAGGTTGGAAAGGTGGTCCAGGTCAAACCTTACAGTTAAAACCTTGACGTAAAAATTTGGGGCTTTTTCCTGGGAGTGACAGAGAGCCTTTGAAGGGGAGTGGCATGATTTGCATTTTGAAGAGTTCTCCATACGAAGAAGCGGTCAGAGGGGCCAGCTATGGAGGAACGAGATTGGTTAGGAGGCTGTTCAGTTCTCCAGGCCACGGGGAGCTCCTGGGCACTACTGAGCAGGGCCACATCATGGCAAAGGCTGTTTTCAGAGGACTAATCTGACAGCAAGAGATGGAGCAGAGGAAGGGAAACCAGGTAGGAAGCAAAAATCCACCTGGCAGCCATTCATTCATTCATTCATTCGTGTATTCAGCATTCAACAGAAGCTGACCTTCTCTACATTCTAATTTATAGTCTCCAATCTGCTCTGGGTTTGCCTACCAAGTTACCTAGTACTAAAATGGGTTCTAAAGTTGGAGTCAATCGGATCTGAGAATCCAAGGAACTCTGTGGATCAGGAGGCTGCTTTTTTTGGCCTGGATTTCCTGACATCAAAGGGGCCTTGTGAGTCATTTGCCTTCTTTAGGCCTTAAATTCCTCATCACTACAAAGAGGGAGCCCAAGGAGACGATCTCTACGATCTCTAAGTTCCCTCCCTGCTCCCCAAACCCTACAGTTTTATGTCCTATGAAGGCATAAGACACCGCAGAGCCCCATGGATTAAAAGTCGTGAGAAGTCTGCCCTGCCATGTGGTAGACTCCACTGGGCAGCCAGGGGAGCCGGAAGCAGGCTGGAAATCTGGGTTCAAGTCCCAGCTCTGCCACTCACTTTTGTTGTCAATGGATGAGTTCTTCCCTCCGTGTGCCTTAGTATCCCCTTTTGTGCAATGGGGGAGTTGCCAAGAAGGAGAGCCATGCATCCCACAGCCCAAACCCAAGACACGCCCACCAGCAAACTGGTCAGACCTAGTTCCAAGTTACTGCCATCCTGTGACCTTGAGCATGTCACTGAGCCTCTCTGAGTCCTCATCTATAAAATAGGGGCTATTGCGAGAATTAACTAGATAACGTAGCTCAGGGGCAGGGCATCGAGTAAACGCTCAGTAAGTGGTTCTAGATGGGCCCGATGCTTGCCTGGATAGGTGGACCAGGACTGATGTCCTTCTTCCTTCCACCTCTACAATGGCTCCATTTTACAAGCAACTGGGATTCACTGGGGGCCAGTGGGATTCAGGATTCTTTTTTTTTAAATTTTATTTATTTATTTTTCCCCCAAAGCCCCAGTAGACAGTTGTATGTCATAGTTGCACATTCTTCTAGTTGCTGTATGTGGGACGCGGCCTCAGCATGGCTGGAGAAGCAGTGTGTCGGTGCGCGCCCAGGATCCGAACCCGGGCTGCCAGCATCGGAGCGCACGCACTTAACCACTAAGCCACGGGCCCAGCCCTCAGGATTCTTTTAATAGGTAGATTTGGGTGGAAGGAGCTACCTGCTTCTCTGCCCCACTGGGGTGGGTGAGGGGAACTCTGCTGGGACTCTAGCATGAAGCTTGGTTAGCAAGGTTGCCACAACCAATCAGCTAACTAGCAATGAGTGATTTCCTGGTCACAACAAACAAGACCTCCTCCTTGCTCCCTGAACATTTTTGAATAGAAGCAGCCATCCACCCCACACCTAGATCCCCATTCTGGAAGCCATGCTTTGAATTTCAGGAGCCCACTCCCCCCTTCCCTCATAATTATTGTGTGTGTTGGATCTGAGATGTGATCAGAGCCTTCATAGTTTGCCTCCTACAGTGGTGGAATGGGAGAGGTAAGTTCAGCATCCCAGACACCCCTGGGCACCATCTCTGTGCCAGCCTTGTGCTGGAAGTCCCTGTTCTCGAGGGGGTCCCGTCCAGAGGGGAAGCAGTCCGTGAACATCACAAAGGGAAACACATGCGGGAAAGTGCTTTGAGCCCTGAGAGCTTGGTACCAGGAGAAAGGGAGACCACATCTCATTGGTGGATGCTTTCCTGGAAGGCTTCCCACAGGCGATGGCCTTTGAGCTGGGTCTGGAGGATAGCTAGGATATTTCTCTCTCTCTCTGGAAAAATTTTTAAAGCATAGGGGAAAAAAAGAAAAAATAAACAAGGTAACAACCACTCCTATTTTCACGACCCAAAATTAACATTTTGTCAAGCTTTCATATATAGATATAGATATGCAGATATATGAAATGACTTTAGGGTACCTTTATGTACAGTCACCATTATGAATGTGGTAAGCAGCCCTTCATAACCCCCCCTTTTAAGAAAATAATTTTATAATGCAAAACAGAGGCAAGAATAATTAAGCAATTGCTTTGTGCTTGTGTCATTCTAATTTATATAAGTGGTGTCACACTCTCTATATGACTCCACTTGCTTTTTCCACCGCCCATCATGTTTCAGGGGCTCTGTTCTTGTGGAAACATGTGGCCCTGGCTCACCACTGCGTTGTATGGATGCACCATATTTATTTACCCCCGGAATGGGTAGGGTTTCCACGGATGGAGATAATCAAGGGGTGACATTCCAGGTAGAGGGAGCGGCAGCAGCAAAGGCAGGGACATAGGAAAGCTGGGGACGCATCTGGGGGCTGGCAAGGGGCCAGGGTGGAGGGAGCGCAGGGCATGTGGTGGATGGGGGGACGGCCCATGCCTCAGGCCAGGAATCTGCAGTTAGCATGCTGGATATCTGGGATTGTGGGGACAGGCCCCCCCTTAGAACCACCCGCACGCCCTCCACAATAATTCCACTCTCCAAGTCCTCCCTGGGGAGGCCTATGTTACTCTTTCCATTAATTGTCTCATTAATGACCCACTGAAGTCAAGTACCCATTGTTCTCAGGGCCTGGGGCAGCCTCCCTGGCTTTCTCCCCCGGGGGATTTGTAAACGTCTTTCCTTCCCCTGCTTTCCTTTGGCAGGCGTCCTTATCTGGTCCCTGCAGCCCTGGCCCCAGCTGGTGCTGCCTCTTCCTCCACCCACACCCTGCGCCCCCTGCAGAACCTGGGGCTGTGCAGAGCCATCAGACTGGCTCGTTCCCTCCCTCGATGTCTGTTTCACTCAGTCCCCGTCTAAATGTGTCTCTTTCCATTTTTCTTTTCTTTCTCTCACTCTCTCCTCTTTCTTCCTTTTAAAAAAACTGTCTCTGTTTCTCTCCCTGGATTTCTGTCCCTTTCTCTCTTCCTGTGTATTTATCTATCTCCCTCTGTGCCTCTGTCTCTATCTCAGTGTCTCTCTTTCTAGGTGTCTTTTTCAGAATATCTCTCCGGAGTAACTGTCTCTGTCACCATCCGTTTCTGTCTCTGTGACTGTCTCCATCTCTCTGTCTGTCTCTACGTGCTGATCTCTGTGCTTGTATGTGTGCATGCGTGTGTGTGCACGTGTGCACGTATATTTCTGTCTTTGTCTCTGTTTCTGCCTCTTTCTCGCTCCCTCCCTCTGGCCCTGTGTGTATCTCTCTCTCCCTCTCTGTTTCCCTCTCTCCTCTCTCTGACTCACCTCTCCCTACCCGTCCCTCCTCCCTTGTGGGTCTCTGAACCCTCCTGATTGACTATTGTCCTGTTTCCAACCCCTGCCTCACTGCCACGGCTTGCTCACCCACCGGGTCCCTGACACCCACACAGGTCAAACCGCCTCCCTCCGTTGCGTCTCTCCCTGGTTACAGCTCCAGTTCCCCTTGGATGACAGCCTTGGGAACATCAGTGCTGGGAGTAGGCGTGAGGTCCCACAGCTCCCAGACTTTGGGATTCACGCATCTGTAAAGTTAAAAAAAAAATGGAGGGGACCAACAGAAGGTCACCAACTATTTATCTTTCTAAATGAGGATATTTTTAAGAATCATCAACTTCTTGTGATTTCATAATAGAAAGAATGTTTTAACACCAAAAACAAAAATAGGAAGAGCAAAGTACAAGAATATAGAATAGTCCTTTAAGTTAAATAATTTTATGAAAACATTTGCTACATTGTCTTTCTTCTACCTATTTTGCCCCCAATGGGTGAAGATGCCATCAGGAGCCAGCAAAGGTCTCTGGCCCAGTTGGAAACCACTAGTCTTGTCCTTGGTACCCATGGAGACGCGGATTGACCTTTACTGCGGGGAGAAAGGACAAAACAGGGCCCATGGCTCTCACGGGCCGCTTCAGCACCTCACAAGGCCTTTTCCAGCCCCCCCCCGGTCTCTTAGTTAAAATAAGTTGTTAAGGCTTTCCAGTTGGGAGTCAGACACCAGACCTCCTGTGTTCCAAGGCTTCCTCTGGTCTTGTGTGTCGTTGAACAAGTAGTTTAATCTCTCTGTGCTTCAGTTTCTTCATTTGCAAAATGAGCAAAACAATAACTAGCTTCTGGAGTTGCCTAATACATAGCAAAGGTCTGGGACTTGCTAGCCACTATTATTATCTGTGAAGAGGGGGCGATTTTGGCTGAGGCCGGAGCCTGGAAGGAACAGTAGAAGCACAGGTGCCCTGCCCCGTGGGCCAGCTGTGCACCCCATGTCAGGGGCAGCAGCCTGTGAAGGAGCCACTGTGCTGGGAGACTTTAGGGACTTGGACTGCGGCAAGGATGCTCTGGAGCTCAGGTGGCCAAGGGTGGCATGGGACTAGGGAAGAGACCGTTTCCCTGCCTCTTCAGGGACCCCACCCAGCATGCTCAGGCATTGCAAGCCCAGGAACCAGCACTCTTGTCACAGACACTGACACTCAGTAGGAGCAAAGGTGAAGCTCCCTCAACTGGTATTCATGCCCACAGACACCAGCGAGGGGGAGCCCAGGTGGGAGAGGAGGAGGATGGTAGATGCCAATGATTGTGGACACCATGGGAGGCAGCCTTTAGATGCCCAGAAACTCCTGAAGCCGACTTAGCAGATGAATTTGGAGGTCTGAGCAAGCAGGTGACAGTAATTAGAGAAACTTGGGGTTATTGATGTAAATTGACTTCATTTGTATTCAAGGCCTGCCAGGCCTGTTACACCTGGACAAACATTTCCTTGACACCTGCTCTGGGCCAAGCACTGTGCTAGTCAGCGGATGCAAAGATCAAAAGAGAATTCTTTCAAGGGACTTCAACAAGGCTTATCCAGTGCCGGTGGTGTTCTACCTCTGAGGTGAGGCCAGAGGCACGGGCGAGGCCAGCCTGGAACATCTGCCACATCTGTTCTCTGGTAAGCACCACTCAAGGCTGTGCCTGAAAGGAGAGGAGAGCACTTTGCAGGTAGAACTTACAGGACCTGGTGATTTACTGGATGAGGCGAAAGGAAAGTACCCGTGGCTCCCAACGTCCTGGCTTGGCACCTGGGTGGATGGTGACGCTATTCCAAGAGAGGACACGCAGGAGGGTGAGCAGGCCTGGGGGGACATGTACTGCAGGCGGGGCCGGCTGACTGGGGGGCTTGAGGCACATCTAAGTGGAGATGCTCAACAGGCATATGCAGGTCTGGGGATCAGGAGAAACGTCAAGACAAAGAAATGAATGAGGTAGTGCAAGAAGGACGTGGGACCAAGAAGGGCTTTGAAGGCTACATAAATTTTGCCTGTTGGGTGGGGCAGGCATTTAAGGGAGCACATATCAAGCAAGGAAAATAGCCTAAGACATGAAAGTGGAAGAAAGCAGCACAAAATTTCAGAAAAGCTAATAATTCCATTTAGCTTAAGCACTGGTTGCATCAGGGTAGTTGTGAGAGATATCACAACTAAAGAGATCCGTCGGGCCCTGACTGCAGAAGTTACTGAATGCCAGGGTGAAGAGTCTGCACATAATTCAGCAGGCAGTGGGGAGCCACTGAAGGTTTCTGAGCAGAAGAGTGACACGATAACGGCTGTGTTTCAGGTTCACCTAACAGCACGGGATGGACTGAAACAGAGACTAGCAGAAAGGACTATAAGAGACAGGGACCATCACTTATTTGTTCATTCAGCGAACAGTGAACTTCCTCTCTGCAGAAGAAACCATTCTCCTCAATCTAATCGCTAGTCCCTAAGCTGCTAACGGTTTAGAAACCAAATCACCTAGTGTTAATATTGCATGTAAAGAAAGAGTAAAGGGGTTCTACTAAACATATCAGTATTACCAACAAATGTAAATGAGCCTGTCACCTATTAAAAGAGTTTCATGTATACAGACAATGGAAAATTATTCAGCCTTAAAAAGGAAGGAAACTCTGACACATGCTACAACATGGATGAACCTTGAGGACATTATGCTAAGTGAAATAAGCCAATCACAAAAAGACAAATACTGTATGATTCCACCCATATGAAGTACTTAGAGTGGTCAAATTCATAGAGACACAAAGTAGAATGTGGCTGCCAGCCGCTGAGGGGAGAGGACAATGGGATGTTGTTTAACGGGCAGTTTCAGTTCTGCCAGGTGAAAAGAGATCTGGAGATTGGTTACACAACGTGAATGTACTTAATACTACTGAACTGCACACTTAAAAATGGTTAAGACAGTAAATTTTATGTTATGGGTAT
Source organism: Diceros bicornis minor (assembly GCF_020826845.1). Lineage (NCBI taxonomy): Eukaryota > Metazoa > Chordata > Mammalia > Perissodactyla > Rhinocerotidae > Diceros > Diceros bicornis. Next base: position 29,397,325 of record NC_080767.1, on the reverse strand, counting down.
TTTAACACAATTAAAGATAATTTTATTTATTTATTTATTCATTCATTCATTCATTCTTTTTGTGAGGAAGATCAGCCCTGAGCTAACATCTGATGCCAATCCTCCTCTTTTTGCTGAGGAAGACTGGCCCTGGGCTAACATCCATGCCCATCTTCCTCTACTTTATATGGGACACAGACACAGCATGGCTTGACAAGCGGTGTGTGTCGGTGTGTGCCCGGGATCCGAACCTGTGAACCCTGGGCCACCACAGTGGAGCATGCACACTTAACTGCTACACTACCAGGCCAAAGATAATTTTAAAAAGGAGTTTCTGAGTCGTTCATAGAACAAAACTCAACTCTAAAAAAGAAACACACCTAAAACATAATGATTCAGAAAGGCTAAAAATAAAGGAACAGAAAAGATACACCAAACAAATGTAAACGAAAAGAAAGCCAGCCAGGGCTGTGATCTTGATATATGACAAGACAGAATTCAGGCTCCAAGCACTGAATGAGATGAAGATGTAAGAATCAGGCTATCTACGCATCAAACACGGCAGCACTTTCATAGAACAGAAATTACAGGAAATGCCATGAGAAACAGAAATGCTAAAAACAGGACACTGAAACATACCACTTTCAGTCCAAGACTCACCAAAGGGTCAAAAAGTAAGAATACAAGAAACCTAAACAACGTAATCCAAAAACTGCATTTCGTGTGTACATATCAAAATTTGTACCCCCAAACGGAGAACATATCTTTTCATGCACGTCATGAAAATCGGCTATATTAGGGCAAAAGAAACGCAAAGCTTCACTCAAGGGTTTTAATGGGATAAGGGACGTAGAAGTACTTTGAAAACTAAAAAGCACCAGCCAATATTAGTTTTTGGTGCTGTCAATACCATAATTGTTGTTATTATTATCATTACTCACTGTCGGGTGGTCTTTCTGCTTACTCCATGGTTCTGACACATTCTAGAGGAGTCTGCCAAGCAGATGAGATATAAATATGTCATCTTTACTATCTCCATAAGAGCTACCATCTCTTCAGTGTTTACCGTGCCAGCTACTGTGCTGTTTTCCATGTAGTCTTTATTAGAAATAACTTTCTCATTGTCTTATGAAAGCGAGCTTTCTGCTTCTCTTATAGCACCTTCGGGGCCCAGAGCAGTGCTAGGTGCATTTTCAGTAAGTGCTCAATGAAGACTTCCAAACCAAAGTACACTGATTTAAGACCCACTTCAAGGTCAGATCTGAGTTTCAAACTTGACTCTGGCACTTTCTAGCTATGTGACCTTGCACAAGTTAAATACTCTTTTTGAACCTCAGTTTTCTCATATGTAAACACAGACAGTAGTAATACCTACACTAACAAGGATTGTTCGGAAGTTTAAATGTAGTAACAGATGTAAAGGGTCCAGCATGGTACCTGGTCCACAGTAGGCATTCAATAAATGTTAGCTGAGGCTGAGGAAGAGTACAACTTACCAAAGACATAAACTTAGAATGGGGGTTCTTTTTTCTCAAAAAAAAAAAAAAAAATCTTTAAATAGAAACATACTCCGATGCACCTGAAATGACTTAATACTGCAATGAAATATTGCAATGAAAAAGGATGAATTGTATCTACATGTTAACACATGGACAGATGGCCATGATATGTTGTTGTGTAAAAAAAAGCAAGCTTCAGAACAGGAACAGAATAGTTCCCTCCCTGCTTTTTAAAAATTATGTATGTATAGAGAAAGGTCTGAAAGGATATACATCTAATTATTAAAGGGGAGTAAGATTGGGAAGTTGTGAGAAGGGTCTCTTAACTTTTCGCATTCCAGTGTCTTTTGTAATTTCCAACACACACACACGGACGAAAGAATACAAAAATAAACAGAAAAGAAAGTTCTCAAATTCTCTTTGGCCTGTATTTTTCATGGGACTTTGAAAGCTGTTGAACTGAATAGAGGAGGTGGCTAATTCTTCTGGCAAGTGTGAGAATTTCCACACTCAGCTTTTCTTTTTGAAAGAGAGAGACTGAAGGAGGGAGACTGAATCGCCCCAGCATGACTCATTACTCAGCACATCCAAACAGGTAGTCTCATTCTCGTCCCTGCCACCACTGCAGCCCTGACACACAGAGTAACAGAGAAACTCCTTGATAAATGTCAACTGAAATAGAGCAATCAGCTGAAAGCCATTTGCTGAGCTGTCTGACTGCCCTGGGCTCGAGGTTTTCCTTTATTCATTTATCATGATATACGGCTTTGGCCAACATACACACAGGAGAGAAATTGTTGACATGTGGAACCCAACTACAGAAAATCTTTCATTTTCCCCCCCCGTCTGTTCACCAAATAAGTTTTTGTTTATTTAAAGACTACAGAGGATTTGGCTGTTAAGAACCAAATGCCTTTGGAGTGGAGTTACAACATAATTTATCATTTCCTCTGTTTATTAAAAAATCCTGCATCTTTGAGAAGCACATTTGGAGTGAGTGGGGGATTTCGGGCACTCACGAAAGACTGTTGCAAAGCCCTGCCATGTGGCTTACCCCAAAAAGGCTCCTTGATTGCTATTTCTATCCCCGTCCTCCCCCAGCTGACTTCCGATCGTGTGATGGCTACTCAGGACTGGTGAACAGGGTTTGACTGAGCACAGGTAAGCGGGGCTGGACACTGTGTTAGCTTCGTTCATCTTTGACCTAATTCTGACCTTGAGTCCCCGCTGACTGTTGTGCAGTGTGCTCCACCACTGCAAGCAGAGGGAGAGGTACAACCCTTATTCCTCTAGCACGGGACAGAACCTGAGAGAAGACCAACAGCAAAGAGAAGTTGGACGCTGCCTTGAAGGAACACAGACAGGCCCTGCTGCTTCCAAATGGGTTCCACTCTAAAGGCAGACATTTGGAAGCACTGCAATGAACTTCCTACCTTCCACCCAAGACATTATAGATAGCAACTCAGTCCAGTGTACCACGCACCCCTCAAAGGCAGGGGTCACAGCTTACTCATTTTTGTATTCCTAGCACATAGCACAGGACCTGACACACAGCTGCTGTTCACTGTTTGTGAAGGCAGCAGGATGCAGAGGGCAGAGCACATGGTCTAGATCAGGCTTTAATTTGAGTACCAGGTCTGCCATTTTTTTTTTTTTTGATGAGGAAGATCGGCCCTGAGCTAACATCTGCTAATCCTCCTCTTTTTGCTGAGGAAGACTAGCCCTGGGCTAACATCCATGCCCATCTTCCTCCACTTTACATGGGACGCCACCACAGCATGGCCTGCCAAGCAATGCATCGGTGCATGCCCGGGATCTGAACCGGCGAACCCCGGGCCGCCACAGCGGAGCAGGCGCACTTAACCGCTTGCGCTACCGGGCCGGCCCCACCAGGTCTGCCATTTGCTAGCTGTGTAACCCTGGGCAAGAAACTTAACCTCTCTGAGCTCTTCCCTCTCTGTAAAATGAGACTGACAATGAAAAATGAAACCCTCTATCACTAACTAGCTTTGTTACTTTGGGCAAGTTATCTAATATTGTCAAGTCTCAGTTTTCCTATTTGTAAAATGGAGATAATACACATCTTGCGAGTTTACTGTAAAGATTTAAAATATTGCCTAGAACTGTATCTCTCTCATAACGGCTATATTATAAATGAATGAATGAAGGAACAAATGAGTGAAAGAAAAAATTATTGGGGGGAAAAAAACTATCTTAACCCAGTACCCAAAGATGAGCCACAACAAACCACTTGTCTGTCAATAACAGGCAGGCTCTGGGGGACTCACTACCAGGTAAATGTTGAGGACAAAGGCAGGAACATAAAATGACAGAATGACCCTTTTAAGAATGGAAAGAAAGGAAAAGAAGCCAGCATTCACTGAGCAGCTACTACGAGCACTTCATTCACAACACATTTGAATGCCTACCATGTACCAGGCATTATGCCAAGTTCTGAGGATCCTGAAGACATACAGACTAATTATCAAAAAGAACAATTAAGGTTCAGATAAAAGCAGTAAACAGTGCTATGAGAACCAATAACAGGGGTCCTCGGTAGCGGGAAAAGAAAGACTTCCCAAAGGAAGTGCTATGCAAGCTGAGACCGGAAGGATGAACAGGACTAGCCAGGTGAGCAGCTGGAGAATGGTCCAGGCAGAGGAAAGAGCACATGTGAAGATGACTCAGTTTTCTGGTTGCTTTACATACAGGTCCTTAGGGATCATTAATCCAGACCGACTCTATCCTTTCCTTCGTGGTTGTTATTCTTTCCAATTTATTTAGATTTTATTGTTTGATGAAAATAGGCCTTTAGCAAAGGTATCCAGCCACAGGTGAAGGCCCACATCAGCCCAAGCAGAGTTCAAAGATGGGGACAGGGCCCAACTAATTGTTTGAAAAGGAGGCTCCCAAGATGAGGACCAGGTGGTGCTAAGTCTGCCACTGGTCCTGTCGCTTGGAGAAGTCACAGTCAAGGGAAATGCCCCAAATAAAGGCCCTCTGTCAGCAGCAAATATTCGTTGAGGGCCACCCATGGCAGAAGGCCCAGAGCAGAATGGGGTGGACAGGGGACAGGAGGATGAGAATGGACAAGTCTGGGTGTCCTACTGGAAGGCTGGGCCTCACAAGGACTGACAACTGCACAGTGACAGTCTTCCGTGTGGAAGGCACTGAGAGGTGCCAACTTGCCACCCATAGGATCCACCGGAAATTGGGCTCTGGAGTACTGCTGGCCCCTGGTGGATTTCATCCAAGGAGTTCTTTGGTCTTCACTGCCAGATGCCTGTCCATCTCTGCAACTGTGTCATCGGCCATTTGGCTGATCTGAAAAAACACAAAATGAGACAGCCTGATAACTGGTTGGGAAAGAGTAGGTGGACAAATATTCCAGGACTATGGAAAGGTCATCAGGGAAATAATAATGGTGACAAAAGCTGACATTAATTGAGTCCCAGCCAAGCAGTGCACTAAGAATTTTATATACACACTCTTACGGACTCCTAACAGTGAATCCATGAGATGGACTGAATTATTATCCCCACTTCACAAATGAGGAAACTGAGGAAGTTAGATCACTTGTTCAAAACACACAGCTAGAATGTAACAATGACAAAATTTCATCCCAGGTTGTCTGATTCCACAGCCCCAAATTCTTAACTACTATTATAGAATACAGAGAAGCCACGCTTATCTGTCCCTTAATAATTGTCTAGAATTTCCTACACCTCAAGACAATCTGGTATATGAAGTCCTCATGCTAACTGACAGGAAGAATTTTAAGATCCCAGTAGTTAAGCAGAAAAAAATGTCTTGAAAAATGATGAAGTAGATCTGGTTAACAAACATGGAAAATTCAAGAGACACTGAAGAAATGCAAATTAAAGCAAGACATAATTCAGTTATCATAGTTAACAAAATTTGTTATTGTGGCTTTTAATTACAATATTCAATGGCAGGAAGCTGCGGTGAAATGGATAAGCTCATATACCATCAATAGGAATTCAAATTGATGAAATGTTCATACCATTTCTTAACCCCAAAAATCTCTCAACTGGGAAATTATCACATGAATGGAATCAGAAAAAATTTAAAGTTCTATAAGCAAAGATATTTATCTAAGTTTATTTTTAATAATGAAAAATCAGAAAATCTAAAGTGACAGAACAGGGAAGTAGTTGAATACATACAGCCATTAAAAATGGTTAAGATCGTCTACTTCTCATGGAGAGGGTATAAACGCGAATAACATGCCAGTATATATTTCTGAAATATTTGAATGTTTTATAACAAGCATGGATTGCTTTTGTAATCAGAAAAAAAGAAACAATGTTTCAAGATATTATTTATAATATCATAGAAACATGCTCATGTTACCCCTGAATTAAAGAAAAGGCAAGATACAAAATTGTGTATATATGTAGTGGAAATTATCTCAAATATGTAAAAACATGTAAAAAAAGAAAGTGCATTGTTTAAAACTGGAAGGAAACATGTCCACATATTAACAGTGATTATCTTTTAGTGATGGGAAGATGGGTAATGTGTCACCCGTGTTTGTATCTGCCACATCCAGCATAAGATCTAGTACATAACAAGTGCTCAGGAAATATTTACTAAATGAATCAAGTTTTCTGTGCTTTTTCCATATTTTCCAAATTTCCTGCAATAAACATGTACTCCCTCTAGGAATGAAAAACAAAACACAATACTATTTAGTGAGTGCTGCGGCCCCCCTCGCATGTCTACATGGGGCCTAGGCAGGAGGCCTCAGTCAGGAAGCTTTGAGGGGCAGCATGGTGCTCAGGATCTGTGTGTTCAGCAGCGCAGCGGCTGTCTGACATCTTTATTTGCAGACCACAGGCCTTGGCCAGGAACTGGGAACTAAATGCGCCGGAAAGGGTACAAACTGAAAAGGACTTGGAGCAATTGGTTCTAGGCAGGGAGACACCAAGCTCCCGCCACAGCATCAGCTGCACATTTTTTAGCTGGCAAAGCAAAGCTCCTGGGGCAGCTGGGTGCTTTGAGCGACTGGGCTCAGAATGGCTGCTTGGTCCCTCCTCACTCAGCTGGCGCAAACCCCTGACTGAGGTGCTTCTTTTGCCCCCGCCCCCCAGCAGCTGCCTTGCATGGGGTGTGGCACGGTGCCCAGCAGCACTCCAGCACCGGCAGGCTGGCAGCCAGGGACAGCCAGGAACAAGGGCTGCAAGCCTCCTCTGGAAAAGTGGCTTTGAGGGCAATTTGGGGACAGGGACGGGGACTGGCGGGAGGAAGAATACCTAGGGTAACAATTTGATATCGTGGGTTCTGGGTTAGATTCTCAGTGGGGTGATAATGCACAAGTCACTTCCCCACCTTGAGTCTCAGTTTCTTCATCTATCAAATGGGGACACTAGTCCCTTCCTCAGACAGTAGTTGTGAGGGTTAAACAAAATCATGAATATGCAAGCACATTTTAAACTGATTATTTGCTCTGCAAATACTGCTTGTGTTACTCTCATTTTTACTATCACTTCCTGACTTTTCAAATTAACCAATTAATGAAAATATTTACTAACCTTCTACCATATTACAGGCACAAAGTGCCCTTGGGGACAGTCTGCTTGCAAGTTCATCTTTTCCATCTTTATCAGACTTAAAATAATGATGATTAACGACGACGACAATGATACCAACAACAGCAACCACTTACTGAGTATTTACTACACGCCAGATACTGGGCTAAAAACTTCATATGCGTTACTTTACATAGCAGATTAATTTACACAATAGTAGAAATACTATTATTATCTCCCTTTAATACATTATGAATATTTAATTATTCACCTGACAGTTGCACAGTAGTTCATACCATGCGGAACTGTCTTGTCCTCTGTTACTTCATTCAAATCCAACAACCTCACATAACCTCTACAAGGCAGGTGAGACAGGTATTATCCTCAGTTTACAGGGGAGTAAAGCATTAACTAATCTACCCAAGCCCACATCAAAAGTCACTGAAGTGACTGAGCCAAGAACTCCCCACCCTGACCACCAGTGTAGAGCTGCTACTCCCTTTGTGGAGTCCACAGCACCCGGCCTAGTCCGTCCTCACTCCAGGCAGACTGTGTCAGGGTTGTTACAACAGTCAATCCCAGTTCCTATTCAAAAAGTCACAAGGCTGGGGAGAGGAGTTGAATGGACAAATAGAGCGAACAATTACAGAGGACTAGCAACCATCCTGGCCACTTCTAAGCACGTTGTGTCATTTGGTCCTCTTACCAATCCTACGAGATAGGCATTACTGCTCCCACTTTACAGATGAGGAAACAGAGGCTCAGAAAGCTGAAGCCATTTGCTGACCTTAACAGCTGAGAGGTGAAAGAGCTAGGATTTCAATCAGTCAGGCCTGTTGGACTCCAAAGCAAGGGCCCTTTCCATTATAATATACTGCCTCATAAAGATTATAACATCATCATCAACATCATCATCATCATCATTACATTTGCTCCTTACCAGTTCAGGAAAATGAAAGGCAGAGACAGAAAAGGGGGATGGCAGGAGCACAGAGTACACACCTGGGACAGACCTGGGTAGCAAGTCATCCTTCCTGAGGCCTGGCTCAGAACACCCACGATGCCGCTGGGTGCTGCTCCACTGCCTCACTCAGTCCAGCCTCCCTGCTTGCCTGGTCTGCAGGAAGCCGTTCCCTCCTTCAGCCCCACTAGCATCCTTCAGAGCAGCTCTGCTTCTCAGAAAAGGGCGGCAGTGAAAGGATCTTGGCCAGATTACTGGTGGTTTCTGCCAAGTGCTTTAATGTTCAGCAGGCCCATTTATAGCAAACTAAAGCGAAGGTGAAACAGCAGGCTGGCAGATGTGCGAGTCCCAAGTGGGAAGACCTTGGTCCTTCTTCAGCAGAGCTGGCCTGGGCTGGGGGTTGGGGTTGGTTTGGAGGAGGCGGGGGTTAAGGTCAGACACGAATGCAGGGTTGGAACCTACAGCTGAATCATTTCATTCTTATACACCACAGATGAAACATTTTTATAATATACTTTTAAAAAATCAGACCTCAACATAATTTTGGAAAATTAAAAAAAGAAAATATAAATTAAAATTGTTCATAATCCCATTACGTGAAATGACCACATGAACATTGTGAAGTGGATAAGCTGCCAACTTTATGTACATGAAACCTTTCATATTTATGTGAAAAATGGAATCATTACAATATTATTATGTAAACTACCTTTTAAAAAAATAAATTCCCCCCAAAATTTACCATATCTGAAAATATTTTTCCAACTGTCTATATATCGAGATCCCAGTGAATGGATGTAAAACTATTTTCCCACTGTCAGAAATTTAGAGTTTCCAGTTTTCTACTATTATATACATAAAACATCAACAGACATCTCTAGACAAGATTCTTGACCATTTATTTTGGATAAATTCCTAAGTCACTGAATCAGAAATGTATGGATTTGGGTATATACTGCCATATTATCCTCTAGAAAGGTTGTATGGATTTATACAAAGAATAAAATACTCTTTTCTGTAGAGTATGGAAGTAAAAGCAATACTTCCAAGATAAGCAACATTTTAAGCTTACATTAAAAACTTCTAGGTTCAAATGTTAGGGATTAGAAAAGGCAAAATTTTTAAAAACACACAGCTTCTAAAAACCCTGCAAGTAATTTAGGCAGTACGTACCAAAAACCTTAAAAATATGCGTTCCCTTTGTGCAGTAATTCCACACTTGGGACTCTATCCTAGGGAAATCATCTCAACAAAGATTTATGTATAAAAATATTCACTGCAACCTTATTTATAATAACAAAAAAGTTTAAACAAACTAAATGTCCAACAAGAGGGCTTATGAAAGTAAATTATGGTATAACCACAAGATGGACTATTTTGCAACCATTAGAAATGGCTGTTTACAAAGTGTTTTTTAAGACACAAGAAAATGCTAATGGTTTTAATGCTAAACAGAAAATAAAAAGCTGGATACAAAATTGTATACATACTACATGTTCCCAATCATGTTAAAAACTATGTAGTTAAAAAGGAGGAAGAAGAAATATTCCAAAATGTTAAGAGCAGTTGCTTCTGCAATGTGGGATTATGGGGTGAAATCTTCCCCATTTTTTAAAACAGTGTTCTGAACTCTTACATTTTCTACAATGAGACTACATTACTTTGATAATCAGAACAAAGTAAACAAATAAATTTTTAAAAATTGTTTGATAAAGCAACAATCAGCCCCCGCCTTTTAAAAAAACAAAAACAAAAAACACACCCAAAACTCCAGATCCATGCCTTCTGTTGGGGAAAAAGAACAAAATGAAGCGTGCACAAGGCTGTCTCCTGAATATTTTCTTACTCAAACTTAACCATATGACAGTAAATGAAGTTATTAGCAATAATGGTAAGAACAAGTATTTAAATGATAATGTATTAACAGTAAAGATTATTGCACTGGATGTATCATGTAATACATACAGTATGATCTTTTTTCTTGTAATATTATATATACGCTTACAGAGATAACTTGAAGGTCTGCACTAAAATGTTAACAACGATCATCTCCAGGTGATGAGATTTCAATTACTTTCTTCTTAATTTTTTAAAAAATTTATACTAAACATCTATTAGTTTAGTATCAGAAAAAACTAATAAAGTTATTTTCATTTTGAAAAACAGAAATAATCAACAGTAGTAATAAGCACTGAAGAAAAAAGTCTAATCTGAAGAGGAAGGTGAAAAGCCAGGTGCTAAAGGCTTCCTGCAAGGTCTTTCTCCAGCAGGTTTTATCAAGAGTACCAGTTATCCGATCATTCTTTCTTTTTCAAGAAGCCTGGGCTCTGGTCCCCGAGGCAAATGCCCGGAATTGCTAAATGAGGAGTGCCTGGCAGGCCCCAGGTCCACAGGCTTACCACCAGGAAGTAAGAAAAGGCCAAGGGTCACCTGCAGAGATGGAATCCCCTGGGAGATGGACAAGGAGCTGGCCCAGCTGGGGCCAGGGACCAGACTCTTACGAGTCTCAGTGCTCAGAAAAGGCCAGCCTAGTCTACAAACCTCTTTTAGCTGCTGCGGGGAAAGAGGAAGACACAAAGAAGGCAAGAAGGGAGCTTTGCGGGTCCCGGTGTCAGATACTCTCACGGTGCTTCTAGCATACCCTGGGCAACCCTTCAAGGTAAGAATTACCAATCCCTTTTTACAGATGAAACAGACTCCAAGGAGTCAAGTAACTTCTCCAAGGTCCCAGGACATGAAATGCAGAACAACCTCTTTCTAACTGGTGCCATTACAAGGGTACATTGTAAGGCGTGTAGGTCATTATCTTCCATGTCTGCTTTTGTTGAATTATCTGGCGAGCTTTTTAAAAATACACATTTGGGCAGACCTACTTAATCAGAAAATGCAGGAGTAGGCCCAGGAATCTATTAAATTCTCCCCTGGGTGACTGCTGAGGCTGGTCTACAACTACCATTCTAACTGCTGGTCCAGGAGAAGTGAGCAGTTAATTTATGGCCTCCTCCAGATGTCCCGCTAACAACTCTCCTGCATCCTGCTTCTTCCCTCTTTACTCCATGCTCCTGTTCAGTATTACTAAGATATCGCCTTTACTGTGGACGAGTTAGCTTTGGGCAAGCCCTATATATTACACTAAATGTTATAAATTCTATCTCCTAAATACTGGTAAATTCTTCTTTCTATCTTAATTCCACTGGTGCCACTCAGGTTCAGGCCATCATCATTTCCCAGCTGGATTTCTGCAACAGCCTTCCTGGCCTCCCTGCCTCCAGTCTTGCCCCCTACAATCTGTTTTCTACCCAGCCACCATAGTCATCTTTCATAAACACAGATGTGATCCTCTTACTGTCTGGAAAAAAAACCTTTCAAGGGAGTTACTGTATCAGAATCACCTGGGGAACATTTTAAAGTGCAGTTTCCTAGGCCCCCCCAGATTCACTGACTCACTCTCTGGGGGTGGGGCCCCACATACCTGTATTTTTATAAGCTCCTCAAGTGATTATGATGCTGTGGTAGATTAGATTATTATTCAACAAATATTCACTCCCTCCCACGCACCTCCATGAAAAACTATCCTTCCCAGCCCCAGTGATACTGGGACTGGCCCATGTGACTTGCTTGGCCAATGAGATGTGACAAGAGCAGGTGCTTAAAACGTACTCCACTGGTTGGGCTTATGCTCTTGGTGTCTGCTGCTGCCATGAAAAGAGGCCCTAGGAAGCTTGTGGACTCCAGAAGATTAAGAAGACGAGTGACCCCAATCCATAATCTGGAGCCAAGCCCGCTGAGCCCAGCCTAGAATAGGTACATCCCAGCTGACCTAGAAACCAGGATAAGAAATAATGCTGGATATTGTAAATCACTGAGTTTTGAGGCAGTCTGTTATGCAGCATTACTGTGGCCACAGATGACTGATAAAGATGCATAGCCAACGTGGGAATCTCTGGATAGGTTAAAGTTCAGACTCCTCAACCTGGTATACAAAGCCTTCTATGAACTGGTCACTCTGTCTTCTCTATCCACTCTCCAGTCTCATCTTAGGTTCAAATCCCAGGCATCCCTCTTTTGTCACATTGTTTTACTCCAGTAGCTCCTTTAAGACCTGTTCAAGTGCCACTACTCAGCACACTGAGAATATTGTTAAGTCCTCACTGCTCAGCACCCAACCAACCAACCACAGGCAGGAGAGCGTTAGAGAACAGGCTCTGAAACCAGTGTGCCTGTGTTGGGATCCCATTCCTACCATTTACCAGCAGTAAGTTGGGTAAGTTATTTAGCTTCTTTGAACCTCAGTTTCCTCACTGCCTACCTCACAGCTTTATAGTGACGGGCATCCATGAAGGGATGTACAGTGTCCAGCACAGAGCCTGGCACGTAGTAAAAGGTCAAGAGCATCTTCTCCTCCTCCATATTCCCAGGGTCCAGCACAGGCTGGGGGGGGGGGGGGGGGGGGGGGGGGGGGGGGGGGCCCAGAACAGAGACTCGGTCAATGCTGATCACGTCAATGTCATTGAAGGAACCACGGGCACTGTTTTAATTTTCCTCATTTCAGACATGAACAAGTGACTCCCTGGCTGGATACATAAGCACGACCTCTGCTGGCGGCAGTACCTGTTTCTCTATGAGCCTAATGGTGTCCTCTGAGGCCTTGTCCTTTGATTTCTTCAGCTTATTCATTGCATTGGTACGAACCTTCCGTAAAGAATCTTTGGCCTTGTTGGTGTTCTGTTTGGCCAGTTTCACCAGCATTTCCCTGTGCTCTCTGGTTACTCTGATAAAAGACAAGAGAACATTCAACAAAATCGTCCTACATGTGTTACTGCTGGCCAACAATCAGCATCATCACTCTGTCCACTATCTCAGCAGTTTGTAACCATAACCTCTGGTGGACGACCCTCACATCCTGACACGTGCCCATGGGATACTCAGGATCAAATAAAGTTCCTGTGAGTTAGCTGAGGAGAGCCAGTAAGAGTAGTGCTTAAAAGCACAAGCCAGGGAGTCTAGGCAGACCTGGGCTCAAACCCTGGCTGTGCCACTGACTAGATGAATAACTGACTTCCCCTCCTCAGAGTTCCCATCTATATAACGGAGATTGTCAGCACCTGTCTAAGGAGGGTGGTGTGAAGATTATATGAGATGACACATGTAATTTGTTTAGCACCAACCCTGGTACATTTTAAGTGCTCAATAAAACAAAGCAATTATTAGCTATAACTCCACCCCTTTCTTCTCCTTCTAAAGAAAGCAATGCAAATGAGCGATGATGCTGTAGAAACAGCATGATCTCTAAATCTCTAAATCACCCAAAACAAATAAGTAACAACTTCAGACTTAACTATTATCATAGCAAATTACTTGTCAATCACCTCAGCACTGACCATGAGTCCTGACATAACATGTGAGAACCACTGGACCAGTTAACTTCCACAAAGGACCCATGAGAGTGTCTGGCACATTCTAAGTGCTTAATAAACGTCAGTTATTTTGACTATTAATGTCCTCATCATAACAACAATGAGCACACTGAGGGCCTACTATACACCACTGGGATAGGCACTTTATACGTTAATCCTCACAACAACTGTGTGAGGCAGTTATTATTATTCCTATTTTACGTTTCATCATCACAACAACCAAGCAGAGTAGCCCAGCATGTTTGTCTTGCCTTCATTTCTTCGTTATGTACATACTGAGTGCCTATCAAAACCAGTGTTGGGCACTGAGGGTATTACAGTGAACATGACAGACCTTTGTCCTGCTCTTAGGGAGACAGACAAGTAAAGAGACATTTACAACAGGGCATGAAGTGCTATGGTAAGGGAAGTGGGGAAGTACACGTTGCCATCCGAGCACACAGCAGCTCAGATAACCACCAGGAGCTGTTCCAGTTTGGGAGGGGGCAGTAAGGGAAGACTTTCCTGAAGAAATAATATCTAACTGTGGTGGTCATTAGGTCTGTTCACTAGTATTCTGGCTCTTATTTCTTCCAGTAGGAATGCATTTCCCCTCCGGTCACACTCTGAAGTTTGGTGTGGCTGTACAACTTGCTTTGGCCAATGAAATGTGAGCAGAAATGATGGGTGGCACCTCAGGGCAGAAGCTTTAAGAGCCAGTCTGTGCCCCATCACATTTGTTTCTGTTGGCCGCAGTACTAGTCGAGATGGAGCATCCATCCACTTGCGTTCCAGAGTGACTATGACGAACAGAGCCCACCATGCTGCATGAGTGAGAAATAAATTTCTGTTGTTTAAGCCATGGAGATTGGGGGATGCTTGTCACTACAGCACAGCACATCCTGTCCTGACTAATACACCACACAACAATCTGAAGAATGAGTGCAAGTTGCCGCAACTGGGGGGGATTTCCAGGAAGAAGAAAGAGCATGTACAAAGGTTTTAAGCTGAAAAGAGATCATATTTCATCTGAGGGACTGACTGGAGCACAGATAAGAAAGAAGGGAGTAACCAAAAAAGAGGCTGGAAAGCCTATCACAGAGGGTCCTGGAAGATCATGAACCTCTTTTACAGATGAAGAAAATGAGGCACAAAGAAGTTTGGTATCTTATACAAAGTAAAACCCAGGCTGGTATGTCTCAAAAGCCAATGGTCTTAGTATGAAAAAATTGCTCTGCCCCCTGGGTCCCTAAATAGATATCATCGGCACATGATCCATGACCCTCAAATCAATGTGCTTCTTGCTTAGTAAGGACAATCCCAAGTTTTGGGTATATGTTCTGTGTGTGTGAAACAGTGACAAGGAGGTGTTGAAGATGTAGTGGCACCTACTTGGTATTTTTCCCCTGATAGGAAGAGAATAAAATTAAAGAATTTTGAGAAAGGATAAGCTCTGAAGACCAAGTAGACAGCTATGTTATAAATAAATTCTCCTAGAGTCAGCTATTTGAAGGTATTCTCAAAATAAAAATGATCCTGATTACCACCAATATTAAGTCCAAATCCAGGTGAGTCCTTTAAGTATATATTACCTCCCAACAACTCTCAAACTAGATTCTAATACCCCCATTTTCCCATGAGGAAATTGAGCTGCACAGATGTTAAGTAGCTTGCGCATGGGCTTAAGTGACAGACGTGGGATTCAAATCCAGATCTTTCTGGCCTGTATTCTTTCCACTACTCCATGCTGCCTACGCCTTGTAATCTATTTCAAATAAATTATGCACTGCTGCCATGACTTCTGCTTCCAGGCAGAAAGCTTTTCAAAGTCGGTAATATGAATCTTGGGACTGAAAAGGACAAAACCACCATGTCAGGAGTTTAGGGATTTGGATCAGATCTTGTTACTTTTATGGTTTTTAATTCATTGAACAAAAATCACGCTGACATGTTTAGGTCTCTTTTTTGTTCTGCCAAAGCATATGTCAGTATAAGGAAGGAACAGGAAAATTAAAACTTGATCCACTGATTCAAAAAACTTAATCCTGCTGAAATACTAGGAGGGGTAGAAAATAAATGAATCTAAGTCTATAAGAAACCTCTTAAACATCTCTAACAAGAAGTATTTCAATCTTATATTTCATATACAATTTGAAATAGGTATCCCACTGTTTAGACAATCTTTAATAAAATTAAAAAATTTATCTAACCAACTAACTCCCGTTTTCACTACATTGTTTTATTTATATTTTACATGAAGAAAAAACCCACACATTTTAAAAAATATAAATTGAAACTCGAAAAAAATCTTAAGAGTAAAAGGCTGTATAAAGAAAACAAAATCGTAACATATGATTAGCCTTAGTAAAATGTATTATTTTGTATTTATTAATGTAACTGTGACATCACTACACTATTAATACCAGATAGTTTCCATATATAATAGTATCCAATTATTGACACTGACAAAAATATTTCCATTTCAGGATGCAAATAGAGGCAATAATCAAAAAGATACTCTAAGGAAATGGAGAGAGGAGTGCAGGGAGGGGAGGAAGGTGGGCGGTGGAGGAGGGATGCCAAGCGCAGGAAGGGCTGAGGGGAAGAAGGGCATGTGCTTGCTGGTTCGGGGTGTTGAGCTGAAAAGTATCTAAAATACAAGATCACAAGCAGTTAGGGTGATGGAAAGGCACTGGTTTTGAAGTCAGACAGAGCCTGTTTCATTCCCATATCTATCACTCAGAAGCTAACTATCCTTGGGCAAGCTACTTAATCTCTCTGAGCCTCGGTTTCCTCATCTCTAAAATGAAGATAATAAAAACACCTTACAGGGTAATTGGGAGAAGCAGCCACACCATATATAAAGTACCAATAAAGATGGCAGCATATAGTAGCCTTAAATAAATGACAGTGTTTATGAATGTTTTAATCAAACACACTTAATTACTTCCTCATGAAACAACAAGGGCACATCTGTTTTAGAAAAGAAACACTATATTATGGAAATATTTTAATTCCTTTCCAAACCAGTGATTAATACATCTGATCATCTCCATCTCGCATTCATGGAGTTCTGCAAGTACACACTAGTTTGTATTCCAGGCTTCTGGACTCAGCTGGTTGATCTGAGCACCCACTCTGGACTTGGCGTGCATTCATGCATCAAGCACTGGCTGAGGCCCCTACGTTCCATGCCAGATCCTGGGCCAGGCTGAGGAGCTCCAGAGAGGAGGCAGGCCTGGTCCAACTTCTCCAGAGGCTCATTCCAGTGGTGGAAACAAACTTGCCAACCATTACTTAGAAAGAGTATGACTGCTGCTAGGACAGAGGGACAGACCTTCTGTGGGAAGAGCATGCAGAAAGCACAACTCATTCTGCCTTGAGATTTGGAAAATGCCTAGAGATGCATACTAACTTAGCTGCAGAAGAAAGGAAAGGGCATTCCAGGCAGAAGCACGGCAGGAGATATAATGGCAGGAGGGCATGAGGCTGAAAAGGGTCCATCAGGGTCAAATTTGTTCTGCAGGCCCAGAGTTTTCAAATTCTTCTTTGGCCACAAAACCCTGGCTTCAAATAAAACCAAGAGAGAGCTCCCATTTATAAAACAGATAAAAAGAGAGCTATTCCAGTTAATGGAGTGGGTGGCACTGTATCCCAGGCCTACGAAGCTTAGCTCCACCCTGACTCCCCTCCACTTGTACTCACTGGCTGAGTGACCTTAAGCAAGTGACTTAAACTCTCTGAGCCTTGGTCTTCTCATCTAGAAATACAAACTAAAAACAAACAAAAACCAGCATCTCCTTTCCAGAGTTCTCGTGAGGACTAGATGAGATAATACATGGAGAGGATACAGTACAGAGCCTGGCAGAGAAGGAACACTGGGAAAACGTAAGCTGCCTTTACTGCTGTTGTTGTTTATGTTTAGGTGACACTGAGGCATGTTCAGATAATGAAGAGTTTATTCGTGAAAGTTTTTATCAACAGAGAAAGGTCAGGGCAAACCAACTATGCTTCAGCAAGATGACTTCTTGAGATCTGACTAGTAATGTAGCATCTCATGTACATTTCAAAATCCAAATGCTCTCAGCATGTAGCCCTGAAATCTTCTGTTTTCAGTATTCACTCACTCATTTAGTCTATAAGTCCATTCTACAGCTGTTTACTGGGAACCTACTATGTGCCAGCCACTGTGCCAGCCACGAAGGCTATAGCACTAAACACACAGGAGTTTACAGTCTGGCAAGGAAGGTAGCCATTAAACAATTAATCAATAAGTTACAGTCGTAATAAGCACAATAAAGACATAAAGAGTTCTATGAAAATAATTAGCAGGTAAGGGAGTCTGATCAAGCTCTCCTGTGGGACTCCAGGAACTAAATGTGGAGACATTTAAGCTAAGTGATATTTAAGCTAAGATGAGTAAGAGTGAGAGGCTAGCAGAAGATCATTCCCACCAGAGGGAACTGTGTAAAGTGAAGACACATTTCCAGGAAAGAAGGAGGATACTGCTCTTGAGGGACTGAAAAAAGGCAGCGTGGGTGGAGTATAGAAAACAGAGGAGAAAGATCATCACAAATGAGGAGGCTGGAGAGGCCAGCAAGGGCAAGCCCATGTATGCAGGACCTTCAATGTCATACTAAGTCTTAGTAGGTCCACTGATGGATGAATACACACACAAAGGTGGCAGACACACAGTGGAATATTATTCAGCCTCTAAAAGGAATGAAATTCTGACACGCTACAACATGGAAGAACCTTGAAATCACTATGCTAAGTGAAATAAGCCAGACTCAAAAGGACAAATATTGTACGATTCCACTTATATGAAGTACTAGAGTAGTCAAATTCACAGAGATGGAAAGTAGAATAGCAATTACCGGGACCTAGGGGATCAGGTTTAATGGGTACAGAGTTTCAGTTTTGCAAAATGAAGAGTTCTGGAGATTGGCTGCACAACAATGTGAATGTACTTAATACCACTGAACTGTCATTTCAAAATGATTAAAATGGTAACTTTTTAACGTATGCCTTACCATAATAAAAAAAACTCAAAAAAAGGAGTCCTAGTAGATTGTTCCTAAGAACAACACGGAATACCACAGATGTTTGAGTGAGGCCGAGGAAACATGATCAGATTTGTATTTTGTGTAGACAGCAATATACAAAGCAGATATAAGCACATGGCGAAAGTCTGCTCAGGAGCCTCTAGGCAGGCAGACAGGGAGCTCAGGACCTACCCTACAAGCAGCTTCTTGGCGGGGTGACGAAGACAGCAGCCTTTTCCGCTGGGGTCAGAGAGCCTCCCAGCACAAGGCAGGGGTTTTGGCTGAGCTAGCAGGGTCACACGTTGTTTGTACAAACTCCACCAGGCAGGTCTCCAGTAACATCCTGGATGGGGGCCTTCCTGCAAAATTCCTTGAGCATGTTCCCATGAACAATAAGCAGAGGGCATGCCCCGCTGGTAACTCACACAGCAGAGAATCCCACTGACTGAAATGATACTTCCTATTGTTTCAATGACAATGGGACACATGTACAAAGCCATTCGCCAGGTGTATATTAGAGGAAGCTCTGCTCAGCTTGGGCAATCACAGTAAAACCCAGTTATAATATATCAGACACTCGACTTCAAAAGGACCTTTGGTCACTTAAAGGGGACTTTAAAAGTTGAAAGGACATGGTTTAAAGCCAAGAAGACCTAAGATGGAATCACAGCTCTGCTATTTGTCAGCTTCAGAACTGTGAACACGCTCTTTAGTCTCCAGACTCAGCTTCCTTGTGTATAAAATGGGAGTAGGAATGTTACTAAGAGGGCAGAAGCAAGGATTAAGTGAAACGACTGGGGCAAGTGCTTGGCACACTGCCAGCGTGTATGCACTCTAGGAGCTCAGTACAGGGGGGCTGCATTCTTATCCTTACTACAGAATCTCCAGGACTTGGGGATTAATGGGATGTGAGTGGTGAGGGAGAAAACAGTCAAAAAGGATTTAGTCGCTTGGAGCTTGGGCTACTGAGTGGATGGTGAGCAGAGAGGGAAAGAGCAGGAACAGAGGAGAGCAGCATGCGGAGGGGGCAGGAGGAGGCATGAGTTCTGCTCCAGCAGCTGGGCAAGACAGGCTGAACACGAAGGAAGCTACGCTTCCAGGGAATGGCCCATCAAAACACATTTCGGACAGCTCCACTGAGAGAAACCTTGCCGCTTCCTCATTGGGCTCCTGGGAGACTTCCCCTCAGTAGGTGCATCGGCATGCAATCAGCAACAGACACATGCCCTGCTTTATTGTTTGCTGGTGGGCGATGCCCAATGCCTTGGGGCTGCTGGCCCTGAAGGAAATGTTTTTGTTTGTGTAGCCCAGCCAGACTTCCTATGCTTCTAGCTACACAATTTCCCCCTCCCTCCTTTCCTCGCCACACCCCCTCCCCAGCTCACCAGCCTGTCTTACAAACATTAATGTCTCATAAAGACATCAGGTGTCCTTTTAGCCCAAAGGAAATCACACATGTGCTTTCGAAGGACTTCTACCACCAGCAGAAACAGTTCTCTCTGGGGACACACCTGGCCATCTGCTTTCAAAGGACTGTCCTGTGACTGAGGCCTGGCTAACCCAGACACACCATCCGGAAATACAGCCCAGCAAGACGGAAAGAGAAAGGAGGCTGAGGTCAGGAGCCACAGCTCTACATTCTCAGGTGAGTGACCTTGATTAAGTCACTCATCTTCTTCCCTGTCACCCCGGAAGGATGGGAACCCTAGCCCAAGGATAAAGTGGAGATAACTCTTGCCTCAACTCTAATGTACAGGAGAAAGAGCACAGGTTTGGTGGTCAAGGCAGACTTAATTTCCAATCCCAGCTCTGCCACTTACAAGCTGGGTAACTGTGGACAATTAACTTTTTCCCTCTGAATCGTAAAGCAGGATGTCTAGTGAAGCATTTAGGAGAACCGCCTCTGAAGCCAGACTGCCGGGGTTAGAGGCCCAGACTTATCATTTCTTAGCTGTATGGCCCTGGGCAAGTAACGTTACCTCTTTTTTTTGGTGAGGAAGATTAGCCCTGAGCTAACATCTGCTGCCAATCCTCCTCTTTTTGCTGAGGAAGATTGGCCCTGGGCTAACATCAGTGCCCATATTCCTCTACTTTATATGGGACGCCACGACAGCACAGCTTGATAAGCGGTGTGTGGGTCCATGCCTGGGATCCGAACCTGTGAACCCCAAGTCACTGAAGCGGAGCGCGTGAACTTAACCACTATGCCACTGGGCCAGCCCCCAGTAATGTTACCTCTTTACTTCAGTTTTCCCATCTGTCAAATGTGTATAATACTGTTAACTTATGGAATTGTTGTGAGGATTAAAAGAGTCAATAAATGTGCTGGCACACAGTGATGTGTTCAATAAACATTATCTGTTATTATTTCCTCAACTGTCAAATGAAGGGGGCTAATAAAAACGCTACCTTTCTTCCACACTTAGTGTTAGGAGCAGATGAAAAACAATGGTTAAAGAACTTTGCATATGTAGGTACTGACTATTTTAAAAATTGACAATGACATCAGTAATAAAAATAATGGTGATATCTCCTACTGAGAGAGGGCAGAGAATGATGGCTACAAGCCCAGGCTCTGAGAAAGACTGCCTGTTTTTCCACTTACTAACTATGTGACATTGGGCACAAAGAATCCCCTTCCCCTGTGACTCAGTTTCTTCATCTCTAAAAGAGTAGTAATAACATACCTACCTCAAAACATTGTTATGAATACATTAGTTAAGATATAAATAGCACCTGGAACAGTGGTGGGCGCATAGTGAGTGCTCACATTCCTTATTCCACAAACACTGAGTGCATTATTGCATACCTACTCCATGCTGGGCCCTGTTCCAGGGGCTAGGGTTACAGCAATGAATGAAACTGACACAGCTCCTCCTACCCACATTCTAGCGAAGGAGAGAGATTAAACAAATAAGTATTTTTTTTTGTGAGGAAGATCAGCCCTGAGCTAACATCCATGCTAATCCTCCTCTTTTTGCTGAGGAAGACCGGCTTTGAGCTAACATCTATTGCCAATCCTCCTCCTTTTTTTCCCCCAAAGCCCCAGTAGATAGTTGTATGTCATAGCTGCACATCCTTCTAGTTGCTGTATGTGGGATGCGGCCTCAGCATGGCCGGACAAGCAGTGCGTCGGTGCGCGCCTGGGATCCGAACCCGGGCCGCCAGAAGCGGAGTGCGCGCACTTAACCACTAAGCCACGGGGCCGGCCCCCAAATAAGTATTTAAATGACATATAACTGCTATGAAGAAAATAAAGGTAAGGAGATAAGGAAGAACCTTATTATTATCACACTAAGGGTCCATGTATATTTGCCTAGACATCTGACTCTGAGGTCATCCACTTCCCTTCAGTAATAATAACGATAACTAGCACATGCAGAGCTCTTTCCACGTGCCAGGCTCTGAGCTGATGCACTCTCTATGCATTAGCTCAGGGAATCTTCACAACACTCCTATGACATGAGTGGTATTATTACTTGGATTTTACAGATTGGAAAAGGGAGGCTCACACAGATCAAGTAACCTGCCCAAGGCCACCCAACAAGTTCCTGGTAGACCTGGGATTTGGGCCCAGCTCAGCCTGACCCTTGAATTCCAGATCTCCCTTGTTGCTGCTAGACAAATCTAGGCAGCTATTCTTACTCACAGTAGTGATCAGAATAGCACTGCTCTTACATTAGGGGCTGCTTAGATATACAGTCCATTGTTGCCCCTGCAGTTCCCCTACAAGTCCAAGCACAGTGGGGAGAAAGGAGAAAGGGAATCTACAGAGGACTGCAATGGAATAGTGATTTGACCTACAGCAGTCAGTTGCCAGATTCCATAAATAGGTGCAGGACACAAAGG
Source organism: Diceros bicornis minor (assembly GCF_020826845.1). Classification (NCBI taxonomy): domain Eukaryota; kingdom Metazoa; phylum Chordata; class Mammalia; order Perissodactyla; family Rhinocerotidae; genus Diceros; species Diceros bicornis. The sequence continues at coordinate 29,375,044 of NC_080767.1, read as the reverse complement.
GTGGAGAACAGAGGAGGAGCAGGGAGAGGAGGAGCCTGTCCTATCGGCAGGTGTTGGTGGCAACTTTTGCGCAGGTGTTGGTGGCAACTTTCTCCTTAGCTCACGCTCCACTCTTGATTTCTGATTGCACTTTCTTGTGTGTTTCAACCAGAACATATGTGCTGAGAGGGAGCCCCCAATCCACACACTTGGGTCTAGAAACAGCAGGAGGTGCTCCTAAAAAGCCTCAAGCTGGGTGGGAAGCAACCCTGAAGAGGACAAGGCATGCATCCTAAAAGTACATGGAGGTTTGCCCGGGCCTGGAAGGTAGAAAGAACAATGTTCTGGAACTCATCCAGCAGAATGAATGGCCCTGCGAAAGCAGCGATGGCAAGCAGGCGGCCGGAATGAAAGGGCTGGGAAAGCAGCTGCAGTTGCTCAAATGCAGTTTGTGGCTGCCCCAGCCCAAATTAGATCATTAGGCAGTTCTTCTCCGATTTTTTTTTTTCTTTTCAAGACTGCTAAAGGTCTGTATGCATGTGGGTTGTATAAGAAAAGGGTATTAGCAGTATTTCATGGAATGTGCACATTATACACACCAGCTCTGGTACAAGATCCACAAGGTGATATGGAAGCTAGACAAGGAGGCCACAGAGCTGGAAGGAGGTGGGCTCCAGGTCAGCAGCCCTGAGAGCAATGTGATAGTGTGGCAAGAACATGGGCTTCAGAAGCAGACAGGTTCGATCTGAATAATGATTCCTCCACTTACTAATCTGTGACTTTGAGCAAATTACCTAAACTTTCTTTTTTTTTTAAATATAAAAAGATTTTTATTCACTTTTTTCCTTTTTTAAAAAAATTTTTTGTTTATTACAGTAACATTGGTTTATAACATTGTATAAATTTCAGGTGTACATCATTATACTTCTATTTCTGTATAGATTACATCATGTTCACCACCCAAATACTAATTACAACCCATCACCACACACATGTGCCGAATTATCCCATTCGCCCTCCTCCCTCCCCCCGTTCCCCCTCTGGTAACCACCAATCCAATCTCTGTCTTTATGTGTTTGTTTGTTGTTGTTATTATCTGCTACTTAGTGAGGGAAATCATACGGTATTTGACCTTCTCCCTCTGACTTATTTCACTTTGCATAATACCCTCAATATCCATCCACGTTGTCACAAATGGCTGGATTTCATCGCTTCTTATGGCTGAGTAGTATTCCATTGTGTATATACACCACATCTTCTTTATCCATTCGTCCCTTGACGGGCACTTAGGTTGCTTCCAAGTCCTGGCTATTGTGAATAACGCTGCAATGAACACAGGGGTGCGTGTATCTTTACGCATTGGTGTTTTCAAGTTCTTTGGATAAATACCCCGCAGTGGAATAGCTGGATCATATGGTAGTTCTACCCTTAATTTTTTGAGGAATCTCCATACTGTACCTAAACTTTCTGATCCCGTTTCTTCATCTGTATTACACCCATCTCAAAAGGGTACTTCTCTACAGCCAGAAAAACGAGATCACCATGAAAAGATGTACACAAGATACTGTTAAGCAAAGAAAAGCAAATTGTGGTACTGCAGATATTTACTCCCATTTATGTAAACTAAACATATATATATATAGGTTCATGTATGCATCTTTTACAATCTGGAAGGATACATACTAATCTCACCAACAGTTACTTCTAGGAAGAATACCTGGGGAACTGTAAAAGAACTTTTTATCTTTCTGTAGGATTTGAATTTCTGCAATAAATGTGTTATAATTTTTACAATTAAAAAAAGAGAGAGATGAAAATCATATATCTGATAAGAGTCTAGTATCCAGAATATATAAAAAACTCTTACAACTCAACAAAAGGACAATCTAATTAAAAAATGGGTGAAGGACTTGAATAGACATTTTTCTAAAGATATACAAATGGCAAACAAGTACATGAAAAGATACTCAACATCATTAGTCATTAGGGAAATGCAAATCAGAACTATAATGGGATATCACTTTATACCCACTAGGACAGTGGTAATAAAAACAACAATACTACTAATAATAACTAAAACAACAAGTGTTGGCAAGGAGATGGAGAAATTGGAACCCTTATATATTCACTAGTGGGACTGGAAAATGTGCACTCCCTGTGGAAAAGTTTGGCAGATCCTCAAAAAGTTAAACAGTTATCATATGACCCAGCAATTCCACTCATATGTATATACTCACAAGAACTGAAAACACATCCACACAAAAACTTGTGCAATAATGCTCACAGCAGCATTACTCATAATAGCCAAAAAGAGGAAACAACCCAAATGTTTACCAACTTACGTATGGATAAATAAAATGTAGTATATCCACACAATGGAATATTATTCAGCCATAAAATGATACTGATACATGCTACAACATGGATGAACCCTGAAAACATCATGGTAAGTGAAAGAAGCCAGACACAAAAGACCATATGTGTGATTCCAATTATATGAAATGTTCAGAATAGGGAAATCTCTAGAGACAGCAAGTAGATTAGTGGTTGCCTAGAGAAATCCCTGGGTTGGGGGGTGTTGGGGGTAAACCATGGAGTGACTGCTAGTGGGTACACAGTTTCTTTGTGGAGTGATGAAAAATGTCCTAAAATTGACCATGGTGATGATTGCACAACTCTCTGAATATACAAAAAAACATCGAATTGTACACTTTAAATGGGTGAACTATATCTCAAGAAAGCTGTTACAAAATGTCCTATGCCTATCTGGCTCTCATCAATGAACAGTACTCGTATTCTGAATAGAAAGCTCCATGACAGGCAGCATGCCTCTCTTCCTCACCTGTGGACCAGCAGTGACTGCCCCCCACAACAGTCAATAATCACCATGCAGAAAAAGTCGTAGAAATGCTCAATAACATCAGCTAACTTGATAACAATTTAAAAAATAATATTATTTCTCACTTATTGAATTTCTTTCCTCTCTTCATGGTGTGAGACCTGCGTCATGGTCTAAAGGCTCTCCCTGTCTACTCCTCTCCCTCTCCCTTTTATCCTTCACAGGAGTTTCTCCCAGTAACTCTTCACAAAAGTAAATGTTGCTGTTATCCCATTTTACAGATAAGGAAACTGAGATCAGAGAGTTGAAATAACTAGCCTAATGTCACATTTTTTTTTACTGATTTTCTTGTTAGAGGTTTTCTGACTGTAATCTTGGCTCCTCCAGCTATCAATTCTGGCTCTCCGTGGCTGCACAGCAGCTACCCTCCCTGTTAACTCTGCCTGCCTTCCCCAGCTCACTCTCCCTGGAAAAACCTGGTCATCATACATGAGAAACTGTACATCAGTATGCGGTGGGAAAAAAACACTTAAGAAGAGAATTCAGGCTAGGAGAACTGTAACTCAGGGCTTTTGATTGTTATCTGGTGAAACTCCCTGGTCTGATCCCAAGTAGAATTCTCCTCCATGCTGTCACCTCTGAACAAAGTATGAGGGAAGGAGCCTGGTCCAGGCATAAGGTCTATCATCCCCGATGATGCCCAGAGGAAAAGTGGGAGCTAATGATGGTAATTATCCAACTACTGTGAGGCCTTGGGGAGCAGTTCACTGGGCTGCGGGTATCAAGAAGAGCCAAGGTCCCTTGGCCTTTCCAGAAACACAAAGCGAATCTCACACCATAGGCAGGACTAGTCATCAGATTTTCTTATTTGGGATATACCTTCCAGGAGGTCTTGTTCACCATAATTCATATGCAGAGAACAAACCAAGTGCTCATTAACAATCAAACTACAGTGTTCCTGAGCAACTTAAATTCCAAGATAATTCCAACATAATGTCTCAACTCCTCCCAGTACCCAAAATGGAGGAAAAGATAGAAAAAAAAAAATGAATGTGGGGTTGGGGGAGGCGGTTAATAAGGAAGAGAGGGAAAGAGAGTGTTAAGGACTAAAAGAGAACACCAAACAGAAACAAAATATCATTGGTTTTACTCCCAAATAATCAGAAAAAGAATGTTTCCAAGAACTCCTTAAACAGGAGAATTAGATAATAACAAATACTATAAGAAAAAGGAATAAAAATTTATTAAGTATCTATGACACGCCAGGCCTCACACTAGGATCATCACATATAATACCCCATTACTCCTCAAAACCATAGAAATTATTCCCATTTTACAGATAAGGAGGCTGAAGCTTCGAAAACTAAAGCAACTTGCCCAAGATCACTGCAGTGCACACATTCCCCGGGCTGCTGCCAACAAACACCATACATGACAGAGGGACTCCTGTAACGCGCAATCTTGGCTCAGGAATGCCCCATGAGCCTGGGTGACGTTCTAAGAGGTGCCCTGGGGGGAGTCTCCTTCTACCCAATCCTCCTCTTTTCCTTTCCTCACCAGTGGCAGACCTGCACCCTGTCTCTTTCACAGACCTTTCCTCCAATAAATCTCTTGCACATCTAATTCTATCCTGGCATCTGCTTCTCTGAGGACCCAAGTTGACACAACTAGACAGTGACAGAACAGGGATTTCAACCTAGGTCTGTCTAATCCCAAAGCCCTTGTGTTTTTTGGTTTCTACTTGGAATGAAATAGGAAATGATTGGAGGGTTTTGAGCTAGGGAGTCGCATGATCTGATTTAGATTTTTGAAAGGATCCTTCTGGCTGCTTTTTTGAGAATTATACCGTAGGCAGGCAAGAGTGAAAGCAGGGGACAGTCAGGAGCTATTGCAGTAATCGAGGCACGACGGTGGCCTGGACTAGTGTGATAATGGCGGAGTTGGTGAGAAGCAGCCGGATTCTGGATACATTTTAAAGGTAAAGCTGCCAGGATTTGCTGACAGATCGGTTGTGGATGTAGAAGGAGAAAACTCAAAGATGACTCCAGGGTTTTGGGCCTGAGCAACTGGAAGGATGAAATTGCCGTTTACTGAGATCGGGGAGACTGTGGGAGGACAGGTTGGGTGTGAGGGAAGAGCAGGTTTTGTCTGTATTTATTTGAGATACTGCTAGACATCCAAGGGGAGAGGTCAAGTAAGCTGTTAGATATGTAAGTTTCGAGTTGAGGCCCACCCACAGGTGTGGGCTAGAGAGATTAGAACTACACCATCAGCTCTCCTGGGTCTCAGGCCTCCAGGCTCGGATTAGAACTACACCATCAGCCCTCTTGGGTCTCCAGTTTGTCGACTACAGATCTTGGGACTTGTGAGCCTTCATAATCACATAAGCCAATTCCTTATAATAAATCTCTTTATATATACATATACGTATATATCCTGTTGGTCCTGTTTCTCTGGAGAACCCTGACTAATACAAAGACCTTATGAGATCATGGCCTCCCTATTCACTCTGATTTCATCTCCTATTTCTCTCCCCTCCATTGCTCTGCTACAGCCACACGAGCACTCTTGCTATTCCTTGAACGCCCCAGGCAGATTCCCACCTCAAGGCCTTCGCACTTGCTGCTTCCTCTGCCTTAGTGCTGGACATAGGCACAGTTCACTCTCTCACATCCTCAGTTCTCTGCTCAAATATCACCTTCCCCCTGATGTCTTCTGTGAACACACTACTTAAAATTGCATCACCCCAACTACCCCCATCCACAACATCCTTTATTTCTTTTCACTGCCTTATTTTTCTCCACAGAGAGAAAAATATGACCATCTGACAAATACACTGTATGTGTGTGTACTGTCCATCTCCCCAGTAGAAGGTCATAAGGGTGGAGGTTTGGTTTGGCTTGTTCACTGCTGTATCCTCCAAGTCTGGAACTACGGCTGACACATAGTAGGAGCTCAATAAATATCTGTTGAATAAATTTATGAATGTCTTGGAAGTTTCACATTTCAACATAAAAATTTTATATCCTCATAAAAGCAGTTAAGTGGTTGCCTGGGGCCAGAGGACAATGGGAGACTGACTTGCAATGGGGTGCAGGGAAACTTTAGGGGTGACTGAATTGTTTTACATCTTGATTGACATGGTGGTTACAGGGACACATATATTTGTCAAAACTCATCATCATGTACACTTGAAATGAGTTAATTTTTTGTATGTGAGTTACACCTCAATAAAGTTGATTTAAAAACAACAACAAATACTCTATATTCTAGACTGCCTCTCACACCAAAAAGTGACACACAAATTCACTTTCAGATTATGCATCCTGATTTGAGCTTTGGAAATTATGTTCCACGTGGTTTGGATTGGTATATAATTAAATTTTAAAATACCAATTGCTGCCCCTTATTACAAAATCAAAAAGTGCTCTTAGAAGTCCACAGATGTAGGAATAGACTTTGAAGTCAAGCAGACCCACATTTAAATCCTGCACAAGTCTATCTTTACTAGCTAAATGATCTCGAGCAACTTACTTAACCTCCCCTAGGCTCACTTAGCTCATGTATAAAAAATAGGGAATAACAGAATAAGTTAAATAATACAGCATAGATCCTAGAATATAGTTTGCACTCAGTAAATAGTCACTTTGCTTAATATTATTATTGCCATGCAGTGAGCTAGGAAAGCCATTCAAACATCAATTTGGGTCTGAGGACGACCGGAGGGGTCACTCGGGTGCGCTGCAGATGGTTGTCTCTAGGAAGCTCAGCTGCTGCAAACAAGCACCGAGACGATCAAGCAGCAACAGCTACACCAAGGCCCCCAGCATTCCGTTCACATCTTCCCAATTACAGTCCCCCTACCACTTCCCGCTCCCAGCAGAAGAAGAGGAAGCAAAGCCTTAGAGGATCACTATAACACTGTCAGTAAAAGAGAAAATTTTTAAGCAACCAAGATATTCAACAATTGGGAACTAGTTAATGCTCCATGTAAAATGCAAGCACTATGCATCCCGTAACAAGAGTGGGGAAGAATTCTCATCAGAGAGAGTAATGATACATTGTTAACTTTAAAAAAAAGCGCAGAACAGTATGTAAATATAATCCCATATCATTACAAGAAACGTGAAGAAGGAGATATAGACATGTGTTTGAATTTGCATACAAAAAAATCCAGAAAATCAAGGTGCTAAAAGTGGTTCCCTAGGGACACTAGGACAGAGGTGTTTTAATTTTTTATTTAATTCTACTTAAAATAAACCCAATGCACACACTGATGAAAAATAAAGAGGCGGACAATCAAGGAAGGATGCAACCTCAGTGGGGAATGAGTCAATCACACGTACTTTTATTTCTTCAGTGAATTCATGATTCCTTGCACTTAATTTAAAGCCAGACATGAACTCAGTGCTTTCAAACCAAAGCAGCCTCCTTCTACTTCGAGTGGTTTTCTCAGTGATGTTTGCTAAAACAATGAGTAAGGGAGTGTTCGTTTGTTTGTTTGGGGGCATGATGAAGGTGTGAATGGGGTGAGGGCAGAAATCTGGACTGATCAAAGTGAACTCCTGCTCAAAACTTTTCAGGGTCCCTGATTGAGGAGTGAAAGGCTGATGTTCCAGAGAGACCTGCTATCAGGAGAAGAACAGGGAAAAAGGCAATAAAAAAGACTTCGCATTCTAATCCTGCTTCTGCCACCTAGTAACTTCATGACTTGGGGCATTACCTGCTGTGAGCTTCAGGTCTCTCATCTGTCAAATGGGCATAAGAAGAGTCTCCTGACCTCACAGTAGTGCTGTGAGAATTCAAGGAGAAACTATAAAGCACTCAGCACGGCACCTCCAGGCACTACACTTGTAGTGTAGGTGGTTAATAAATAGCACCTAAAATTTGATTACATAAATAGGAAAGAAAAATAGAAGAAACTCAGTGACTCTTGATTAACAGGAACGTTCAAAGAATCCATCCAGTTGACTGACTTCTCTAAATGAAAGAATACTGGGCAGAGAAGAAAACAAAACTACACACATTGTCAGTGGGGACAAACAAAACCCCAGATTTATTTAGGATTTATCTTCCACCTACTTCCCAAAAGGATCAGAGGCAGGTTACAGTAAAAGTCACATACTCAGTAGACTCATTTCAATAGAATATAAGAATCAGAGGAGTGTAAAGAGGGTGAGGTCTGAGCTGAGATCTGCTGCAATTGAAAATAAAACTTAGCTCTCAGCATCCAGGGTTAAGGCAAAAAAGCAAACTTGTGGACTATCATTAGGCAGAGGACAAATCATGATCAATCAGGAAAGGCAAATTTTCCTAGAACTAAACTTGAAATTTTATAATCAGAAACTGATCCTAGGAACTTATGCTTCTGATCCCCTCCCACCTCCCAAACTCCTAACATAAGCTTTCGTGTGTTATTTTCCTCTTCACAGCTTTGCCAATTCCCAGCTGTGTGAGGTGGAACCAATGCCTCACCTCTGAATCTCAGTTTCCTCATCCTTGAATGGGAATGATGCTCCTACCCACTTATGAAAGGGAATGAAGGAACATGTGCTAGCATTAACGGGTTGTTGCTAAACAGCCAAAGCTTTGTATACAGTATCTCACCGAAATCTCCCAGTAACCATATAAGGCAAGTCCTGTAAATATTTTACAGATGAGCTCTCTGAGATTCAGAGAGGTGAAGACAGCTGCCATTGTCACACAGCTAAAAAGGGAAAGAACTCTAGAACTAAACTTGAAATTTTATCATCAGAAACTGATCCTAGGAACTTATGCTTCTGATTCCCTAGCAACTGCTAGGGTGACATACCCAGAGTCATATGGAAGTCACTGCCAAAATCAAAGAAAAGCCAGAACTCAATTTCATGCTTCTGTGATACCAAGGCACAAATTTACCATTACTCTGTTCCACTTTCCCTGCATATGTCAAACACCAATAATTTCTGGCACACAGTAGGTACCCAACATATTAGTTCCCTTCCTCACTCCTTCCTCCTAAAGTAAAATTACATATATCTAGAAAATTAAAAGTTTACTGAAATAATATTAGTATCTTATATTTATATAACTTCTTTCATCTAATGAAATCATACTAATTAATCTATTTTCTCTACTAATCCTACCAAATCTCTACATATCATTATGTATTATTTCACTTATTTTACAAATAAGGAACTAGAAGACAGCAACTGCTAGGGTGACGTACCCAGAGTCATATGGAAGTCACTGCCAAAATCAAACAGAAACCTTGGTCCTCTTTACATCTGAACCAACCTTTATCCTCTCACATGACACAGCCTCCATAATAAAGAACAGATCATTCATTTTTTATCTGGAAAACTACCAAATGTATAATTCAGTAAGGGGCCTCATGACCTTACCACCTTGTCAAAGGGAAGAAAGTATATAAAAAATGAGGTTTGCAGGAGCAGACGGTTTTGGTCCGTCAACTTTCTCTTGGATTACGCCCATTAACCAACATAAAATAAGGTAAAATATAATGTAACAGATCTCCAAGTCTTTGGAAGTTCAAGTTAAACTCACTGATCCTTCGAACTTATATACAACGCACAAGGGCAATCATTAACTCCTGTGGGGCTGCAGAAGTGCACGTTATGTCAACCAGATCTTTGAAAGAAAAATATGACATACAATCGGGCCACTCTAAGAAGAATCCAAGTCAGCAACGAGTACTTAGCAGCACAAATTCATAGCATCACAGAATTTCTGAGCTCTCCTAGAAGGGACCTGGCAGGCCACTGAGAACAACCCATTCATCTGGTATATGAGGAAACCAAGGCTCAGGGAGGTTAAGTGGCTTTTCCAAGATTTCACAGACAGAGCAAAAACTAAAAAATAAACCTGCTGATTACTATCCACTCCACTTCCAAGTCTTGCTTCTAATGCCCATAAGCACACTTGGCACTTTGCTGAATTACCCATCTACACAGAGAGTGCGGGAGAAAGAGCCTGTACTCTGGTAACAGAAAAACTCAGGAGTCAAACCCTGACTGCCACTTACTGGCCATGTGATCTTGGGCAAGTCCCTTAATTCTCTGAATTTCAATTTTTTCATCTATAAACTGTAGATAATTGTAAATTCCACACATAAGCTGCAGGTAATATAAACAAGGGGCCTGGCACAGCCTGTGAGTTCCATGAAGGCAAACATCAGGTCTGTACACCCCCAAGCACTTAGCACAGAGCCTGGCACACAATACACTTGTAGAAAATTTGCTGAGCAAATCAACTAACTAACCAAACAAACAGGTACTGGACTTGAACCCAGGCCTATCTGGTTCTTAAAACACTAGGTTATATTGCTCCCAATGATGTCAAAGCAGAGGGTTAATTCTGACTTACAGAGTACCAAGAACACAATGGAATAAGACGGCCATTTTCTGGCTACGAGACAGGAAAAAAGTTCAGTGGGGAAAGTTCCTGGACTCTCAGAGTTGGGATTATTTCTTGTTGCCAGCATGGGTACATCATCAGGCTTCAGAATCAATTAAATCTGGGTTTAGATTCCAGCTGCAGCATAAGCTGTGTGACCTCAGAGATATTACTTTACCTCTCTGAGGCAAAATTTCCACACCTGGAAAAAACCTACTTCACAGGAATTGTGTGACAAATGAAGCAATATACGTAAAGGAATACAAGGTGATGCGTGGTGCAAAAAGACTCTCGACTAGTGTTACCCTCCACTTCCCTTCTAGTTATTTGGAAGCTTCATTCATTCATCTCACTTTGGTCTCTGCTCAAATGTCACTTCCTTCCTGAACTTTCCCGTCTACAATAAAACCCCCAGCTCTATCGCCTTATCCTGCTTAGTTTTCTTCATAGTCCTTATCATCACGTGACATTACATTACGTATTTGCTTTTCTACTTGCTGTGTCTACTCAACTAGAAGGTAAGCCCCAGGAGGACAGGGACTTTGTGTTGTCTGCTTTGTTTACGGCTGTATCCCAACAACTAGGAAAGTGCCTGGCATGTAGTTAGCGCTTAACAAATATTTGTTGAATGACTGACTGAATTAATCCAACACTTATTTGGGATTTGCTATATGTGAGGCACTGTGTAGGAATAAAGACTTAAAGATATCTAAGAAATGTTGCCTCCTGACTATTCTCCTCATGTCTGCTCTGTCCCCCTAAATCCCATTTGGTACTCAGCTGCCAGAGAAAAAGTCAACATCAGATCGGGTCACTCTTCTGCTTAAATCCGTCCAACAGCTTCCCATTACAATTAGAATAAAGCCCAAACTCCTCACCGCGGCCAGTCAAACCATCAGCCTCTACTCACTAGCCCAATCCTCTTGTACCACCTTCTCCCTCCTTCACTGAGTTTCAGACACACTGGCTTTCTCTTTCTCCAACATGCCAAGGTCTTGTCATTTCTTTCCTTTCTTAATTTAAAAATAAACATACATTTTTATTCACTTAAAACTGTAAGTTCTATATATTTATACAATTAACAATATTCTGTTCTTATGCCTAAAATTCTTCAACAAGCAGGGACTAATGTACAAACAGCTCTTCAAGGAACATGGGATAGAGAACACAAGTGTCAAGGTCTTTTCTGACTCAGAGCCTTTGTGCTGGCTGTACAAGCTGCCTGGAAAGCTCTTCCTCTAGGCTAGCTCTTCCTCATTATTCAGCTCTCAGCAAAAATGTTACCTCCTTAAAGAGGCCTCTCAGGCTGAAGTTGTCCCTGCCACCATCACCCTCATCAAGTCACTCTACTGGATCCCAATGCCCTTTCTTTCATCACAGCATTTTGTTATCTGGAATGACTTTATCTATTCATGTGTCTTATCTTTCCAACGAGAATGTAAAATACAGGAGGACAAGGACTTTGCCAGGTTTACTGCTGCATGTCCAGCCCCTAGAGCATAATAGGCACTCAATAAATATTTCTGAACCAGTCAAGTGGATCTCAAAAGATGTCAGAGTTTGCCTGGATGAGAGGTAAGGTAAGGTAAGTTACTGGCCTACAAGTACCATGGAGTGTTAGTTTCCTTCAAAGGACAACTGCCCCACTGCATCAAAATATGTGCATTTCGGCCAAACTTACTTGGGAATTGGTACCCGAATTAGCGTCCCTTCCACTTCTGGGTTCAGATTCATTCCACTTTCTCTTATAGCCTTGATAGCTGCAGCTGTACACTGAAAACCAGATCAAAAGGTAAACAGAATTAGTAAATAATTATTACCAGATGCAAGCCCTCTGTCGATAACTGGCAACCCATCTTGGCAGAACATGGAAACATTTAGTTCTGTTACCAGTAAGATCAGGAAGTTACATTGGTGTAGAGTGCTTTGATCAAGCTGAATAGCAAACTATGTCCACTCCTGGTACCAGTGTACTGCGGGAGGAAAAAAGCAAAGAGAAGGAAAAAATAAAAAGAAAACAGCTCTGCTTCTTTGAAAAGATTTCAATGGTTTGAGGCAACACAGATCAAAACCACAATAAATCCTCAAGGGAGGGGGGCTGGTCTGTGCAAAGATTGGTGTAAAGACAGATGAAAGATTTTATACATTAAAAATTCCAGTTGACATTTTACACTCAAAATATACCAGTGCCGATTTGGAATGAGTAAATAAATTTAACTCATTCGCATCTACACTCACTTATGTTTTGGAATGAGCAATGAGTCTCTGCTGGTGTGTGCTCCAGGAAAGACAGTATGGCGTACTAGTTAAAAGCATGGGCTTTGGAGTCAGAAAGATCTTGGTTCAAACCCTGGGTCTGCTAACCACGTGACCCTGGGCAACAAGCTTGAATTCTCAGAGCCTCTACTTCGTAATCTGAGACCACATGGTACCTCAGAGAGGATTAAATGAGATAACACGAGCAATGCTGTTGTTCTGTGCCTGGCACACAGTAACAACCAGGAAAGGAGCATTACTATGTAAATTTCTTATATAAAGGTAAGAACACACAAACCCCCAAAACGAGGCTAAGTTGCAGTCATCGCTTAGCTGATACACTGCTGTCCTGTCTGACATCCTCCAGGGTCTTCTCTGACACAGTCTTGCTCTCCAATGTGCCAGGCAGCACACTGTACATTGATTTCCCAAAGTGCCTCACCTCACTTCAAGCAACATTATAACCACACCTGGTATACAATCCTAAAGGATGAAAGAAAGCAGTGTGGAAGAGGGAAACTTTCATTGGCACAACAATGTGGAATTCATAAAACAAGGCCTCTGACATTTTCAAAAGAATTTTAGGTTTGACCAGAGCCAATCCACATCACTTGGAGTCACAGGGCCAATTCTTGGCCTTGAGTTCCTCCCTAGACTTTCTGGTTTAAATGAATGAGGTTTGTTGCACGTGTATTTTACTTTTCCAGGTTTTGTCTTGTTTTTTGAGGGAGTGCCTAAAAAGTTTATCCATTTCATTTTTAAATGACCTTAATTCTACAAGGACATGACGTGTTACCATTCGTCTGCACACTCACACATGCAGACAAATCATCACCTTGGGAGGCTGTAGACAGAATTTAACAGTGTGGCCACTGCTTAAAATAGTGAATTCCTAAAATGGTACCTCTGACCACAGACTACTGGAGCTGGAAGGGATCTCTGACATAACCAAGTACAGGCCCTTCCTTATGTATACAGGGACCTTTGGATAAGGTCACATCCCTAAGTACAGACATGGTCTTCCTTGAGAGCCAAGAGCAGTGGAGTGAGGACCTCACCCATCATGCTTCCAGTTACTGGCAGAGTTAAGACGAGACTCTAGGCTCCTCAACTCTCCATCCAATGATGTTACTTTGTCTATATTTTCTTCCAGATCCCCTAGCTCAAAGTATTCGGGAATTGTGGCACATGGGATTTGATTTTTTTTTAAATAGCCAAAAATAATTTGGAATTAAGTCTGGTGTATAAAGGGTAAGGCCAAGGTAAATAAAAGAGCTGGATAAAGAAATGAAATTTTCCTCTGCAAAAGAACTGCCTTCTTCTTTAATAAAATGAAATGCAGATTTCTAAAGAATCTCCAGTTTGAAGGGGTGGCCTGATCTCAGGTCTCCCAGTCCTCCTCTTCTGAAGCTTCTCACTGAATCACTGATAAACTCGCTGCTCACCATACCTCCCTTTCCCAGTCTGGCCCAACTCTTTCCATATAATCCTCCCCTGTAGGCACAGGAGCAGCTACTGCTGCTACCAAGCTGGGAAGGAACTACGCCTTGATATTTACATCTTTCCCGTACAAGGCTCAGTGCCGGGCACACGGTAAGAGCTCAGTAAAAGCCTGCTGAATGACTATATTAATGAACTGGCTCAGATCTGTTAGAAAAACTCATCTCCTTGCTCTACTTCATGTACATAATTCCAAAAACTTATTTTATACTTTACTTTTTCAGTGTTCTTTCATATGCAGAAAAAATGCAAATCAAGAGAGGTTTCATTCTGCAAAGAAACCTACTAAAAAAGGTAGTTCTTCTAAAATATTCTAAATAAGTATATTTTCGTTTGATATGGTAGGATGCAGAAATTCAGGGAATTAGTCATTTTCCCAACATGACTTCTGAACTACTCATGGTTCAGCCACAAGGCACATATTTCTATCAATTTCTTTCTCTTAACTTAGCCTTTATCCTCTCACTGAGGTATGCTCACCAGTACCCCAGAGCAAATCGCTGTTCTCAAACGGCAACACTGACCAACTGGCTGTGGCTGCTGGGAGTACTGCATTGAGAAAGATCATAGACTCCATCTGGGGGCAGGCAGGAAAAAGTGCTGTGATCAATTAGCAATGTCTGCTATTGCTATTCTTTAGCTAATCTACGCTAAAGGACAAAACACGGTAAAACTTTTGTAGATAAGTGAACAAGCCCTTGGCAATTTGGGTTTAAGTCCACTTTGTTAGGGCCATTTTAATTACCGGCCTTCCATTTTCTTTATATCCCAGTGAGTCCCTAGAATGTAAGATCTATGAAAGGAGAGACCCTATCTGTCTTAATCATCAATGAAGTCCAGCACCTTAAATAAAAACCAGTAACTTGCAGGGATTCAAAAAAATATCTGTTGAGGGGCCAGCCCGGTAGCATAGTGGTTAAGTTCGTATGCTCCACTTCGGTGGCCCGGGTTTGCAGGTTTGGATCCCGGGCGCAGACCTACGCATCGCTTATCAAGCCATGCTGTGGCAGCATCCCATATATAAAGTAGAGGAAGATGGGCACAGATGTTAGCCCAGGGCCAAGCTTCCTCAGCAAAAAGAGGAGGATTGGCAACAGATGTTAGCTCAGGGCTGATCTTCCTCACCAAAAAATATATATATATACCTATTTGTGGAATTAATGAAGGAATGGTAAAAGGAGCACAGGCTTTAGTGTCAAATAGACCTACGTTCAAATCTTGGCTTTATCACCACAGTGTGAACCTGGGAGAGAAATTTTACTTCTCTGATCCTCAGTTTCCTCATCTATAAAATGGAATAAATAATGCTGAATTTTAGAGTACCTGTGTCGCTCACATGAAACAAAACATGAGAAAGTAGCCTGGCAACAGTAGACACTCAACACACATTAGCTTTCTCTCTTCCACAAGAGCAATAATGGAGCCTGTAGAATTTCTTTTTCCATTTGCCTTGTTCAAATCATGCTGTGGTTTTTACTCCCTTCTTTTCTTTCCCATCATTAACTCTAGCTGCAGGCAAGTTTATGGAAGGCAGCAACTGTGTGTATCATTTATCAAGCAGGACACATGTTAAACAAATGCAACACAGTTTTCTGTCTTCAATGCATTTGAAAAGATTATGCATGTAAATCTGCATCATGTCACTACAGCATGACACAGAAATGCTCAGGTTTGGAAAGAAAGCCAACCACATATGAAACAGAAAGGAATTACATAAACACAGAGAGGATTAGCTCAGCATTTTGAAGCTATGAACCTGGGTACTCTATGGACAGCTTCTAAACTGGAGGAAGGAAATGTTTAGTTAGAGCTCTTTGTTTAATATATACACCAGATGAGATAAAGGAATTCAAAAGACAATGTAACTCACACTTCCTCACTCTGTCCTTGTAAGGAACCTCTCTACTGAGATGCTTGTAAAGGTTTTTTCAAAAACTCACAGAATTTCAACTTGCAGAAATGGCAAAGATGCTTTAGTTGAAAAATGAAGATATACTCCAACTTCCTAAGAAAAAATTAAGCTGTTAATACCTCCTCCTGCCTCATAAGATGCTCTGGTGGCCAATCAGGTGCTTCTTCTGTGAATGCCGTTTGCTATTTAATAACAGAAGTGGCTGGCTCTGAAAAGCAATCTGCCTGATGAGGCCTTCAAGCTGTGTAATTAGGAGGCTATTCCCTAAATTGGCCCGCAGTGCCTGTGGGATTAGATGAATAAGGTGGAGAGGTCTCAGCGGTTCACAGGGAGCCAGAAAGGGAAAGAGTTGACAATTCCCTTTTCGTCTGTTTCTCTGCTCCTCAGTAACACCAGGAATGAGTGCCTTCCTTCTATCAACCTAATGACAGGTATTCATCCTTTTGAGGAAAATTTACTCAGTGCTCCCATGTGCCAGCCACTGTTAGGTGCTGGACACAATGAACAAGTTAGAATGATCCCTACAGTCCAAGCTTACAATCCAGTGAAAGTGAGATGTAAAATAAAGATGTAAATAAATGTATAACTATTAACGATAAGTGCAATGAAGAAAAAGAACCGTGCTGTATAAGAAAGGTTAGTGTGGAGGAACAACTGAGATTGGGCAGATTAGAGAAGGCTTCCCTGAGAAAGTCACATTTAAGCTGTGATCCAAAATATGAGTAGCAATTAGCCAGGCAAGAGTGTTTCAAGCAAAGGGACGAGCATATGCAAAGGCTTTGAGGATGCAAACGGTGCCGGGTGTTTGAGGAACTGAAAGACCAGCGTGGCTAAAGCAGTGTGCAAGGACGACAGTGGCACAAGACTGGACAAGTTACAGAGACAGGCAGGGGCCATATGCAACGCCTTCTAGGCCACAATAATCTTTTTCTTAAAGATTATTTGAAGCCACTGATAAATTTAAAGCACGGGAATGACATGATTCAGTATATATTTTTAAAAGTTCACTCTGGCTGCAGTATGGAGAATGAAACGGGGGAGTGGTGAGGCATAGCCCTCCGCAAGTGTGCCCGGCACATTAGCTACAAGAGCCCTCTAATTTGAAACAGTTTCTTCATAGCAAAGGCTTTCCCTTACTCATATCTCTAAACCAGTTTGTCATCCAGCAGATTCAACTTTGATCTATGTATTTGGGATAGAACTACTGAAACAGACAATCGGAATAGGAAAGGACTTCAGATTCCTTCACCTCATACTAACAGATGAGAAAATGGACGTCAAAGAGCCCATTGGCAGTAGAGACGAGACCAGATTCCAGGTCCTCAAGGACTCCTAATCCAGGTCAATCCCAACTGGACCAATAAGGAAAAGCCCATTTATCTTCCACAACTAGACTTGAAATCATAGTCTCCAGGCTGCAATGATCTAATGCAACCCACCTTCCAGCCTTGGAGGCACTGTGCTCTGTGAATATTCTGCAACGGTCAGTTCAGTTTGAAAGGAACAGGAATTCTTGGAGGGTCTGTTCCAAATACTAATGCAGAGGTCACAAACTCGTGGCCCACAGGCCAAATATGGCCCATTAATACACTTTGTCTCACAGTCTTAAAAAAAAAAGTGAATTAGTTATCAATATTTAACAAAGATCTTACATAAAAATGTGGATTACTGGCTTCTTCTGGAAACAAAAATCATTACCTGGTAACAGTGATTACCAAGCCTACATTTCTCCCTGGCAATGATCAGCAGGAGCTGGGCGGAGGCTGCTCCCTTCAGACAGGGCACAGGCTCTCCAGTTTACCACAGCCCCCTCCACACTGGCCAAGCGCCAATCACTGCATTGCCACAATTATTCTTCTTAGATGGGGCCTGTTTCAGTATTCAAATTACTTGCCTGACCTCTACAGGAATTTAGAAACAGGAAGAGAGCTTTTCCTTATCCTTAAGTTCCCTTTACCATGCCTTCTCTCTTGTTACATCCCAAGCTGGAGGGAATACTTCCTCCTGACTTGACCCAGCCTCCTCCATCCCAAAAGAGACCATGGAGAGGGACCCTTTCAGCAAGGCCACCTTACCTCTGGGAAGCTGGCCATATTCACCAAAATCAGCTGTGGCGACTTCATGGAGATCTGGCCAATCTGGTTTAGAGCAAGCTTCCCATCAGCAGTTACCACAGTGATATGATCAAGGGATCCTAAAAGAAAAATTATAGGGTCTTAAGAATTCAGAAGGACCTTAGTTGCCCCACATCTAAATCCCTCTCTAATTCAGATTCAACTAATATTTAGGGATCCCTTATCAGCGTGGCAAAACTGTTGAAGGGGCTTTCACAGGAGCAGAAGAGCTGTGAAATGCTGACAGAACTAGGTTGGAATTCCTCACCAGCAATTAGGGTGGCTTTGCAGGGGCCTGAGGGGTTTCCTGCGACACAGGACTTTTAGAGCTAAAACTAGAAAGAGTTGATCACCCCTCCAGCAACTTTGCCATTTACTAACTATGAAACCTCAGGCAAGTTACTTATCTTCTCTGTACCTTGGTTTCCAACACAGTCAAAAAATAACTACCTTATAGGATTTGAGTCAGGATTACGGCTAAATATAAACAACCAAGAATACAAGAGGCACCAAAAAATAAGCATTAAAAAAGTACCTCTTATGGGTGGAGGGATGCATTTATATGGTGACTGACAAACAATAATGTACAACAAAAATTTCACAATAAAAAAAAAGTACCTCTTATTAGCACTTTTAGTTCTTACAACTACTCTGTAACATTTCTATTACTATCTCCACTTTACACATGACAAAACGAGACTTGGGGAGGTTTAATGGACCAAGATCATAGAGGTAACAAAAGGAAAAACAATCAAGAGCCAGGTCCCAAACTCAGGTGTGCTTAATTCTGATTCCAATCAAGCCTCTTCCCCACACACCAGTGGAACTCAAATTTGACTGTGCGTCCAATCACCAGGGAGCTCTTTAATTTAGATTCCTGGACCCCACCCCCAGAGCTCCTGATTCTGTAGGGGCTTGGGAGCCTGCAATTTTTTTTAAGATCACCACGATTCTGACACGCAACCTAGTTTAGAACCATTCCCTAATATCACCTTGATTCTGGCATGTAGATCCCTTTTAGAAAGAAAAAACAAACAAAAACACCAACTATTAACATTTCATTGTTATCCTGGATAGGATCTCCATCCATATCTGAATTCTGGAAAACCCGGGGCAAAATTTTCAGCAACCCAAGAAGGCAAGCAAATAAAGCTACAGTTACAGATGGAAAGGGGGCATTACTCCAACTCCTCGTCTTCCTATGCAAATGAGAACTAGAAGAAAAACCTTATCATTCACAGTAGGAACCACTCCTGGCTGGCTCAAACTTAGACACAAAGAGAAAGTGGTGGGGAGTGGGTCTTTGACACAAATTGGGAGTTTTCTGGGCAAACTAATGGTAGAATAATGCAGTATCATACTATGGCCCAAAGATCCGATTTGAAGTACTCAACCAGAGTCAATGTCATCACAAGACAGAAAGTTGTCAATACCACTGGCTTCAATCTGGAAAAGTCCAGGAGATATAATGGTAAAAGTCTCCATGATTCTGAAGACCACTGACCTGCGTTCAAATACCAACTCTGCCACCTCCTGATTGTGCAACACTGGGCAGAGCCCTTCAACCTTTTGGGCGTCTATTTCCTGATCTCTAAATGAGGCATAAAAATCGTGCTGATCTCATAGGGTTGTTATGAGAATTAAATGAAACGGTTTATGGAAAGCACTTATGACTGTGTCCTGGCATATACAAGTGCCCAATAAATGTTAACTATTATTATTACTTCTTGACTTTCTCCTATGTTTTAACCAAACTCACTTACTTAGAGTTTCTCTAATACAGTCTCTTCTTTCTTGCCTCAGGACCCTTAGCATATCTTTCTTTCTATTGAGAACACCCTCCTTTGCGCAAATAACTCCCGCTCATTCTTTAACACTCAGCTATAATTGCATCTAATCTCAGAAATCTTGTCTGATCTCCTAGGCTGGATTACAAACCCCCTTATGAGCTCCCAAGCGTCCTATGCACATTTCTGTAATAATGATGATACCCAATATTTGTTGAACTCTTCCTATGAGCAAGACATTGTGCTAAATGCTTTCCATAATTTATTTGCTTTCATTATCACATTAACCCTATGAGATAGTTCCACCATTTCACCTATGAGGAAACTGAGGTACAGAAAGTAACTTGCCCAAGGTCACAAGAGCTCTTAATAATGGAGCCAGAATCTACACCCAGATCTGACCAATTCCAAAGCCATGGTCTTCACCACTCTGCTTTGCTACATGGTTTTATACATGTTGCTTTCATTGTCTGTCCCTTCACATTAGGCTCTAGGTTCTTGGACAGTGGGGACAACGTCTCTTCCCTATCTACAGCACCTATTAATCAGCACAGAATAAGTGCTCAGTAATGCTGTGCTGAATAAATGAATGTATGTATGTATGGATGAAGAAGAGGATAAGAACAAACAAATGAATAAACTCGCATCTCAGACAACTATTAAAAGTAATCAACCATCTTGGAGATAGAAATTGCTAGTAGACAGATGGAGGTGTAAGAGGAAAAGTGCCTGCTGGTTCACATAGTACTGAAAGATGATATGGAAGAATCTGGCAAAAAAAAGACTGGCTGAGTTCAGCCTGTTTCACCCAGTTTCTTCATCGCCTCCGTTCTACATAGAACATTACACAAACACAACCCAGAAGAGAAAGAAGCAAAGAAGAAATACCAATGGGAGGCCTTCTGAAAATGGATCTTAATTCAGCCTTCCTGATTTGTTATAAGATCCTTTGCCACAGAAGTCCCAACATGGGTTTTTCAGTATGCAATTGTGGTGGTTCCCATTCCCCAAATCCATATCGACATAATGCATCAAATCCTTTCCCCTCAATCTGTCCCCAGCGAGAATCTCCCTCAGCCTCATTCCTGCCCCGCATTTTCTCAGAGGTTAACATTTAACAAATTACACTCCCAACCTCTTTCCAGACCCATCATCTTTTTAAGTTCAACAAGAGTGGAGCTTGCTGGCTAATTTTAAGTATCACATTTCTCCCTGAGCTCCTCTCAAACTGTGCTCTGGTTTCGGCTGCAGAATGTTAACAGGCCAGAAAGCACAGGGGAGACAAAGCACTTTATCAGTTTCATACCTAAAATAATAAGCAAGTTTAAAATAAACAGTTGGGAGAGATTGAATGGCACACTCTACTGTCAGCAAAGGCAGAAATGCCCCAGTCTAAAGGTTGACAAATGACGGAATGGTCTCCTGGTTTCACACTGGATCTCGTTTCTGAACTCAGTATGTTTCTGCTCGTGTTTATAAATGCAGCTGTATATTTTTCACTTGGTTTGCTTAAGAACAAGTTCATGAAATATTTTCTAGTTTCCTTATGAGCTATCCCAACCAAGATGTGAGTGGGAACAGTCCGAGCTCCCACAGATACCTTTAGAGGGGATCCCAGGCTTGACTCTAGGATGACGACAATTTCCAAAAGGCCACTTTAATAGCAATTGGATTTTTCCTGCCTGCCTGCACCATTAGCTGACAACTCACTTCTTCCATCACATCTGCAAACAGTTCTCCTAGACAGTTCTGACATTTCCCACTTAGAAAAGCCACTTTCAGGAAGTTATTAACCCAAACGGAATCTTCCTGGTCAAGCCCAGGGGTACAGAAATGCCTCAGGTGGGCAGGTTTGCAGCCACTTGGTTTCCAGTAATGGATAACAATGGCCAAATACGACAAATTGGAAAAATCAGACCAAAGATGACAGTTACTGTGAGACTAAATACCTGGAAGTGTTTATAGTATAGTCATAATAAAACTCTCATTTTTTGAGAGTATAATTCCACAAGAGCAAAAACCATGCCTGTTTTTGTTCACCACTGTGTACTAGCACAATACCTAGCTCATAGTAGGCAAATATTTGCTGAATGGATAAATAAATGTTGTGAAGTATGTGCCAGGCACTGAGCTAGAACCATTACATATGTTACCTCACTTATTTTAATACCCATCCCCAAGCCATAAGGTAGGAAGTAGACATAGAAACTGAGGACCAGAAAAGTAAAGTGACAGCCCATGGTCATCAGTTAGTAAGTGACAAAGCTGGGACTAAAACCCAACTCTGCCAAAGCCATGCTTTTCCCACTTCCCCTCTCCAAAACACTGGTTCAGTCACTAACCTGGTGAGGTCCTGATATTGACAGTCTTATTGAAATTATCCTTCAGTGCTTCCACCACAGACTTCATTTCTTCATCCACCTCTTCCAAGCTGATTATATCCTCAACCAAGGCAGTGTTAAGATTCACTCTAGTTTGGGACTGTCCTTTCCCTTTGGCTAGAAAGTCAACATTCAATGAATAAAAAAATAGCAGCATAAACAGAGATAATGAACAATTAGTGAAGAAGTACCTACTATGTGCAGGGGAAAATGCCAAGCACTGGAAAATTATAGAACATTATCACTGCCCTAAAAAAGAATCTACATTTACTGAGTGTCAACTAGGTACCCACTATTGTGCTAAACACTTTCTCAGATATTAGTGAAGGCACAGGCTTTATAATGAGACACCCCAGGTGAAAATCCTGGCTATGATGCATACCAGTTTTATGACCTGAGGCAGGTTACTCTACTTTTCCGAGTATCAGGTTCCTTACCCGTAAAACAGGGATAATATCTGTGTGGCCAAGTTGCTACAAGAATACTAATTAAGTAATTCACATACCTAAAAGAGCACTATCCACATGGCAGGCACTCCGTAAGTGAATTACTTACTTATTTTTTAGAAAAAATAAACAGGAGATGAGAAAGGTAAAGTGACCTGTTTAATGTCACAAGGTTATGAAATAGTAAAGCCAAGATTTGGTCCCAGATCTGCCTAATTTTAAATCCATGAACTTTCCGTTAGATGGTATCCATAAAATCTAATCGGAGACATAGGAAATAAATTAATTCATTTTAAAATGAATACTAAGACAAGGATGTGCAATGTATCGGATGGCTGGTACAGACAAAAGGGACAACAGTAATTTAGAAACATTAACCACCACCCAATGGTAGCAACAAGGGCTTATATTTTAGAAAATCAATAGCACTGAGAGTGGAATGAAGTTCTATTTTATGTCTAAACCACCATGATGATTTTTCATATACATTCTATAATGTATATAGATCACTCCCACAAGTAATACAAATATTCTTGCATTTCTTTATGGGGAGGAGAAAAAGAATAAAAATATTTAAGTAATGTTATCCTATATTTGTTTATTTATTCAACAAACATTTATCGAGATTCAGTCACACACATTTTATTGAACATCTACAGTAAGAAGATCCTGTGTTATTCGTATAGCATATTATAATTTGCAAGGCAATTTCAAGTACATTCTTCTAATAGACATTCAAAGTACCTCTCTGAGGTAGGAAGAACAGAGATTATTATTGTCCCCACTGTACAGATGAGAAACCTGAGGCACAAGCCATTTAAATGTTTTGCCCAATGTAACCAACCAGTAAGCAGCAGAATAATTTTTTTAAAAACATTTATTTGCTTGTGTCACCATCATGCTTGAAACCTCATTGCTCTTAAGTTAACAGGCTAATGGCTGAGAATTTTCAGAACTGATCAAAAATGTGAATCTTCAGATTCAGAAACACTAGTACCAAACAGAATAAAAGGAAATACATACTTAGAAATCTTGTGAAGGCAGAAAATCAAGGACAAAGAGATCTTGAAAACAGCCAAAAATTATCCATAAAGGATCAAAATTTAGAATAACACTATACTTTCCAAGAGGAAGAACTGGAGCTAGAAACAATGGAAATTACACCTGCAACTTTAGATTTTTTTAAACCAAGTATGCATGTTAAAAATTTTACTTTATGCTCATCAATATTAGAATGGATAAATAGTGGTATTTGTGGATGAAATATTATACAGCCATGGGAAAGAAAAATCTACAACTACACAGAAGAATTTACATGAACCTCACAAACATAATTTTCAGCAAAGAGACAGACACAAGAATACAGACTGTAAAATACAAAAGCCAGATACAAGAATATATACTGAGGTACAACGGACAAAACTAATTCATGCCATGAGAGGTCAGAATAGTTACCTGCAAGGGGTAGAACGTGGTAAGTTATTACAAGGGGGCATAAAAAGGACTTTTGACATGCTGGGAATGTTCTGGTTTTTGATCTGGGTGCTGATAACAAAAGTATTTTCAGTTTGTGAAAATTATCAAGCTGTTGTCTTGTGACAGCTGCATTTTTCTATAAGTGCTTTTTTATTTCCATAAAAAGATAAAAAAGAAATTGAGAGTAACCACCAAAACAATAAAAAACAGAAAGTATAACTTCCAAATCAGCAGGGATGAAAAAAAAGGAACAAAGAAAATTGATTAATCCAATAGAAAGGAGGAAAGAAGAAAAAACAAACAAAATTGCAATAAAGAGAAAGTGCAAAATAAAATGACAGAAATACAAAAACTCAGTAATCACAATAAATATAAACAGAACAAAAAGACCAGTTAAAAGTTAGAGATTCTCAGTAAGAATTTTTTTTCTTTTGGTGAGGAAGAATTTTGCTCTGAGCTAACATCTGTTGCCAATCTTCCTGTTTTTTTTTCACTTGAGGAAGATTAGCCCTGAACTAACATCTGTGCCAATCTTCCTCTATTTTGTATGTGGGTCGCTGCCAAAGCACAGTTTGACAAGTAGTATAGGTCCGTGACCGGGATCTGAACTTGCGAACCAGGGCCACCACAGCGGAATGCGCTGGACTTAACCACTATGCCATGCGGCTGGCCCCAGTGTTTTTTTAATCTAGTCATACGCAATACATACAAGAGGTTTTACAAAAACATAAGATCACAAAACTTTTAATGTATAGGAATGGAAAAATTATAACCCTGGCAAGTATTAACCAAAAGAAGGCTGGTGTAGACAAAACAGATTTTAAGACAAAATGCATTATTAGAAATAATGAGGGGGCCGGCCTGGCGGCACAAGCAGTTAGGTGCACGCGCTTTGCTTCGGTGGTCCAGAGTTCGCAGGTTTGGATACTGGATGCACACCGATGCACCGCTTGTGAAGCCATGCTGTGGTGGCGTCCCATATGAAGTAGAGGAAGATGGGCACAGATGTTAGCTCAGGGCCAATCTTCCTCGGCAAAAAAGAGGAGGGTCAGCATCGGATGTTAGCTCAGGGCTGATCTCCCTCACAAAAAAAAAAAAGAAAAGAAATAATGAGGACCACTTCATAATGATAATAGAAACAACTCACTAAAATGATTTGAGCTTAAATATACTCAATAACACAGCCTCACAATAAAAAGGAGAAACTAATGAATCTACAATCATACTAGCAGATTTTATTATACCTTTCTCAATAACTGATAAATTGAAGAAATTTAAAAAAATAGAAAATTTGATCAACACAATTACCCAATTTGATCTAATGATTATATATAGAACCATGCACCCAACAATAAAAGAATACCCATTCTTTTCAAGCACTCTTGGACCTTTATACAAAATGACCATGTTCTATCCCAAAAGCAAATCTTAACAAATATCAAAGAATCTATATATAGAACACATTCTTTGACCGTAGCGAGATTAAGCTAACTCTCCAAAAAACATATGTTTGAAAAATTTTAAACACTTCAAAATAACTCATAAACTAAACAAAAACACATCATAGAAATTTAAAAATATTTAGAAATGACAATAATAAAAATACTATATAGCAAAAACTTATAGGAAGCATGTAAAGCTGTACTTAGAAATTTACAACTTTAAATGCGTATAAGAAAAGGACAAAGGCTGAAAGTAACTGTCCAGCTCAAAGGATAGAAAAAGAACAAGGACATAGGAGAAAGTAAATAAAGAGCAGAAATCAATAAAATCTAAAAAAGAGACCAACAAAATTAAAAGCTCTTTTTAAAAGGCTTATAAAATTGACAAACTTCTGTGAAGAATAACTGAGAATAAAAATAGACACAAATAAATAATATCAAGAAAGAAAAAGGGGACACATCAAAACAGTAGAGATTTTAATACTCCTAAGAGACTATTACGGACAACTATATGTCAACAACTTCGAAAACTTAGAAAAAATGAAAAATTTCCTAAAAACATAATTTACTAAAACTAACTCAAGAAAAAAGAAAAAATCTAAGCAGCCTCATAATTATTAAAGAAATTGAATCTATGATTTAAAGTCTACCCACACACATGCACATGCACGCACACAAATACCAGGTCCAGATGATTTTACAGGCAAGTCCTACCAATCACGCAAGGAAGTGATAATCCCGATTTTATACAGACCATCCTAATAAGACAGACAGGAAGAGAGAGAGAGAGAGATGAACTCCCCAACTCACATTATGAGACTAATATAGTCTTGATACAAAAACCAGACAAGGATAATACTAGAAAGCTATGCCTATCAATATCAGAAAGTTATATTAAGGCTAAGCTCACATACCAATATAGACTCAAAAACCCTAAATTAATATTAACAAACCAAGTCTAGCAATGTATATACAGATTATGTATCAAGTAATGTATATACAGATTACATATCAAGAGCAAATAGGGCTTTACCAAGAATGCAAAAGTAGTTTAACATCAGAAAAAGCTATTGATGTTGAGTCACCAAACTAACAGATTAAAAGATTAAAAAAAAAATGATCATCTCAATAAATGCAGTGAGTATTTGATAAAAATTTAATACCCATTCAAAATAAAAACTCTTAGTAAAATAGGGATAGAAGATCTTTGCTTTAAAGAGATACTACTGAAAAATAAAGCAAGAGAATTCTTGATGTTAACGTATAAGAAGTGCTCCTTATAAAGTCAGGAATAAAACAAAGATGTCTACTATCATCAATCACATTTATTCAAATTATCTTAGATTTCCTCAACAACGCAGTTAGAAAGAAACAGAGAAGAATAAAAGGTATATAGATTGGAAAGGAAAAAACAAAGCTGTCATTATTTATAGGTATTATAATTATCAACCTAGGAAACCCAAAAGAATATACAAACAATACATCTAATAAAAGAATTCAGCAGGTTGCAAGATACAAGATAAAAAGTGTTCCTATTCACGAGCAACAAAATAGAACAAATAATTTTTAAAAAGATATAAACTTGAAAAAATAAATCTTCTATACAATAATACAGTAGAATATATTCATGACCTTAAGGAAGGGGAAAATTTCTTAAATAGAAAACAAAAAACACTATCCATAAAGGAAAAGATTGATAAATTGGACTACATTAAAATTAAGAACTTCTGTTCATCAAAAAAACCAATGAAAGTGTGAAAAGGCAAGCATATTAGCAATACATACATATGACAGAAGTCTTGTCTTTAGAATACATAAAAACTGCTACCAATCAATTTTTTAAATGGGCAAAAGACTGGAAAGTAGATATCCAAATAGCCAATAAACAAATGAAAAGGAGCTCACCATCATTATTCATCGAGGGAATACAAATTAAAACCACAGTGAGATATAACTGCACACCCATCAGAATGGCTAGAATTAAAAAGACTGCTATACCAAGGGTCCACGAGTACATGGAGCAAACAGAAAGCTAAAACACTTGTGGGAGGAGTGTAACCTCGCATGCCATCTTGGAGAACTGTATGTACTGAAACTGAATACACGCACACAATCCCTCCTCTTCATAAACACATACATCCTTACATGTACGGCTTTATTTCTGAGCTCTCGATTTTGTTGAACTACTCTCTCCCTGCACTATATCCTTTATTGCCTGAATCACTGCCATAAAGTCTTGAATCTAGTGGTACAAATCTTTCCCCTCACCACACGCACACTTTTTCTTCTTGTTGGCCTTTTGCTCTTCTATATGAAAACTCATGCCCCAGAATGTTCAAAGCAAGCATTATTTATTTGAGCTCAAAACTGGAGGCAACCCAAATGTCCATCAACTGTAGAAAGCACACAGAAATTGTGGTATATGTATTCACTAGAATACTACAAAGAAATAAAAATGCACGAACAACTACTACATGCAACAACATGGACAAATCTCACAAAAAGATTGTTAGCAAAAGAAGCCAGGCACAAAGTAAACCATACTGAGTTCAAAAAGGGCAAAAACTAATCTATGGGTTAGCTTTGGAAGGGTGACACCGGAAAGGGACACGAGAGAAGCTTCTAGAGTACAAGTGATGCTCTATATTTTGATCTGGGTGATGGTTACGCGGTTGTGTCACTTTGTGAAAATTCACTGAGCCATACACTTACAATTTATGTATGCAATTTTCTATATATACATATCTCTCTCAGAAATTTTACTTTAAAAAACATATCATATACGAAAGTGATAAAAATGATGATATACTCGAGAAATAAACCTGATTAAAGAACTGTGCAAGATCTTTATGGAGGAAACCTGACAATATAACTATAAATTTCATATAGAAGAGCAAAAGACCAGCAAGAAGAAAAAGAAAAATTGTGCACATGGTGAGGGGAAACATTTGTACCACCAGATTCAAGACTTTACGACAGTGATCCAGGCAGCAAGGAATTTAGTGCAGGGAGAGAGAAGTAGTTCCACAAAATCAAGAGCTCAGAAATAAAACCATACATATAAAGAAACATAACATATGACAGAGGAGGGATTACAAATCTGAGAGTAAAAAATGGGCTACTCAATAAGTGGTGCTGACACAACTTATAAAGAAACTTAAAATTAGATTCTCTACCTCACATTATGTTCAGAAATAAATTCCATATGGATTAAAAATCCAAACAGGAAAGTAAAAACCTTTAAAACATTTAGAAGAAAATACAGAATGGCTTTATGACCCTGAAATAGGTAAGGATTTGTTAAATAAGACAGAAAAAAAGGACTGAAAAATATGACTATCTTAAAACTTATGTTCAACAAAAGACACCACAAAGTAAAAAGCACAGTAGATACTTGTAACACATACAATCAACAAAGGCTTAGCATGCCTAATATAGAAAGAATGCAATAAATCTAAAAGAAAAAGTCAAACAACTGACTTTTTAAGGAGGCAGTCAAAGACGACAAAAACTCAAGAGCCAATTGAATATGAAAAGGTGCTGCTCACACGGTGTAGCTAATATCTAGTGCACCAGAAGACTGCAGTGCTGTGGGTATCAGGAGACCTTGGTTTACAGTTCCGCCACTAACTAAAAATGACCGTGGGCAAGTGTCTTATATGTGTACCTCAGTTTCCTCATTTGCAAAATGGTGAGCTCTGTGCTTCTCTAGCTAACTATAAGAATTTCTTCACGGGATAATTATAATTCCTTCAATGGATAATTATAAGGATCAAATTATTAAATGCAAATTTTTTTACAGAATATAAGTCTTCTAAGCAGTAATGCTCTTTCAGCAACTTGTTAATTTTCCTATTAACAGAAAAGGGAAGGTCTGCATGAAACCATAAAAGGAAAGTCAGTGGAAAAAATATTCAGCAGCAGATTTCTAGCATCGTCCTTGGGAGTGGACTCCCCGACCCACCACTGCAAATAGCAGGTCTGCCTGACAATTTTCTGTCACTCATTCATTCATTCAACAAAATTTTTTGATGCACACCACATGTCAGTTCCTGTTAGGTGCTCAACAAGAAAATCACAGACCCTGTCCTCATAGGGCCCAGCATGGAAGACATGTAACAAACAATAATC
The DNA here is from genome assembly GCF_020826845.1 of Diceros bicornis minor. Taxonomy (NCBI): domain Eukaryota; kingdom Metazoa; phylum Chordata; class Mammalia; order Perissodactyla; family Rhinocerotidae; genus Diceros; species Diceros bicornis. The sequence continues at coordinate 29,345,386 of NC_080767.1, read as the reverse complement.
AATCCTACAATTAATTAATTTATTAATGAGTGCTGTGCTAAGTACGTCAAAGGTAAAATAACAGGGCACACGACTGCATGCAACATGGGACCTGATCCAGTCTAAGAGGTCAGGGAAGGCTTCCCTGAGGAAGTGACATTTAAGCTGGGACCTGTGGTATATCAAAGTCTCATTCTTGGATGACACAAACCATTAAGATCATCCATCTAAATCCACAGCTCTAATACCCCCATACTCAACAACCTTCTGGTTTTAATTTTACTTCCAACACAGATCTTCCTATAAGGAGAAAACATGTTGATCCCTGCCACAAGCAGTCTGGTTTGCTTGGCACTTACACTTCTAATTCTAAATCTGAAAGAAAGAAATTTGGCATTTTCTGAGCCATGGTAACATATGAGGCAGCATGGTAATAAGAGAACAGACCCTAGGTTCTAATACCATCTCTGTCCCTGTCACCTTTTAAGCTAATAAACTGAACTATCTAAAACACCATTCCCTCAAGTGGCAAGGGGAGAAATTCAGTATATCTCTGAGACCCCTTCCAGCTATGATAAATCAAGGGCTAAATATAAGAAAGGGGTGAGGAGGTCATATGTCTCTACCTTTGGCTTTCTTGGTAGCAAAATGACGGATTGGTACAGCTGGATAGGTCACGTATTGCCCATGGTCATTTTGTCTTCCGCTCACTGTCTTCAGCTTAACTTCTGAAACAGGTCTGGTCAAGGCTGTGAGAGAGTTGCAAAAGGCGGGGGGGACCAAGCGGAAGCACCTTAAACCCAACGCCATGACTGAAGACAATCCTTGTGAACATCTACTAAAAAGAATAAGACAAAAAGGAGATGTAAGTAAAACAGACTCTATTACAACTTCAGAAAATTGTGTGTACCACTTATCAAGCAACTTCTATACACTGAGCTATGTGCTAGGCAATTTAAATAAATTATCTCTAATCCCTCTCCCATCAGCCAGACAAGGAAATATGATTAGCTCTGTTTCACAGGACGAAGAAACTGAGGCTCACAGAGATTGAAGTAACTTGCCCACTGTCTGTAAGACTCCAAATCGCCATGCTCTTTCCACTGCACCAAATGCCTTTAGCACACAAGGAAGAGAGTCAAGCAAATGTGCGGCAGCCTAAATCTTTAATGATGCTAATTAAACCCTTATATGAGAAAAGGCACAAAATCATGATGAAGTTATACTATAAAGAGGGAGGGCAGAGCACTGGAAGAGGACTTTAAACTAAATAAGAAAACTATTTCAACAGGCATAAAATGACTGGAAAATTCACACAACAGCATTTAATTAAAATTTTCTTTGGTTCCTTATGCACTGATTACCAATTAGGATACACTTTAATGTGAGTCTGAAGCATGGTTGAGGTTTGAGGTCTTCCATGTCACAGAACTAAAGCTCTGGAAAATGCCACCCTCCTCTGGGTTAACACAAGTTACACATTATACTTCTGGGGTCTTTGACCATGAAAAGAGCAAGAGCCTACAGCTACCTCTGGGATAGAACACAGTCCTAGCTAACTGACAAATGAAGCCCTAATAGCTTCTGCCACACATCTGGCTATTATTCAGCTAAAATTTAAGAATAATTAGCATTAAATACCTGGAACCTACTATCTTTGAAAATTAGTTCCATGTCTCATTAAAAGAAAAAATCCCATCCTAAAATTTCAATGTAGTATAACGGATTGAATAAGAGCATAGGCTTTGCAGGCAGGAAGATTTGGAATCCACTCTCAGCTTCATCACGGACTAAATGCCCCTGAACATCTCTGCACGTTCATTTCCTTAACTGTAAAATGAAGATAACTATACTTATTTCTTAGGGTTGGGAAGAAAAAATGAGTTGATGCAGGTAAAACACTTGGTAGAGTGCCTAGCAAACAGCAGGAGCCTCCAAAAAAGATCTGATAGCTATCACTCTTCCTTTCAAAGACTTCCATGACAGGGGGTCAGGCACATACAGGAATCTTGCATGTCATTACTGTTGTATAAGGTGGCCTAGAGTCAGTCAGAACTGGATGGAAATTTCAACTTTGGGCCATTCACTCCACCTTTCTGGGTATCACTTTCCTCATCTGTAAAATGAGAAAAATAATCCTGATCTAAAAATAAAATGAGATTGTGAATGCATGTAAAACACCTAGCACAGTGCCAGGAATATAGTGCCTGTTTAATAAAAGCCAGCTGTCAGTATCATTATTTTTTAAAAGCAAATGAGTAGCACAAAGGAAAATAATTTCTCCTGATGGAATTTTTAATAGCAAGGGATGCTAGATGTCAATGATCAGTTTATGAAGTCAGTAAAAACAGATCTGGATCAAAAAAATGGAGGAATATTTTTTTCCTCTTTTTTAATTATTATCAATAGCTACTATTAATTGAGGTCAGGCCTGGGCTGCTTGCTTTACTCATATTATGTCATTTAATCCTCTCAATAATGCCACAAGGAAAGTATAATAATCTCCATTTTACCGATATAGAAACTGAGGCTCAAAGAGACAGTCACTGCCCCAGCCATGGAACTAATAGCTCTGCCCTATTTCAGAAAAACTGTTGACAAAAGTTTGGCTCTAAGTGAGGTTTCTATATCTAGGTTTTTGCCTAATATAGACAATGCTTAACCCATACTTATATCCAAATATGGCTGTATAATAATGTGTGGTTTTTTGTTTTTTTTTTAACCTACAGGGTCTCAATCTGGCTGCTTCATTTAGGACAGGTTTCCTGGTGTTCCTGTTGCAGGTCATAATACCAATCCACAAAGCAACAGGAAATCAAAATGGGTTAGAAATAAACAACCTTTGACAGAAAACGCAGCACCCAAAAGCAGACCCAGTACACGTGAACCGGAAGACAACTCTATAAATAAACCACATCGCTGAAGTGTTTAAGGCGTAGATCGTAACTGCACAGCAGTCAGGAAATTTCAAAGTGGAAGTTCAATAAAGGCAGTCCATTGGACCCTTTACCTTAAGGACATGTATATTAACACTCAGTCCAGCAAAGAAGAAGCCAAGTTGAGGAAAGGAACTGTTATGGCAGCCCAAGTATTATCCAACAAAATTAACCCCTACTCAAGAAAAAATGGGGCAGGAAGTATCTGGGCTTTGGATGCAGTCTTGAACTGGAATCTCAGTTCTCCCACTTAGTAGCTGTGTGACCCTGGATAGATCACTTAGCCTCTCTGAGATACAGTTTCCACCACATCTTTATCATGGTGATATTAATGAGCCTTTAAAAAGAAAATTATAGGGCCAGCCGCGTGGCTTAGCGGTTAAGTGCACGCACTCCGCTACTGGCGGCCCGAGTTCGGATCCCGGGCGCACACCGACGCACCGCTTCTCCGGCCATGCTGAGGCGACATCCCACATACAGCAACTAGAAGGATGTGCAACTATGACATACAACTATCTACTGGGGCTTTGGGGAAAAAAAAGGAGGAGGACTGGCAACAGATGTTAGCTTAGAGCTGGTCTTCCTCAGCAAAAAGAGGAGGATTAGCATGGATGTTAGCTCAGGGCTGATCTTCTTCACAAAAAAAAAACCAAAAGAAAAGAAAAGAAAATTATAACAATAATAATGAAACAACAGTTAATACCTATATAGCGATAATTACGTGCCGGAAACAATTCTAAGTGCTATACTGCGTACATTAACTCACTTGAGCCTCATGATAACCCTATGAGATAAGTACTATTATTATAACCATTCTATGGATGAAAAAACAAAGCTAAATAATTTGCCCAAGATTTGATTTCAGGCAATCTAGCTCCAGAGTCTGTGCTCTTAACCACTATACTTCACTGTGTATATAAAACACTCAATACAATTATTGGCATTACTATTCAAACTGTTGAGATATTTTTAAAAACTACTTGAAGCACATATTCTTTTTCCAAACTCGACGTTCTCAAACTTGAATTTTCCTGTTTTTCATAGAAGATTCATTTTAATTTTGGAAAGAATTAGATGAGGATTACAAAGGCATGGCTTATCCATTGTCCCAGCAACCTGTCCCAATCCAGCTGTATACTAGCTTATAATATGTACATTTTTATAACCATGGGTGTGCACACACACAGGCCCTTGTTGTATATATAATACTTTCACATGTATTATCTAATTCCCACAATAACCAGAGTTGTGATTACTACCCACATTCTACAAATAAGCAAACTGATCTTTCATTTCCTTGAATATTCCTCCTGCTCCAGGGTCTGCAAACATTCTGTTGAATCTGCTTGGAATGATTTTCCCCCACCTCTTTCATGAACTACTTCCCATTTTTCTTTCAGATTTCAGCTTGAGCATCAGAGGATGCCTTCCTTGGCCATCTTCTCCAGTGCAACTTCTAGGTCAAATGTCCTGTAGCCCACTTTCATAACACCCTATACTTTTTCATAGCACTTACTTTAACAACATTAGTTAATATTTGTGTAGTTATTTGATCACTGTCCCTTCATAAGACTAGAGGCACTACAAGGACTGTTCTATGGTTCTCTTGTTCACCGTTTGTTCCCAGTGCCTAGCAGTCCCTGAACACAGAAGACACTGAATAAGTGTGATGAATACCTGAATGGAAGTCTAGAAAGATTAAGTCCTTGCCCAAGGTCACAATGCTAGCACCAGAATTGGAATCTAAGCCTCAGAAAGTGGGTCCTGTGCTCTACTTCCCAATACTGCTTCCATTACCTCTTGGTTTGCCAGATTTTCACTTAGAGATAGTAAAACATGTTCTTCTCTAAATTCAGTGCGACAGAAGGGTATTTATACCCTGACTACGCACAGAATCAGGTCCCTGGCTCAGCCAAAGAAGGGATGAGACCCTTTAAAAGGTGGAGACAGAGCTTTTGCCTGAGAGCTAGGAAGACTGGATTCCAATATAGCTATCCCATTACTCCCTGCCAATCATCCTTTTCAGAGTCATAACCACCCTGTATTCAAAAAGCATTTGCAGCAGCTCTACCACTCACTTGTGACTTGTATCAAGTCATTTCTCCTACCTAGGTTTTGTTTCCTCAACTATAAAATGAAGAGTCAGACCAGGTTTTCATTCTTTCCAACTATAAAGCTCTCCAAGATTCTGAGAAATGCAATAGAGTGCGGTGAAAGGAAAAAGGCACCAAACTGAGAGAAGACCTGTGGTTCCAGCACTGCCTAGGTATCCGACCTTAGGTGGATCAAGCTCTCCGGACCTCTATCTCATCTGTAAAATGTAGATGACCATACTATTTCAGGGACACCTGGGCGATCAAGTGAGATAAACGATTTGTAAATAGAGAAGGGCTATTGGCAACTGTTTCGCCACTGCACGGCACGGAGTAGGGCTACAAGTCCAGGCTTTGGAATTTGAGCTCCATCACTTACTAGCCGCATGACCCTGGTCAAGTTATTTCTCTGAGCTTCCGTTTCTTCATCATGGGGGATAATAATACCTACACCCATTGGATTGTTCTGAAAATTAAATGTTCCTGCCAGGTAGTGGGCTACTAAACGGCGGCTACTATTTACTAAGCCCCCTCCCATCCTCGAAGTTCCTAGCTGATGAGACGAGCCCCGCCCCCAACCCGTGAGACTCGCTCTGATACGACAGGTCCCGCCCCCAGCCTTAAAGGTCAAGGCGGACTCGAATGGAACGCGTCGGCGGACAGCGGCCAGGCCCTCTAAGGTCCCCCAGAGTCCCTGAGTAGAGGTCTCTGGCACCCGGACACCACGCGCGCCTCGAGGCCGTGCCGACGCCACTCACCAGCTATCGCCCAGGCTACTAGGAAAAGACTCGTGCGACCGCGGCGACGGCGGCGGCGCGGGCGTCATGACGTCACGGGGCGGCGCGGGCGTCATGACGTCACGAGCGGCCTGGCAGCGGGCGGCGTTGAGGCGGACGTGTGCAGACGGCCGACAGGCCGCGGAGTCGGGACCTGCTTTTGGGGCATGAGCCGAGGGGAAGACGCCGAGGCCACGAGGTGAGTCTGGCCGCGACCTGCCCCTGCACCTCCACGCCGGCCCCTCGAGGGTTCACAGAGGAGGCTGCCCTAGCAAGACGGCTTCTCAGGCCCCGCCCCGGATTGTCCCGCCGCTGGCCCGGAAATCACAATCCGAGTAATGACCCATCGCATCTGGGAATTCGCAGCCAGGAATCGGGAAACCGGGCTTCCAGGCTTGACCCCGCTGTTACCGTTAGCTTTTACGAACAAGTGCCTTTGCTCCTCTGAACTTCAGTTTCCCCGAATGACTATTCCTGGCTTCCAGGGTGGTTGCAGCCCAGCAGGAGGGATAGACGGAAAAGCGTTTCGTGAACTCTGTTTATCTAAAGGGTTGTCGCCATTGCAAACCCAAAGGATTTTGGTAGTCCTATGCCATCTTGATCTCTTATTACACTTTACTTTTCCTCAAAAAGCGCTGTGCTGAGCTGTCACAGATGGTGTCTTATTTAAGCCTCATAACGACCCATGAGTTAGGGGTAATTGTGCCCATTCTAGAAAGGAAGAAGAAACTGAGGCTCCGAGTAGAGAAGTGGCTTGCTTCATTCATTCCTTCAGTAACTATTGAGCACGAGCCGTGAGCCGGGCAGTGTACTACGTGCTGGGGATAGAACCATGATCAAGATAGGCAAGGCCCTGCCCTCTGGTAGTTTACATTCTAGTGAAGGAAACAGAAGATAAAACAGTAAATAACACATTGAATTAGTGTTATATGGAAAGGAAAAGGTAGATGTGATAGAGACTAACAAGGAGCTCTGTTAGGGAAAGCTTTTCTGAGGAGAGGACACTTAAGGAGGGATCATGACATACTAAAGTCACACAATAACTGGGTGCAAAAGCCAGGATTTGAATGCAGATCTTTTGGCTCCATCTCCCGCACTCGTCCCACTAAAAATGGTACCTTCCTGTAGCTATTGCTCTCATTGCTGTTTTTAGACATGAGAAAATCAGAAGGTCCTATCATTCAAGTTTCCTCTCAAATGTCATCTCCTTTAGAGGCCTTCCCGCTCCACAAATTCTAAAGTAGTCCAACCCCAGTCTCCATGTCAAATCACCTTGCTTAATTGTGTTTGCAGTACTTAGCACAAATTACATCATTTGTTTATCTGCTTTTGTTTTGTCCTGCCCTTCTTCCAACTGTAAGCATCCTGAGGGCAGAGACCTTGCTTGTTCACTGCTCTGTCCCCAGTACCTAGACAGTGCCTAGAAAATACAAACTCAGTATATTGGTTTTGAATGAATGATCTGTAAGAAAGGAGGAGGAAAGGAAAGCAGGAAGAAGACAAAATGTTTCTCCTCCCCTGTTTCCGCTCCTGGGGTTCTGTTTATGTCTTTCACCTTTCTCTCAGGAGGTGAGAGCAGGGGCTATGGCTTATTCGTTTCTCTATTTTCATCACATAGCGCAGGGTTTAGCAGTTGGTATTTGCTTGTCACACATTGCTGAACAGACTGAACATGTGAGTGGGAAAGGAGATGAATATACATGTGTGAGGGTAGATAAACACATTCAACAAACAATTACCTAGGGGCTTCTGTGTACTAGACTTTCTAGGCTGTACTGAGATGAATAAGAGGTAATGGCAGTGTTCAGTATATGTCAGCTGCTGTTATTAAGACACAGTTCCTGGGGGCCGGCCCAGCAGCGGTTAAGTGCACGCGCTGGATCCACTTCCGTGGCCCGGGGTTCGCAGGTTCGGATCCCGGGCGCACACCGAGGCACCGCTTCTCAGGCCATGCTGTGGCAGCGTCCCATATAAAGTAGAGGAAGATGGAAGATGGGCATGGATGTTAGCCCAGGGCCAATCTTCCTCAGCAAAAAAAAAAGAGGAGGATTGGCATCAGATGTTAGCTCAGGGCTGATCTTCCTCACCAAAAAAAAAAAAGTTCCTGCAGCGCTGACCTCTGAGGCACTTCTGGTTATATGGGACACTTGTTTTCTCTAGCAGGGTGTTCTGAAGTCTGACACAGCCTGCCATCTTCTCAGCCCTTATATCTTTTCTTTCTCTACCACATTATACATTTATTAAAGCTTTATTTTACATCTATCGTCTCATTTTTGGTCCTCTTAGCAACTATAAGTGATAAGCAGGGCAAAGTTTATTATGTAGAGACGAGGAAACTGAAGCTTAGAGAGAAGTGACTTCCAGTGGAAATGCCAAAATTTGAAACCAGGTCTTCTGACACCAAGATTTTTGCTCTTTCCACTACTGTCTCATCATAATCCTCATCCTCCTTTTTTGGCTGTGAGATGAGACATTTCAGGAACTAAGACTAGTAATAATTTAAGCTAACGTTAATTGAATGCTTCTTAGGTGCCATCCGCTGTTCTTAATGCTTTACGCGTATTAACTCAGTAAATCCACACAGCTCTCACGAACTATTATCCCCAGTTTTACAGGTGAGGAAACTGAGGCACAGAGTGGTTAAGTAACTTGCCCAAGGTTACAGAGGTAGTGAACGGTGAAACTGGAATAACTAAGGAGGAAGTTAGTCTCTTCTTCCCAGTCTCTCCCAAAATATTAAACATGGTAATAGCTAATATTTATTGATGACTGACTGTTGTTAGATGCAGTGTTTACTGATTTTTCATGCTCTCTCTTCACAACAGCCCTGTAAGATAAGAACTGTTATCTCCATTTATATATATGAGGAAACAGAAGCCTAGAACATCCAGGTAATTCACCAAGTCACACAACCTGCTTTCAAACCCAGTTCTAACTCCGCAGTCTATGGCCTTAAATTTCCTATATTGCCTCTGCCATAAAGAAGAGAGGTACTGCTGCTCTCCCCCACCCATCCCCTTCAGTGTCATGAAGACTCTCTTTCTGGTGTTTTCCAAGGCTTATTTTGGGTGACCATTGTTGAACTGGAGTATCATGTAGTAATAAAGACTTTGGCCTCCTGCCCAGTCAGCCTCTGGCTTCACAAGAGGAAAACTTTAGTTTCTACACGCAGAACCACGCCCCTTTCACCGTAAATGGAAGCTTTTGCGCTCTGGCTGCCGGAGGAGCTGTCCCAAGGGAACCGGTGCTGGGGCCGTGGTTGTGGAATGACTGAGGCCTTTGAAGGACTGCCCAGGGCATGCCCTCCTTGAGTAAATGTTTGTTGAATTGAATTTGAAGTCTCGTGTTCACAAGTGTTGCTCCTCTCCTGCCTGAATGTTCACATTTCCTTTAGTATTTCGTAGAGATTGATGGAAGCAGAAACCAAAACTCTTCCCCTGGAGAACGCATCCATCCTTTCAGAGGGTTCCCTACAGGAAGGGCACCGGTTATGGATTGGCAACCTGGACCCCAAAATCACAGAGTAAGTCTAAGTCATCTTAATTCATTACCTACAAGATGGGGATGTTTGCGGTGATGATGTTCAGAAGAGTTTTCAAGGGATGTAGGATATATTTTGGCTCTTTATTTGTGTTTTGATTATCTTTGAGAAAGGTGTGATGTTATTAATCGCCTATTATCTTGTCATTTTTTTTACTTTTGAGCTCTTCTCCTGCAAAGACACAGACTTGGATATCCTTGAAACCATATACTTCTTTTTCCTACTACCAAAGATGTTCTCCAATTTTCAACTATATGAATCTTTGCACCCAGCGACTAGAAAATTATTTTCTAGAATCAGCCTTGGGCATACTTTTATTCCTCAAAATGAAGGAACAAGCAGAAGAAGTCACAGTGCCTTCACAAACAGGCATAGAGGTACCGCTTGACTCTAATTCATGTTAAGCGGCCGTAGAACTGTAGAAGGTCAGAGCTGGAGGGGATCTTTGAGATTACCCCAGTTCCTTCGGTTTTCATTCATTCATTAAATGATTTGAGTGCCTACTGTGTGCCAAGTGCCATGCTAAGCAGTTTTCAAACTTTAAATCTGAGGAACCTTGTCTTAAAGTAATCAGAACCTATATATAAAGTAAAAGCTCAGAGCTGCTCTAATTAAAGGAGGAAGAGGTACCCCCGAAGCCTTTTGGAAAGGCTGCCACCCTTTCTTTAGAAATCACTTATAGGGCTCCATGGAGCACACTTGAAAACCTCTGATATGTTCCAGCTGTCTTATCCTACAGTAGAGAAAACTGAGGCCTATGAGATGTAAGTGCCTTGCTCACGGTCATAAAACTCATTGAATTATCCTGACTTTGCATTCTTTGCATTGAGGACATTATACAGTCATGTGTTGCTTAACAATGGGATACGTTCTGAGAAATGTGTCGTTAGGTGATTTTGTCATTGTGCGAACATAGAGCGTACTTACACAAACCTAGATGATGTAGCCTACTACACACCTAGGCTTTATGGTACTAATCTTAGGGGACCACCGTCGTTTATGTGATTCGTCCCTGACGAAACATCGTTTGCAGCACGTGACTGGAGTGGAAAGGAATTTGTCAGCAAAGAGAATTGAGAGGATTTTTCTTCCCCTAGTTGTTCAGTAGGGGCAGGGTGGGGGTTAGTGGCAGGAGAGTATAGCGTAAGTGGATTGAGCTGTATGGGGTCAGTGCTTAAAGTGAGCATGGCGTGTATCCTCAGTCCTAGAAGTTTCTCCCTTTGGAATAGAGTTAAAGGCAAGGGGAGAGGAGACAAGGGCACCTGCTTGTTTGAGTCTGGGATGAGAGGAGGTGTGTACAAGGGTTGGGATTAGGAGAGATGAAAAGGGATGTAAACTAATGTATCAGAATCATGACAGAAAATTTAGTTCCTTGAATCTGCTCAAGCTCAAATCCACTAAATGTAGATACTGGTGGGTCCCTCTAGAAATCACAATGGTTTTTAAGATGTCTTGCCCCCATATTATGTTACCTTGATCACAAGGGCCCTGAAATATAGACTGTGCATTTATTTTGGTTCTCTTGATGCCTTTTGGCTTTGAGAATGAATGTGTGAATCTGCCCAACCTCTCAGTTAATGTCTGTTGATCAGAGAAGCTGTTTCCATCATCTAAAACCAAAGCTGCGAGAGGATGCTCCCAAGAGTGGTTTCCATTCCCACCTCTGCCTGTCTGAATGGAAATCTGCAGCGTGGAAACTATGTTGTTTTGGCTGCAATTCCCTGTAATGAGACCCATGTTCTAATTGTGTCTTGCCGCTTGACAGGAAGGTTCAAATGGGCATCTGCCATCTCAGTTTATGTCATAAGTTGGAGTATATGAATGTTTTCTTCAGTTAGAACGTTAACAGGAGCATTGAATCAAAACTTTCCCACTGGTGTCTCTGCTCTTTTTAGAGCAGGTCAAAGGTAGACATCAAGTACTAAACCACAGACCAGGGCCTTGCTGGCTGTACCTGTGGCTTCCCACCTCTGTATTACCAGGGATTGTTTTTGCTGTTTTTCTTCTACGGATTCCTTATCTTAAAACATTTTCTCTATTAAACAAACTAATTTATTAAATAATAATAAATTTCTTTTTAAAGACATAACTACCAATCACAGCTGTGGTAAGCATGAAATGCTTAGTATTACCCATTTAGTTTACTTAATTACAGCAAAGAAATCTGACATTTTAGTAAGGTCCTCTTTTGTGGAAATATGTGATTTCCTTCTCAGTTTTTGAAGTACATGAACTTCTGGATCCCATTCCTCTCAAAGTAGGTAACGATGGGCCTAGACTAATTATTAAAATAAAATCATTCCCAAACATTGAAGGATTACATGATGAAACTGATGTGAACATGTGGTACTTGGCTTGTAGTCCAAGCTCACAAAGCCTTATTTGAATCCAAATCTCTGAACTTCTAATGACAGAAGTTTGCAGAGCACCCTCTAGTTTTCATAATTAAACTGACACCCCACCCACAAATTGCTGCTAGTTCCTGCTGTCTCCCCCTTCAACAAAACCCTTCTTATCTTTCTTTCCTATACATAGCTATACTCTCTACCATCCCTCCTCTGATCTGTTTTATAAACTATACAAATGCTCTCTCAGGGCCAGCCCCGTGGCTTAGCAGTTAAGTGTGCGTGCTCCACTGCTGGCGGCCCGGGTTTGGATGCCGGGCGCGCACCGACGCACCACTTCTCTGGCCATGCTGAGGCCGCGTCCCACATACAGCAGCTAGAAGGATGTGCAGCTATGACATACAACTATCTACTGGGGCTTTGGGGGAAAAAAATAAATAAATAAAATTATACAAATGCTCTCTCACCTGTTGTTAGAAGACAAATTATAGTATATATTTACTGTCATGAATGGTTACAGGGGTATGTAAAACAGCGGCAGTTAAAAACTTTTTCACTCAATTTTTCAAAGTTTATTTTGTAATTAAATCTAGTCATTCTGTTTGTGCATGCTTGTTAGTTATTAATCTGAGTCCAGCTCAAGTTACAGTAGGATGCCCATCAAGAGAATATGCATGGGAACCGACTGTCTTGCTCTCTAATATTCTGCTTCTTGTTTATTTGGGTTCACTTTGTGGTTGCAATACTGACCATTTTAGGGCCATGTTCCTTGCCAGGAATATCTGTGTGAGTAAATAGATCTTAGGGATTTGGATGTAAGGGAATAATGACATACTCTTATTTATGGAGGTAGCAGATGCCAAACTCTTGTTATTTCTATATTCTGATTCCTCTCAACTACATTATACCTCATATTTCTTACCTATAAAGAAAGAATGTTCAACCAAAGGATCTGAACATTTCTTTTAGCTCTAATATTGCATTAGTTCCTCTTATTTAAGCTTGTAACAACCTCGTGAGGCAAGTGGAAAATAGTATTTTCCCTATTTTTTTTTTTTTTTTTTGTGAGGAGATCAACCCTGCGCTAACATCTGCCAATCCTCCTCTTTTTTTTGCTGAGGAAGACTGGCCCTGGGCTAACATCTGTGCCCGTCTTCCTCCACTTTATGTGGGACACCACCACAGCATGGCTTGCCAAACAGTGCGTCGGTGCACGCCCGGGATCTGAACCGGCGAACCCCAGGCCGCCGCAGCGGAGCGCGCCCACTTAACTGCTTGCGCCACCTGGCTGGCCCCAGTATTTTTCTCTATTTTATAGGAAAAGAAGAGTTAAATGAGTTGACTCAGTTCCCTGAAGTAGTTAATGATTGGACTAGTTTCCCACTACTTAAATTAGTGCCTTTTGCACAAATATTCTAATAGTCCACATAATTAAGCAGTCATAACCTAAAGTATCCTATTCTAATTTTGAAATGTAAGGACATCTTTTAAATAGCTAGGGGACCCAATCTAACTGTGAGAATAAAACAACACCTGTAAATGTCATTACTAGCGCCTTCAGCAGAGAAGCTGGAAAGGTTAATGTCCTTAGACATTATTTGTTTTCCACACCGTGGTTTCCTCTAAAAGAGTTGATACTGCTTTCTTTTTCAAATATTAAATGTGCTATGTAGAAAGCCAAATTAATAGCCACTGCATTATGTATGAGGAGAAGTATAAGAGAGAACAAAGCCAGTAGAAATTCTAAAAGAAGGAGCAGTCTAAAGGGAGGGTGAATCCTAAATAAAGGTATATAAGTAGGAATAAGAAAGATTGTTATGTGTGAGCAGAGTATCAGGAAGACCTTTTTGACTAAAGGAGAGGTTGCATATTAAATGATAATGAAAATAGTAGTTGGCCAGATAGAATACAATCAGATTAAGACAAAGTCTAAAATTTATTCAGACGAGTTTGAATTTCATGTAGAAGAGACTCATTGTGAGTGTTTAGCAGGAGACTGACATCATGAAAGTGGTGTTTTAGTAAGGAAATTAGACATCAGTATGTAGGATGAATTGGAGGGGCAAAGATTGCAGTCGAAGATAAGCTACAGACCTGCCTTTAGTATCATCTGGACAGAGACAGTGAACTTGGAGACCAGTGGTTGAGTCTGAGAGATGGAGAAAGTGATTGAAGAGGAGTGGAGAGCTGAAGATGATCCTAATGTTTCTTGCCTGAGAAATGTAAAAGAATTGGGTCCACACTGACCAGTGGGATAGCTGGAAAGAGGCATCAGTTTGTGGAGGGGAGATGGTCAGCTTGTGGTGTATTAAGGAAACTTAAAAGCAATGGAGAGCTATCCAGGTGGAAATGTCCTTCTGATGCAGACTTTCAGGGGTAAACTAGAATGCAAGGGGGGTAAACTCATGACCATGTAAGAACAATGCGTTTACTCCTGAAGAAACCCCTGTTTCTCTCTCTGCCCGTTCCTTATTTTTCCTTTGTTGCCCTTGCTTCTTTTCATGCCTTGGTTTGCATGAAACAGCCTTTACTGTTTGCTTACTTAAATTTGAAACACAGTAAGACCATTTAATAATGTACAGAGCATAGAACGTAAAGACTCACCACATATAATTTCTATAAGTTTATAAAGAAAATTTTTTCTAAAACAAATTGTGACTAAAAACGATCTTAAATGTCATTTCATTGGCTTCCCATTGCCTCCAGCATCAAATTAAAATTCCCTCAGTAAGCACACAACATCCTTCACCACCTGTCCCCTGCCTGCCTTTCAGCCTCATCTCTCACTGCCTACGCCACTCTCTTCCACTGGATCGGTCTCTTTTTCACCTTTATGTCTTTGCCCATGATGTTCACTAACCACCACCTTCCCTGCACAATTGGTCCTCTTCGTATGTGTGCTATGTACATACCTCTGTGTGCAAGCATCACACTGTTTTCTAGTTGATTATGTATCTCTCTCCTCTAACCAGAATGTGAGGTCCTTGAAGGCAGGAACCTAGGGCCTTCACCAGAGTTAGTTATGGACCTGGTTGTATTCATCTGGAGGGTCCAAGTGCCTGATGCAGTTCTTGGCACATAGATGTCCATTTTACCAATTGTGTAGATTAATCACTTCTCTGCCTTTAGGCAAGAAGGCCATTTTAAAGACCCATTACCGAAAACACTGATTAAGTTGCAGAAATATGTGTGGTTCTGGTGTAGTAATTCTCTAGCTCCTGGAGGCTGAAGGGCCCACATTTCATTAAGTGAAGTGAGGCTCTGACGAGTAGTGAGCTCTCCCACCCTTAAGCAGCAGATGAAAGTGCTTGCAGATGTGAAAGCAAGATTCTTCAGGCTTTTTTCACTATCAGAGCTTGCAGTCCCCATCTCCAGGAAGCAAAATAGTAAACATTTCATTCCTTTTGTTTCGGTGTTCCGATAATTTCAAGAAATTATCAAACAAGAAAAGAAATCTTGGAGAAGTTGAAAGACACAGACCTAAGCAGATGTTCCTGGAATCTTAAGGTCGCACTTCTTGGGCAGAATGTATTTGTTAGCTTTTCAAAGAATAATCTGTTGGCGTTTTTTTCCTGAGTAAATTAAAATACATTTCCTAGGAAATGCCAATCGCCTTACCTTCCTGCTATTAAGCAGAATGGAGCATGAAAAGATGACCAGCCCATGGTAGCCTTTAGATTGTTTTTTTAAAAAACGAGTTTGACCCACCATTCATGGTAACTGGCGCAGTGTTAAGGTTTGAATGGGTATAGTAAGTAGAAGATGCAGCTGTGAATTAAAGACCCTGGGGAGACTCTTCCAGCTCATCTGTCTCTGCATTTGAGAGACTCACCTTTGCTGTAAGCCTATTCAAAAAATCAAGTAAAACCAGAAATTTGCACTTGAGGTGTCTCCCTTTCCCCTGAAAAATCACCTCCTACATTCTCACTAGCAGTTGAGGTCCCCTGATGGGAGTTGAGAATTTGGAAACTAGAGAATTACGGTTGTTTTCCCTTTCAAAACAGGTCTAAAGACCAGATTAATATCCACAGTATGCCTGGGGATCCTTGCATCCTGCCCAAGTACAAGACCTGTATTATGTCTTCCTTGCTCCACTCTGTCAGGCACCTGATCCAGGATAATGGGCTTTCGTGTTGATGTGCGTTAGTTTCAGATTTAGTATAGCATATGATCCATTTCCTATCTTTCTGCCTCCCAAAGGAGATTCTTACTCAAGAATAAAATCTTGATGGGTTTCTCCTAAAAAACAATGTGAATATAAATGTGGCTGTAAGGACAGCTCTGCTGACTCCCTGTGGGGTAGAATTCCCAGTAATAACAGATTTAGCATGTGGGCTGATACCTTTTTAGTATCACAGGGACAGCATTGTTTAGAGAAAGCCTTGACTCCATTTGAATAGCGTGGAGGATGCCAGGAGGAAGGCCAAAGGAAAAGGAAACGGGAGAGCTGTTGGTTTGTCTCACCCTTACATCAGATGACAGGAAGTCGGAGTTGAGATTGGCCACAGCAACCTGTTAAGGCCACATCTGTTTGAATAACTTAGAAGCTCTATAGAAACCAAATAAGTTTTAGAGACAGGAATCCAAGGAGGGGATGAGGGCAGAGTGGCAAGCAAGAGCTTGGGGTGAACCTCCCCTGCCAGGAATAAATTTCTTCCTTGGCCATCTGTAGTCTTTATTCCTCCATGCTCCAGAGTATAAACTATGTTAAAGCAGCTGAGATTGGTTAGTTACCCACGGCTGGATAATTTATAGGACTGGCCAGGTTCCCCTGCCCTGTGTGAGACCAGCCTCAGTCACATTGTGGCTCCACATTGTCCCAACGTTCAGTCACATCAGGGGTGGAAACTCACAAGCACTTGTGGAAGTGCTACTAGCTGTGGTTTGGTTTTGGCAGAGTTTCTCACAAATGCAATTTGGGGCTAATGATTAACTATGCAATCTAATAAGGAAGTCTTCCAGGGTTGTATGTTTGTTTGTGTGAACGTGTATGTGTTTTGTTACTTTATTTTTGAGATAGGGTAGGCTTTGGCTTTTGGAGTGCGTGTGTGTTTCTGATGGAGTTGTGGTTGTTCACGAATACTATTTCATTGTCAAGAAATTAAAAATAAATAAATCAACACTATTTTTGAGCTTTTCTCCCAAAGAAAAACAAATGATGCTTGTGGGCCAGACAGCTGTTTGTTAGGTGTGGTTTTTTGTTTGGTATTTTTGTGCTGGACAGACGCATAGCCATGACAATTCTAGTTCCCATTCCAAATAGAGGCAAACAACTCTTTTTGCCAAATAAACTAAGACTGCAGTATGGAGGAAGGCAGGTGGCGGGGGTGCAAGGCTTTATCCCTGGGGTAAATTATCTCCTGCTTTTATCTCACACTTCAGGCTGAGTGGCCAACAAGATTTCCAACATGGACTCATGGGCTGCTCTTTTTCCACAGATACCACCTCCTCAAGCTCCTCCAGAAGTTTGGCACGGTCAAGCAGTTTGACTTCCTCTTCCACAAATCAGGTGCTTTGGAGGGCCAGCCTCGAGGATACTGTTTCGTTAACTTCGAAACTAAGCAGGTAGTTGAGCTCCGCCATCCCAGTACTTACCATCCTCTCGTGATTACTCGTACATCTCTCTTGACTACCAGAATAGCAGTTCCTTGTGGGCAGGAGCCATGTCTGATTCATCTCTGGGTGCCTCACTCTGGGTCCTAAAGGAGATCCTGAGCAAACAAATGGATTAGTGAACAGTTTTCAAAATCTGCCCTCCCTAGGCTCACGGTCTGAGGCAAGTGACCTACTTTTCTGACCAGATGCTTTGGGATACCCACATTAAGCACGTGGATGTCCTCCTCCCTGTTCTGTTTTGTTTGTTCCTTTAGTGGCTGGCCAACAAAGCCTCCTTTTCTTTCAGTAGTTCTGCCCTGTGGTACAGAAGCCCTCCCTGTCTGTGGTGAGCCACCCACAAACTCTTTTATTTTGATTTCTTAGAAATGTACCCTTCTTCTCAATGTCTCAGAACAAATGCATACAAATTTGAATATATGTAGAAGAAGAGAATGTTCAGCTTCAACCGTGAAATATACATGTATCTTCTTGTACTAAAAATTTAGTCCTTGGAGTGGACATTTATTGATAAATTGCATTTGAATGTTATTAAATATAGACACTGCTTAGTATTCTCTATAATTTTATTAGTCATGTGTGAGAACATTGTCTAGTTATTGTTTTATTAATAATGATTGTATTTGGATGTTTTTCTTATTATGAAAGTAATACGTGTCAATTATAGATGAAAATGTAGATAAGTGACTTCACTTATCAGCCCAATACCCAGAAATAATCACTGTTAATATTTAGTTATATATCTTTCTAGTCTCTTCTTCTTTCTTCACGTTCACATACACATACGCACACGCTTAAACACGTGTACAGCTTATAACACATGAATTAGATCTTATTGTCCTGTTTGCCACTCAAAGTATATTAAAATTTTTCTCTCATCTCATACACATCAAGATGACATTCTGTATCATGATATTGTGGTTTCACCAGTGTAGCTATATATATATTTATATATATGTAAAAATTCATTGATCTGTATCTTGACTATTTATGCATTTATTAGATGTAATTTAGACTTCAGTTTAAAAACTAATCAACATCATTTTTTTTTTTTTTTTTTTTTTTTTTTTTTTTTTTTTTTTTGGTGAGGAGATCAGCCCTGTGCTAACATCTGCCAATCCTCCTCTTTTTTTGCTGAGGAAGACGGCCCTGGGCTAACATCTGTGCCCATCTTCCTCCACTTTATATGGGACGCCGCCACAGCATGGCTTGCCAAGCAGTGCGTCGGTGCGCGCCCGGGATCCGAACCAGCGAACCCCGGGCCGCCGCAGCGGAGCGCGCGCACTTAACCGCTTGCGCCACCGGGCCGGCCCCTAATCAACATCATTTTTGATGACTGCATAATATTTGATTATATGAACATATGATAAGTTATTTGACTAATTTCCAATTGTTAGCTATTTAGGATGTCCCCAGTGATTCACAAGTGTAAATAGTACAGTAGTGAATGTATTTATAGCTCTACGTGCATATTTACTACATCTGTGGGAATGGAGTTGTGTCAACAAAGGGCATGCATATTTTTTCTTAATGCGACTGCCAAATTGCCTTCAAGAAATGATGTATCAGTATGAGAGGGTTGTTTGTCCTTACCAGTGCTGGAGATTTTTTTATTTGCTCTAATTTTTGCAAATGTCATAGGCAATAAGTGATACATTGCTGTTCTAATGTTAATTGTTCAAGTGTTTTTGAGGGAACTAAAAGAATGCCCCATATGGTTAGCTTTTTAAATACTTTATTCTTCCTTAATGATAGTGTGTGATGAGGATTTTTACAGACATCTAAAATCAGTGGTCATGTTGGGGCAGATGTTGTTTTAAAAACATTGGACTAGAAGTCATAAAACCCAGCTTCTATTTCTGGCTCTTTTATTTATTAACTTTGGGCAAGTCTCTTAACCTCTTTTGGCCTCAATTTTTATCTAAAAATGGAGATTAAAAACACACACCCTCCTTAACTTATAGGAAGTTGAGAGACTAGATGAGGGTACATAAGAAAACGTAGTTGGCATTTAGTAATAATGTTGAATATGTGAACTTTGAAACAATGTACTGAGATATGAAATTATTTTTTAAAACATCCCCTGCTGGCATCTTATTACTCTGATGCTACAGAATTAATAGAGAGTGCCATGTAAATTCTCACTCACTAAATGAAACTTAGGAGAAGAAAAGGTCTCTTATCTGTCCCTCCAACTTTGTGTGCTAGAGTGAGGCGAGGATGCTGGTCACTATCTCATGCCTGACATACAGCAGGCATTCAGTAAATATTTGCTCAATGGCATGCTGGCGAACTCCAGGGGAATAAGAGAATCACCGGTGAAACCAGACTGGAGTGCCTGCTGTCATTACTCTGCAGTCTCAGATAGACTCTCCTTGTTCCTCTTCCTGTTCCTTAAGGGCTTCTTCACTCGCAGTAAACGTGGGTTACACTTGGCCGAATGCCTCATGGATACAAATGGAGCAGAGAAGGTTTGGCAGGATGGAAAACTACAGCCAGGCTTCCTGGGAATGTCCTAGAGTGCCTATTATCCAGCTTCAGGAATTCCTTTCAACCTTGTTGCTCCTATATCTGATGGGGAAAGGGTCAGGGAACTTTTGGCTCAGAAAGCCAGGTGCATGGATTGGCTCACACAAATACCTTGCTCACAGTCTCTTTGACTCACTCCTGCTTTTTCCGGCCTAGTTTCCTTCATTCCCATATCCTTTGAAACCATTACTGTTTCTCACTTTGGATCCAGGGAGTATAAACCCTAGTCCAGGATATAGTTCCAGAGTCCCTGGGGGGAGTACAACTTCTGGACATAGTAGGTGCTGCCCTAACTAAGAGAAGTGTGTAGAAAGGTCTCACTAAGAAGAACAAGACTACTAGCTATCACTGGTTGAGTGCTTACCACATGCTCTGCATGCACTCTGACTCCTCACAACGACCAATGAGGAACAAGTAGTAGTATCCATATTTTACAGGTGAAAAAGCTAATATTCAGAGAGATTGAGTGACCTGCCAAATATCACACTGCCAGTAAGTGACAGAGCCAGGATTTGAATTTTTGTTTAACTGACTTTACAAAACACATACCATCTTTGTAATTTGGCCTTTTTTTATTGTAAACTCTTCGCCACTTGTTGACCAAAAGCAGTTTGGTTAGAAACGCAGCCATCAAAGCTAGTGAGGCCCTATGAGAATACGTGTAGCTAGTTAGGCATTTGAATTTTTGACTAACATTAGTCCCTTTCCTGGACAGGAAGCAGAACAAGCCATCCAGTGTCTCAATGGCAAGCTGGCTCTGTCTAAGAAGCTGGTGGTCCGATGGGCACACGCTCAAGTAAAGGTAAGTCTAACAGGTTAGAAAGACAACGTCAAGCTTGTCCTACATGAGTCTGCCAAATGACAGTTGTCCACTTACCCATTTGTATCCCAGCCTCTTCACATCTGGAACAGCCATGCTTAGGTCTCCTACTTGTATTTACCATGTGTGTTGCCAGATTTTTCTTTTGAGAAACATCTCAGGAGGGATTAAGTTCCTTCGTTGTTTCCCTCCACATACGCACAGATTCTGTTTTTGATTGATTTTTCCATGTGGTTGATGTGTATACTCAGACCTCTATCATTTTTTTGGTGGGGGTGGTTCTTTGGAGGAAAAAATGTATTTATTTTAAAAATTAGTTGCTTTAGGCATTATTAGACTCTTCCCAGCCTCTCAATTCAGTAGAGAGTTTGAATATGTTTATTCTAAATGCTTGAGAAATGGGTCGTTTGTGTGAGTGCTTAAAGCACTGACATCCTACTACAGAGATTTTCGAGAGTAATTTGTGGGACTTTGCAGTGTCTGTATTGTTTCCAAGGACCAAGAAGCAGCAAACTGCCTTGTTCATCTTGTAGTTGTTCTCTTGGGAAATGCACTGGAAAAGCTACGACCATTAGAAAAAAAAAAATGAATGGCATTCTATTGTAGCCAGCACAGAGGTGGTGAAGTATGTGGACTGGAGCAATCCAAAGAGTTGATTCTCTTCCTTCTGTGGTGAGGTCTTGACAGACCTGCCTGCAAAAAGATTTGTGACAGTTAAAACTGGAGCCTCAATCTTGAGCTATATGAGCCTGATTTTTGATCAGACACTCTCTACCCAACAAGCTTCCCAATAAAGAGTCACTGAAGTTAAACATTTGAGCTCAGTGTCCAAGCTGACAAACTGAGCTCAGGTACTTTGGATCCTTATGAGAATTTCAGGTGATCACAGAGCCTTCTCAATTTCTAGAACACATTGCCTTAAAAATAGAAACAACAAGGAGAATTACCAAATGCTTTTTTTACTCAAAAGAAAATCAAGGCTCATTTGCCAAATTGGCTGTTGTTTTCTTGTTCTGCATCTCACCGAAAAGACACACAAGAGAAATCATCCTTCGTTCCTGTGTTTCATTTGAGAATCTCTGTGCCCCACAGTTCTCTCCTACAAGTCTTTTTGACCAGAGGCTCCTGATTGCTCTTTAATATTATGTTTACGTTTTACAAGAAGTATATAATTATCTGACATCAAATTAAGCTACTTTTTTACGGAAGAATGTTTTCTATATCAGTGGCTGAAAGCTGTTATGACTTTTTTTCTCTACTCAGGCCTCTTAAGAGTTGAATATTATCCTTGGTACTTGGCAAAAATCTAGCAAAATTTTAAAGTGTTTTGAATAAAGCTAAATAGATATTGTAAGAGGTGATATGTGACAGAATAAGAATGCAAGAGGGCAATCCTGCTGTGTATTTGTACCATCTGTGAATTTGAAAGTTGAGATTCTTTCCCTACCAAATAAGGACGACTAATGGCTAGACAGGAAGCCTCTTCTAAACTTCTTTTTCTAAATTTAGAGCTTTTAGGCCAAAATTGTGTGGAGTTTTGCGTTAGTTCTAAATGTAAAGCAATCCTAAAATTGTCTAGAAATATGCTGATGATACACTGGTGGGGCTGGAGTTTCTGAACCCATGCACGAGAGTAAAGGGCTGGTTTTTTCCAAGTGAAAGTAATTTGCCTTTTTCTTTCTTCCAGAGATACGATCATAACAAGAATGATAAGATCCTTCCTATCAGTCTTGAGCCATCCTCAAGCACTGAGCCCACTCAGTCTAACCTGAGGTAAGATGGTGTGCTGTAGAAAGACACAAACAAGTATTCCAGAGCTTGAACCATTTCTTCATTCCAAGCCTTCATTCATTCTCTAGTCAATCTTCAGACTCAATTAGAATAGAATCTGCTAACTTTTGACATGTTGAGAGATGCGTTCCCTTCATCTCCAGAATGGATACATTTGCACTCCTCCCATACCTCCAAGATCGTGTACTACCGTTTATAGAGTTTGTTCACTCAAAACAAGGCTGGCATACTTACCACACACCAGCCATTGTGCTTGGCACTGAAACACAAAGGTACATCAGACATGGTCCTTACCCTGAAAACAGGCGTTTTCTTAAGGCCTTGAGTCTCCTCAGCATTTGTCACTATACACTAATTCCTCCCCAACTATGAGTTCCTTTGTACCAGATTTTAGTTTGCAGCACTTTAATTCTATGTACTGTTTCAGCAGCTATAACAGTTTTGGTTCTAGTATGTACAAATTGTCAGTTACTTCTTTGGAGTTAATTCAAAACAGAAGGAACTAAGGGGATAGAGAAAGAGGAAGTTAAGTGGATGGTTGAGCAGAATTAGAGGTTTTTTTTTTTTTTTTGCATTGTAGCTTAGGGAGAAATTTTAACAATAACAATAGCCAGGATTTTTTGAGCTTACTATGAAGCAGGCACTGTGCTAAACACTTTACATACCATGTGTCATTTAGTTATAAAAATTCTGGTAAAGGTACTGTTACACTCATTTTACACATGAGGAAACTGAAACTTGGAGAGGTAAAATGTCTTGGCCAAGATCATGCAGGTGGCAAATAGCAGAGTCCAGATTCAAAACCAGGTCTGCTGGACTTCAGAATTCCCGTTTTTGTTACTACTTCAAAGAAACTCCGTGCTGTAAATGCAAGAACACAGTTCTGAAGCCTGTTCTAGAGGAGGGGGAAAGAAACGTGAAGGAGCCTCACTGTTTTATAAGGATTAGAAGTCAACTCTCAATCACGAAATCAGGAAAATGACGCCTATTTGAATGGAGGGCCAGACAGAAAAACAAAAAACAACCTTTCTAATATGTTATCTGCACCAAACAAAACAGATTTACAGACATCTCACTAAACTGCAGGGTAATGTGATCCTGAAATGTTTTCAGAAGTGATAAAATTGATAAAATTAATTTTATACTTACTAATTTAAGTTTAATATCGTTGATATTTCTTAATTTTATGCTGCTTTATTGTTTGGAGTCCTGGAAATTAAAAAAAAAACATTAGCATGATTTCTGTAGATTCACTGGGTACTCGTATCCACTATGCTATTTTCCCCATAAGACTGAACCTCCTTGATCACAGAGTGGTCTCTGTGGAGGTTCTCATGAAATCTGACTCCCGCTGGGAAGGGACGACTGCATTTATAATTGGTGATCTTCATGTTACACTTTTTACTAGATAACCTAGTGTTTTCCATTTATTTTTTTAACTCAGAGAACTTCAGCTTACATCTTTCTGTTAATTTCTATGCTTAATTAGGGAAGGTTGTTTCCCTGTGACTCATACAGAATGAATGGTTGGCTGTCCCATTAATGGAAGAGGTGCTGGACTGCATCTCGGTAATGCCTCAGTGTTCTTTTTATTATAACTTAGTTTTTTAATTTTACATTGCCCTTGAAAAATTATGAGTATGTGCAGCAGATGTATATCTTTTGAGGATCTCTGAAAGGCCATGTATACATTCCCTTCCAAGCTTCTCTGCCTGACTGTTAGACCACTGACAGCATCAAGCATGGAAAATAAAGGGAGCCATGGGCCAAAAAATACCCCTGCCTGTGTTTTGCATTCTGGTCCGAGGATAGCAGTGACCCCCATCAGAGGGAAATTCCTCACAACTTCTGCAGTGTCTCCTCAGCATGTCTCTCTGCTACGGGGCTGCTCAGCTCCTAGCCTGATGGGGAGGGAAAAGCAAGGGCTTGAATCCTGGCTCCACGGTTTGTTAGCTGTGTGAACCTTGGGCGAATCACTACCTCTCTGCGTTTGTTTCTTTATCTATAAGATGTAGATGATACCCACTGCAATAT
Source organism: Diceros bicornis minor (assembly GCF_020826845.1). Taxonomy (NCBI): domain Eukaryota; kingdom Metazoa; phylum Chordata; class Mammalia; order Perissodactyla; family Rhinocerotidae; genus Diceros; species Diceros bicornis. The sequence goes on along the minus strand of NC_080767.1, from coordinate 29,320,929 downwards.
TCTTGCAAAGATTAGAAGCAGTGTAAGTAAAATGCCAGGCACAGAGCCTGGCTCGTTGTAAGCACTCTGTAAATGACAGCCGTTATAAACACATTTGTCATTCAAAAGAGGTATTATAGGATTTCCAGGATGTTTTTTCTATTATTATTTAGTGATTCAAAAGGTGGTAGTATACCAGTTAATAGCATGGGCTCTGGAGCCTGACTGTATTCCAGTGTCACCTCTACCATTTACTAGCTATGTAACATTAGGCAAGTTAACCTTTCTGTGCCTTGGTTTCTTCATCTGCAAAATGAGGAATATTACCCACCTGGTAATGTCTTCAATCCTACACAAATTATCTTTTCCAATTTTTTTATTCTCATAAAAGATGTATAACAGGGCCGGCCCCGTGGCTTAGCGGTTAAGTGCGCGCGCTCCGCTGCTGGCGGCCCGGGTTCGGATCCCGGGCGCGTACCGACTCACTGCTTCTCCGGCCATGCTGAGGCCGCGTCCCACATACAGCAAGATGTGCAGCTATGACATACAACTATCTGCTGGGGCTTTGGGGGAAAAAATAAATAAAATAAAATAAAAAAATAAAAAAGGCGTATGCTTTAAAAAAAAAAATGTATAACGTAGCATTTACCATCTTAACCATTTTTAAGCATACAGTTCAGTGGTATTAAATACATTTATAATGTTGTGCAACCATCACCACCATCCGTCTCCATAATTCTTTTCATCTTGTAAAACTGAAACTCTACCCATTAAACAGTAATGCCTCATTCCCAGCTCCCCCCAGCCCCTGGCAACCACTATTCCACTTTCTGTCTCTCTGATTTTGACTACTCTGAGTACCTTGTATAAGTGGAATCATACAGTATTTGTCTTTTTGTGACTGGCTTATTTCACTTAGCATAATATCCTCAAGGTTCATCTATGTTGTAGCGTATGTCAGAATTTCCTTCTTTTTTAACACTGAATAATATTCCAAAATAGTATTCTAAAATATTCCAGTATACCGCTTTTTGCTTATCCATTCATACGTCGATGGACACTTGGGTTACTTCCGTATTTTAGCTATTGTGACTAATGATATGAACATAGGTGTACAAATATCTCTTCCAGACCCTACTTTCAATTCCTACATGAATTATTTTTGAGTGCCTACTATCTGCCAAGCACTAAGGTGCTGAAACGTGTTTGTGTTTGAGGATTAAATGTAATGATATGCAAAGTACTCCTAACAGTGTCTGGACTTACAGTAAAAACTTAGTAGGTGGTTCAGACTTGATCTCTTTCTTAAAATGAGAGCATTAGTTATTTTTGTGTGTGTTTAATATGAAATGTTTGCATGTTCATATTTGAGTATCTTGTTGCTTCTCTGATTTGCATAAGAGGCACAAGGAAGATGAAATACACAAGTGTTTTCTGAATGCACCCCGGCCCACTCTGATCCTCTGCTATCCTTTATCCAGTGTCACTGCAAAGATAAAGGCCATTGAAGCAAAGCTGAAAATGATGGCAGAAAATCCTGATGCAGAGTATCCGGCAGCACCTGTTTATTCCTACTTTAAACCACCAGATAAAAAAAGGACTACTCCTTATTCTAGAACAGCCTGGAAATCTCGAAGATGATGGTTATGAATTACTGTAGCAGCAAAAGCAAATTGGTCTCCACACATGAAATCCTCTGCCTTTGTACTTTATAGATGTGAATGGTACTATCCAACAGAGCACAGTCACGTGTTAAGTTTGGTAACATAACATTTTTGGATGTTCTTATGGCTATTTCTTCCCTGAAGTATGTGTGGAATTGAGCATCATCCAGAATAAATAGGATTGTATCCAAAATTGTGATTTGAACACTGGGATGCTCTAGTTGGCTGGTTTGTTTGGATTTGTAACTCCAGAAACATTATATAGTGTGCCAGAGAGAAAGGCAAACAAAAAATGTTACTATTTAAATTAGGAAACTAAATTTATTAATGTCTGACTTAAAAAAAAAAAAAAAAGCATTTTTCTGTGCTCAGGTGTCTTTACAACATAAAGAAAAAGTAAGAGACAGGGAGGGAAGTGACAGATTTTGAATCATGTTCAGAACTATTGTTCCAGAATTTACTATGGAAATCCCTCCAACTGGATTAAAAACACAAATTCTTGGCAAAAAGGAGCCGGTTCCTTGAGCAAATATTGTGGTAATCTGTTTAAGAATTATGCTTATTGTTTCAAAATCCCAATTAGGAAAACATGGTGTATATCTTAAAATTGTTTGCATAGACAAAACTGTAGAATCAAATTTACCATTTTATACCACAACGGAAGTTCTGTTTGGAAATCCAACTTTTATTCTATAGTGATCATTTTTTAAAAACCTGAATAATCTTGCCTTCTATAATACCACATGTTGTTATTAACATGGGACTTTTAAAATTGCACTTATTGCATGAGATTGTTTTTATAGCATGAGAATGTTCTATTTGGAATTATATCATGGTCAATCTAAATAGAAAAGTGAAGTTTCTTTGAAAACCTAAGCGTTGCTATATTGATCTCTATCAAACATATTATTTATTAATAATTGTGTAGGGGTCCGAGTAGAAGAAATTGAATTGTCTTGTGCAGGGTGAGGAGGGGACATGCAGTGGACACAGAAAGTCAATGGAGCAGGCACTACTCTGGCACCAAGATTATAATGACCTCATGTTTTATGTCGTTTTTAACAAAGGCTTGAAAGACTGCATGACTATAAAATGATCCTTCATTTGTAGAACATAGTTCTCCCCAGATATTTTTTGCCACTTTGAACATTATAAGTATAACAATAGAGAGAGAAAAATAAATCAACAGACTTGGGAGTGTGTTTCTGTCAGCAAGTTTGGTCATTTTGGTGCCAGGTTGACAGACTGTTACATTGGGCAGCCCTGTTGCTTCTTTAGCAGGTAAATCATTGTGTTAGGCTAGGGCCATTCCTGGTGGTTACATACTGTTTAGCATTATTGTTCCTAGCAAGAGGAAGCTTTCTTTGTTAGAATGTAAGTCTTCCTATGAGCATAAATGAATTTAAGACACTGGAACCCAAACTTCAGCGTAGTGAGGTTTCAGAATTCACAGGACTGGTTCAGAGAAATTCTTATCACCTTTCCCAAGGTAAATCTTTTTAGATATCTTTAGATATTAAATACTTTCTGCATTTATTAGCTCTGTCTATGATACAAGTAACTCTCCTTCCATTTGGGGGATAGATCAGGGAGGTGGCAACATTATCTCCCATTTTTCTGGTGACTTCTTAGAGTATAGAATTCACCATTTTATCCTTAAGTCCTCAAAGGGTTATGGTGGAGTAGGACTTACTTAATGCAAAATAGTCTTCTATTTTTAATGGGAACTTAGAAAATATTAACTTTGAATTATCTAGAGTTGTTTCCTTTAGAAACCAGAGCTATTTATTTGTATTTAAAGCAATGTTTATTATTTGTACTGATTCTTATTCCTCCGTGTGAATAAATGCACGACAGTGTCTGTGTGGTTGTGTCTTCTCTCTTCCAGTTCTTGGAATAAAGACTGCAGCTCTCTGGTAGGCTTGCTTCCTCCCAGGACTCGGGCCAGTGTGTCCAGGAGGGCTGCTGTTCCTAAGTGCCTTCTCTGCAGAAGGCTCTGGCTGGAGGTGACCTCAGAGGCAATTCTCTCCACTCTCTATGCATGCCTACTTCTGTGATTAGAGATGAGAAAAGAGACCAGCTGTTCTTACTGCAAATAACTATTTGAAAAGAAGTTGTTAATGGATGTCCCTGAGAGCATCCTACTGTGTTTCGTCCCTCTTTCAAAGTAGAGGTTTCAAAAGAGATAAATGTGTCATTAATAAGCTGAAAGCAATCTAGTGACAGGTTTGTAAAATACAAGTGTTAACTTGGTTGACTCTTTGTTACGAAGTTACCTGTACTTTAAAATTATATGTTGGTTTACTGTTTGGCTACAGTTATGTCACTTATCATTTTGATTTATACAAGCATGAAGAACGGAGGGAAATGTTCAGGAGAGAGACGTGAACTATCTTCTTAATCTCAGCTCCTCTTTTTATCAAATGCAAAATGTAACCCTAACCAGTTGATTTTCTGTAATTGGCAGTATTGTATTGGGGAGGAGGATCAGATGAGGAAAGATTTTTCAAAGCATGTCAAAATTCAACAGCAAAAGTTTTTTAAACCGGGGCCGGCCTGGTGGCATAGCAGTTAAGTGCGCATGCTCTGCTGCTGGTGGCCCGGGTTTGGAACCCCGGGCGCGCACCAACGCACCGCTAGTCAGGCCATGCTGTGTCAGTGTCCCACATAAAGCAGAGGAAGACGAGCACAGATGTTAGCTCAGGGCCAGTATTCTTCAGCAAAAAGAGGAGGATTGACATGGATGTTAGGTCAGGGCTGATCTTCCTCACAAAAAAAAAAAAAGTTTTCTTAAACCAAATGTTCTAGAGCCCTGTCCCTTGTTTATTGAGCTATGTACAGTTAATTTCTGAATCAGCACATATATCTGTGAGTTTTTAAAATACTATATAGAAGAACAGGATTAATTCTTGCCTTATAAATTAAATGTTAAATATTTCCTGTTTGTAATCATCATGTTCGTAAAATACGGTTTGATCCCATCATATTTGTCCTCTATTTTTCTTTTTCTCTCCTGCTCCTATCCAGTCCTTCGACAAATCCTGTCAACTCTGCCTTCAAAATACTTCTTGAATCCAATCACTTCTCACCACCTCCAACACTACCATTTTTGTTCAAGGCTTTGTCATCTCTTGCCTGGACTATTGCAGTACCTTCCTAATTATCTCCCTGCCTCTACTAGTGCCTCCTGAGAGTCATTTTCCACACAGTAGCGAAAGCAATCCTTTTAAAATATGAGCACGTCATTCCCCTCTCGTTGGCTTTCCATCATACCTGGAATAAAACCCAAAGACCTGCCAGGCCCTAAATGACCTGTCCCTGACTGTCTGCCTGACCTTGTAGCCTTCTGTTACCCCTTTATTCCCTGTGCTTCGGCCACCCTGGCCTCCCTGCTGTTCCTTGAATACAGGGGGGCTCCTACTTTACAAGGCCTTCATGTTGGCTCTTCCACAGAGCCCACTGCCTCCTTCGTTCATGCCTCTGTGCAAATGTCAGTGATCAAGAGGCTACCTGACCTCCCTTCTTAAAATCACAGCCCTGTCACTCCCAATCCTTTTCCCCTTCTGCGTTTGCTAAAGAGCACTTCTCGCTACCCAACATTATATATAAATTTATTTTCTCTTGTTTTCATTAAAATGTAAGTTCCATGTGGGCAGAAACTTTTACTTACTGTTGTATCCCCAACATTTAAAACAATGTCTGGTCTGGTAATAGATGCTTAATAAATATTTGTTGATGAAAAATCAGAATTGTGGTACTTGAGAGTTGAAGGGCCTTGAGAGGCTATACCATATAGCCCCCTCATTGTCTAGTTGGAAAAAAAACAGAAACCCAGAGAGACAAAGGGACTTGGCCAGGATCACACAGTTAATGGGAGAGCATTAGGTCGAACTCAGGCCCGCAGACACCTAGTGCGGTGTTTGTTGGATCAGCAAACTGGCCTGTGTCCTCTTTTGGTATAGCCCACAAAGCTGAGAATGGTTTTTACGTTTTTCAATGGTTGAGGAAAAGGAGAATACTGTTTTGTGACACATGAAAATTATATGAATTTCAAATTTCAATGTCCATAAATAAATTTTTTGTTGGAACACAGCCATGCGTATGCATTTACTTATTGTCTATGGCTGTTGTCCCACTACAGTAATTGAGTTGAGTAGTGCAGCAAACCCCTGCGTGGCTCACAAAGCCTAAAATACTTACCTCCTGGCCCTTTAAAGTTTGCCAGCCCCTGCTTTAAACTCTATTCCATTAGTGGAAATGTCTTTCTAAATCTTTGTGGTGTCCAAAGTTCTGGTGTTAACTGCAGAGAATGAAAGCAACACAGGCGATAGAATGGTGTGCAGTGGGTATTGTCAGTTCCTTATCAGATCTCTGACCCGTTATACATCTGTTGGAGTAGAGAGCTGGCTCTCCAAGCCTAGTAGCATCACTGTACTGAAAAAACTATACAAGTGCAGAGTGAATCCTCTCATTGTACAGATGAGGAAACCAAGGCCCAAAGAGATTTGGCATCAGATATGCCTCAGTTAGACTTCTAGCCCAAGCTGTGTGAGCAGGTTAGTCAGGATTCAGTTCAAGTGACAAAAACCCTACTCCAACTACCTTATAGTAGGAAATTTATTGGCTCACGTAACTGAAAAGTCCAGGTGTTCGGATATATGGTCAGGAATTTGTCTGTCTCTTGATTGTGTTTTCCTCTGGGTTGGTTTCATTCTCGGGCAGGCTCTCCTTAGTGGTCTCTGGAGAGAGACTCGAATCCCAGGTAAAAAAAGCAGACCTGTCACAATTTACCCCGGCACATGGGGCTGTATCTTCCTTCCTCTGCAGTCAGTCTTACTTGGCTGGGATTACCGATTATACAGAGTGGCATTTTATTTTTGATATGCCCTGTGACCTTTCTAAACTAGAAACAGAATTAAAAGTTTAGCCCTAAAAAATGAAACAAATTGCTTTCTTCTTCTGAAAACAGGCTTCTCCCTGTTGAGAAGCTTTCTGGTGGGTGACCTCATCAAAAGGAAAGTTATTCATTCCTCAAACACATACTGAGCATCTGCCCTGTGCCGGGTGTGGGGGGTGTAAATATGTTAAGGCGTGGTCCCTGTGCACCACCATGTGCCATGATAAAGGGAAGATTCGGGAGCTGTGGGAGAGCAGGCAATGGCTCTTAAACCAAGCTGGAAATGGAGGTGAGAGTATAGATGATTTCCCGGGGGAAGCAACACCTGAGCTGAGCGCTGAAGGATGTTTAAACACAAACCAGACAAAAGGTTTAAGAAAAGTGTTGGAGGAAGAGCAAAGCCCAGTGAAGTGAGAGAGCTGATCACAAGAGGAGTTAAGACACTTCAGAATACTTGTACCCACAGGATAAGCCAGGCGTGTGAGCCCTTCTACCATCTGCCCCAATATACATTCCCCCGCAACTGGACTTGTACACCCCAAATCCGATCCAATCTCCCAGCTCCCCGTGTCCTTGTCCAAGATGTTCTTTCTACCTGGAAAGTCCCTTCTGCACACCTCCACCCATTTGTCTAAGAGATATCTTCCTACCCAACCTCATTCCCCCAAGACAGTTAATTGTCTTTCTGCTTCTTAAATACCTGACTCTGTTTTAGAACTTAACTTATCACTATATACATATGCTTTATAATTTAATTTATAATTTAAAAAAATGATTCGCATTGAAAATAAGATGAGCCTCAGGGACAAGTTGCTTCCCTGACATCGGAAAGCAAACAAGTCAACTCTCTTCTGAATGTGGAGTTAATCCTGGACGCTGTAAAATCTCAACTCCCGTGGCTTCAACTGCCAGCCCTGCACTGAGATCCCAGAAGTTTCTTCCTCCGGTTCCAGCCTCTCTTCTGAGCTATAGACCTATATATCCAGTTCACTCCTGGGCATCCCACCTGAATATTACCTGGTACACTGAACCAAAACTGAGCTCATTATTCTCCCCTTGCCCCTCCCCAACTGCTCCCAAGTTCCATGTCTTTGGGAACAACATAACAAAGAAAAAGTAAATAAAAAATTAGAAACCTGCAAGTTATCTTTGACATTTTTCCCTCCCCTACTCCTCATATCCAGTCTCCTAAATAATCAACTTTATATATTAGAATTATATACAATGTTGTATAGAATCATATATTACATATATTATATATTATATAATACATATTATATATTAGTATTATAGATGTATATATTATACATATATTATATATTAGTATTGTATATTATATGTAATATATGACCTATATAACAACATATATATAGCTTTAATATGTAAAGATTATTTAGAAGACTGGATGTGTTATATATATAGTTATGAATGTGTATAATATATGATCATATATAACATAGTAAAGTGACATATAATAATTAACTTTTCATTAGATTCCTTCTTTCCATCATTCTTGTCCCTGCAGCTCCCTCATCACCTATCCCTTAAATTACTGCAATATCTTCAGGTTGCAGTGAAAGACTCATCCCCTTCAAATCTATCCTCAAGCCACTGCTTAAGTCATCTTTCCAAACCCCCGATTTGACCATGTCATCTTCAACTTAAAAGCCTTTGATGGCCCATCAGAGTTTATATTTTGAAGTTGAAATTCCTTAGCATGCTATACAGGCTTATCCCAGTCCAGCCTATTCTTAAGTCTTATCTACCCTCTGCTGGAAAAAGATTAATAGGAGAGATTTACTTCAAATAGTGTGGTCAGGGCAGAATTCTCTAAGGAAGGGACATCTGGCCCCTTGAGGACTCCCCACTTAGTGCATGCTTCCTGTGCTCTATTACACCCTTTTCTTACAGATGACAATGGCACTGAGTGACTGAGTGCATACTGGATGCCAGGCCAGTGCCAAGCTCTTAACTTGGAGATACATCTTGGTCTCTTGGAATCATCACAGCACTTGTAAATGGGTTCTCTGTTAATGCTTATTTTGTGGCTGAGGAAACTAAGGCTCATAGAGTTTGTCAGTGGCCTTAGGTCTCACAACCAGAGTCAGCTGTCGACTCAGCCTACCTGACTCCAAACCCAAAATCCCTAGCCACCGTGCCATGGTGCATCTGCAGAGATAGATGCTGCTGCCTGTATAACTCTTGGCTCGTACACCCATAGCTTTCAAGATGAATCCAAACTCCTCAACTCAGAGCTCAGCCCTCCACGAACTGGCTCCTACCTACTTCCCCAGCCTCATCTCCTGACATTGCCCTGGCAAACCACTAACGGGGCACCCACTGTCCCTCCTGGTCCAACTCCCCTCAGGCTTGGCCTGCCTCATGTTTACTCATCCCTTAGGACTTCACTGAAAGGTCACCTCCTTTAGGAGGCCTTTCCTGATACCTTCCCTGTAAGCCAGGTTAAATGCCCCTCCTCCTTGCCTGCCTGTCTGGCACCTGTGCTCCCCACTGTGTAGCACCTGTCACACTGCGTTGCAAATGCTGGCTCTCTTCTCTCCCAGGAGACTGGGCTCTTCACGGGCAAAGACCGGGACAGTTTGTGTTTCCTGTGCCTCACCTGGAGCCTGGCACAGAGTAAGTGCTTCTTAAGTGTCTGCTGACATGAACTTACACGGTGGATGTCAGAACTGGAAAGGGACTTTGGGTGACCATAGTGGCTCACATTTGCAGTACACTTTGAGGTCTAAAAAGCCCTTTTGCACTGATTATTTCATTTATTTCTCTGAGTTTCATATTATTCCCATAGTTTAGGAGACTGGGGTACAGATAAGTGACTTTTCCAAGTTCACGCAGCCAGGAAGTGGCTGGGTTGGGATTTGACCTCAGGTGTATCTGACTCCAAGGCTAATGCTCTCTCCATCACTTCCCCAGTTATCTATTCAAACGACACACACACATTTTACTGAGGAGGACACTGAGGCCAGGAGAGGTAAATTGCTTGCCTAGGGTCATGCAGTCATAACCCCACTCTGTGCTCTTTCCTCTACTCAAACAGGAAATGCCCAGGAAGGTGACAAGGTGAGGCCAGAGTCCTGAGCTGGGGAGGGGTATGCTGGCTGTGTCTCTTCCCACTGCCCCCTTCCCATCTGTCACAACCTGGGTTTAAGTTTTGCATTTAGTATTTACTCTGAAATGGCTTTCATCTGATTTTCCCCCTTGCTCACCAATTTAGCTGTCAGAGTAAATAAACGTGAAGCCGGGTCTGCCGCCTCCCCCAGCTCACATTACCTTCCTAGAATTACTCCCCTGCAGGGCGGAACCACTGCTGGGGGCGCTCCCACAGAATTATCCAGTTACTAATGAAGGCTCTTTTTAGACCCAAATCTCGGACCTAGACTCAGAGGATGAGATGACCACCTCCTGCTTAGTGACCAGGTGAGAACTAGACGTTACACATGTAGGGTACTCAGGATGTTGTACACGTAGGATGCTGATGACATTGTAGACTACTTATGACATTATACATGGAAGGTGGTTATACAGTGCCAGGAATAGAGGTAACATTTTAAAAATATTAGTTTTTAATATATAGTTAATTGTCACCACAATCCTGAGAGGTAAGTATCGTTATCCCCATTTTGCAAGTAAGGAAGCCGAGGCTCAGAGAAGCTAAGCGACTTGCCCACATTCTCCCATAGGAAGAAATTGAAAATCCTGATGGAATGAAATAAATTTGCTAATCGTGTTTTTGCCAAGGTCACCCCTATCTGGACTCTTTTTCCTGCTGAAGAGAGAGTTCTCTTCCAAAGAAATTTCACTTCTGTCCTCTTTGAAGTCAGGCAAGCCCTGGGTTGGAATAATGGTTCTACAGCTTCCTTAGTTAGGTAAGTTATTCAGGAGAATATTTGATTATTTGGTTAATTTATGCCCTGACTTCCTTCATTAAAAATTTGGTGTGGCACCTAGTAGGGTAATAACTGGAAAATGCAGCCAGTCCATACTGCAATGATGGCTAATATTTATTGGCTGCTTTCTGTGTGCCAGGCATGATTCTGAGCCCTTTTACATGGACCACTTGCTTAATTTTCACAAGCACAGGAAGTGGACTCTGTTATCATTGCCACTTTACAGATGAGGAAATGAGACTGAAGAGTGGCCGAACAGCTTGTCCAAGGTTACCCGGGTAATAAGGGGCAATGCCAAGGTTGGCACCATGGCGGTCTGCCTCCAGTATTTGTGTTCACTACTGGGTTTAGTGCTTCTTATTCCAGTTTGGATTTTCTGAGCATCTAATCAGCATTCAGGAGCAGAGTTGCATAGTAGGTAAGAGTTTGGGTCCTGAAGTCTGAGTGCTAGAGCTTGAAATGAGGCTCCTGTAAGCTCGTTTCCTCAACTATAAAATAAGTATAATATAACCTCCTTGCAGGGCTGCTGCGAGGGTTAAAGAGGATAATGCATGTAAAACAGTGCTTGCCACATCAATGTCAATAAACAGTAGTTCTATTATTATTATCACTCAGGGAGCGCATCCTTCACATTCCTTCTCATAGGAGTGCAACAACTTGTTTGTCCAGCCTCGAATCTTTACAGTCATCTCTCTACCTGGAATACTTTCTTCTCTCCCCAAAATCTACCCAAATTTCATCTGTGCTTTCATTTTCAGCTCCAGCCTCCTCTACATCTCTTGCCTGAGAAGTTTGGCAAAGCCAGTACCATCCTCATGGGCTTCTTCTTTCCTGGAGTCCTTCTGCACTCCCACATCTGACATATGTGCAGCATTGTCCAATGTTCAATGACCTCCCACTTCCTCCAGCCCCCCAGAAGAGAGGGAGAAGAAGGAGATAAAGATCGTCCTATCATTATCCCCATTTTGCAGATGAGAAAACAAGCTTAACCCATAAGTGGTGAGGCCAGGAGTCATATCCAGGACTTTTGACAGATAATCTGGAAAATGCGTGTGTGTGTGTGTGTGTGTGTGTGTGCAGAAAGTGGATGTGGTCATGTTATGTAGCCTAGAAATCAGGAATATGAGCTCTGATGTCAGATGAATCTGGTTTTGAGTTCTTGGCTCTGGCAATTATTAGCAATGTGGCACCATTTTGGACATATTACACGATCTCTCTGAACCTCAGTTTCTTCTTCAGTAAATTGGGTACAATAAGAGACACTACCTCATAGGGTTATTGTGAAAAGAAAATGAAGCCCTAATTGTAAAACGCTGAGGTTAAAGTACCCAGGAGTAGCAGCTGGGTTTATTATGTGCAAAAGAGATATTTGTGAAGGAGGATATTTGTTCGTCTGTGGTTGCGTGGATGTTTGAGGGTGCATGTGTATGTACGTGCACGTGTGTGTGTATGCACACACCTCACCAGCTTTCACATTGCAATTGCTCTCTTAGTATAAAAGAGTTCAGAGAGAAACTTTTCACTCTGAATTTCTGTGTCTGAGAGCAATAAATGACTGGAATGCAGGAGGTAGGAGATGCTATTGGCTGGGGCTGGGGCTGTTTCTGTGCATCTTGGTGTCTGTAAAGGAACAGATATTTGTACCCATCAGGGCTATAGGTGTGAGTCTTTAGTATTATGTTGGTGTGCAGACATCCTTGTATGCCTGTGTCCGCTAGGATGTGCCTGTGTGTGCACATGCCTGAGGCTGTGACCATCAGAATCCTGTGTCTGCAGTGGTGTGTATGCTGTTTCTGCCTATAAATGGTTATTTCGCCATCTGTAGGGATGTGTGTGCATGTCTGTGGGTGTCTGAGTGGAGGACACGAGGTTTTACACAGGTTTGGAGCTCTGAGGGAGCCTGTGCTCTCTTGAGTCTAGACATGTGTACAAGTGTAAGAACAGTGTGGGGGGTGTTTACATTTGTAAATGAGGGCAATTAGGGAGGTGATGGTATGTGTGATGGCATGGAGGTGGGGTTTCATGGTGTCTATAGGGCTGGATCCAAGTCTGAGTGTGCATATTTGTTTTTAGAAGAGGATGTATATTTACATGTGTCTCTCTAGGCTATTTGTGTGTGGTGGAGAGGGCTGAGGCTGTGACCCCTTGTGTGTGTAACTTGCAGGGTGTTGCTGTACATAGGGCTCTGTCTTTGAGTTTGAGAATTTTGTGTCTGTGTATTGGGGGGCTGTGTCTCTTATCTAAATGCCTGGGCCTCCCTGCCTTCCCCACTTTCTCTCACTATCAGTGGACCCCTAGAGGAGGTGAGACGGGCGTTATTCTGGATAGCTCAGCAAATCCTGAAGGGGAGGGGGTTGTCCCAGGCAATCCCTCCCAGGAGAATTCAGGGAAACACCTCCCCCCATCCCCAGTAACGGCTTTCTCCTACCCAGCCCAATTCCATTCAGTCCTTAGGATCCGGTGCACTCTGCTTGTTACGGAGCAGAGATATGGGTGCAGATGTGTGAGAGTATGTGCCGATGCCTTATGCTCCTGTAAATGACGTGAACAGGTCATCATTTACATCAGTATGTACACAAATGTACCAGGCGTGGGATTGCATCAACAGAGTATAATGTGTGACTTTATACGGAATCCATCTCGGCGGATGATGCGTGCCCATGGGTCCCTCTTGTACCTGTGAGTGGGGCTATGCCTGAGGGCTGTGGGTGCCCCTTGAGGAAGTGGCAGTAGTGAGAGCTGTGTGGATGTGTGCCTGCCGGTCGGTGCCTTTGTATGTCAGCGTGTCTCTGAAGCTCTCTGTCAGCAGCTCTGAGTTTCTGTGTGTCTATACGTCTGTGTGTGTGTGTCTCTGGGTCGCTGCCTCGCTGTGTGTGTCTCGTTCTCCCTTGGCGGGGAGGGGATTGGTCACGCATGACTCATCTTGAACCGAGCGGGGTTCCAGCGGCAGGGCGGCCGCCGCCGCAGCTGGAGGGGGAGGAGGACGAGGAGGAGGGAGAGGGGGAGGAGGACTACGACGAGGGGGAGGAGGAGGAGAAGGAGGGGGCGGGGGCCTCTCCAAGTTTGTCGGGACCTTCTTCCGAGGCAGCGGCGGCGGCAGCCAGGGAGGCCGGGGCTGCGCGCGGGCCGGGGGCGGGGGCTGGGGCCGGGTCCGGGGCGGCGAGGCCGGCGCCTCCGCGCTTCTCCTGCTCCTGCTTCAGCCTCTGCTCCCACTGCGGCCGTGGCCCCCCTCGGCGCGGCTCTCCGCGCTGCGCGCCCTCTGAGCCCGGCGCTCCCTGGCCCATGTACTGGAAGCATGAGAACGCCGCCCCGGCGCTGCCCGAGGGCTGCCGGCTGCCGGCCGAGGGCGGCCCCGCCACCGACCAGGTGAGCGTGCGAGCGAGCGGGTGAGCGGCCCGGGCCAGGGTCGGGCAGGGGCCGGGACCCAGCCGGGCCGGGCCGGGTGGCGGGCAGCCACAGGGAGGAGGGGTGCGGGGGTGCGCCTGTGAGTGTGTGTATGTGAGTGTGTGAGCGCGCACGAGCGCGAGGGGGGGCGTCGAGGAAAGCGGGAACACATTATGCAAATGTTGGAGGAATTTCTCAAAAAGCGATTTAGCAAAGACACAGGCGAATCAAGAGGAGGCGAGGCGGGTATTGTCCGTCTGAATAGGCGCTGATAGCGCCGAGGCGCCGGGGGTTGTGCGGGCGCAACGCTGAGGATCCCGACGCGGGGCCGGTCCCGGGCGCGCCGAGGTTCTGGAGGGTGCCTTTTCCACCTCGTGGATGCCTCTGTTTTCGGTTTTTTGTCGCGTTTCGCCCCCAACCTCGCCCCCGTTTTGCTCCGGGTTTCCCTCTGACTGGCCCTCGAAAGGCGCCTGAATCCGTGTCAATATTGCCACATCAATTTCTCGGCGCGCGCAGGGCCCGCGGGCTGATGCTCCCAACGCTCCGGGTTTTATTTTCCTCAAACGACCCCCCTCCATCTCCTTTTTCTTTTCTTTCTTTCTTTCTCTCTTTTCCCCTTTTTGCATTTTGTGCCGAGAGGAGGAGAAGGGAGCGAGGAAGGGGGGTGTGTGGAGAGAGAAAAAATTCGATTTTTAATTACTACCATTAAAAAATCAAATTTGCAATTCTTTGGGCGGCCTGATGGATCTCACTGATTGACAGTTGGAATTGACACTCTGGCTACCTCTTATCTTGGGCATTCACGACAATTTCTAATTGCAGGTAGTTTGTGTGTGTGCGCGTGTTTTTTTCCCCCCTCAGAGGCTTGGATTGCAAGGGAACTAAGCGATTACTTCAAGAGCCACGGGTTAAGTGCAGGGAGAGGGGGAGAGAGAGGGAAAAAATCCAATCCAAATTCAAATTGCTTCATTAGAGAGACACCGCTTTTGTGGGGAAGGGCTTTAAATGCCCACTACAAAGTTAGGACTCATTGTTCCGCGCCGGTTTATATAACAGGCGCGGGGAGGCGCTGGGCTCAGGCTGCGCGGAGCCAGTTCTGCAGCCGCCGCCGCCTGCGTTCCCTCCCCCCTCCCCCAGGTGATGGCCCAGCCAGGGTCCGGCTGCAAAGCGACCACCCGCTGCCTTGAAGGGACCGCGCCACCCGCCATGGTGAGTTCGTTCGGCCCTGCCTTCGGTACCCGCTCCCCCGGCGGCCCGGTCCTGGGGACCTGGCCCGGCTTTCGGGCCCCGAACCGCTGTCCATGAGCTGGGGGACTCCCTGAGGGCGCCGCCCCTCTCTGAGCCTGGGTTTTCCAGCCAGGAATGTGGGCTTTGACCGCTCCCGGCATCGAGGACATGCGTGTTAAAAGTTGGGGCCGTCTCTTCCTCTCCAAAGGGCCCTTCCATTCCTGTCCTCTAGCCCATGGCGCGGCGTCTCGAGGGGATTTCGTTGTCATTTGTTGCGGTGGGGCCCCAGATCGGTCTCTGAGGCAGCGGCAACTCTGGGCACCCGGCTTAGCGCTCGGCTTTCACTCTCTGCCCCACTGCAGGCTCAGTCGGACGCCGAGGCCCTGGCAGGCTCTCTGGACAAGGACGAGGGTCGGGCCTCCCCCTGTACGCCCAGCACGCCATCTGTCTGCTCACCGCCCTCTGCCGCCTCCTCCGTGCCGTCTGCCGGCAAGAACATCTGCTCCAGCTGCGGCCTCGAGATCCTGGACCGGTATCTGCTCAAGGTGAGACAGGGGCGGGGTGTTGCGTGTATGTTGGCGAGGTGTGGGTTACAGCCCAGAAGGCTGCAGGGAAGCAACGCCGGGACCAGGTCCGCTTAATTCCGAGTCCCGGCTCAGCGGCTGCCTGACCCCGGGGCTTTGGGCAAGTCCTAGCGTCTCTCTGCGCCCCCGGGTTCCCGTTTGAAAAATGGGAAGAGTTTATTTCTACCTCCCCAAGCCTCAGTGTTACAGAAGAAAAATGGGGAAGTCACACGCACCTTCAGAGCTCCAGCGTCTCTGTCTGCAAATGGGGCCGGGGAGGCTGGGGCCGGGCGTGAAAAGAGGCCCGCGCTGAGCCACCTCCCACTCCGCCCCCTTCCCAGGTCAACAACCTCATCTGGCACGTGCGGTGCCTCGAATGCTCCGTGTGTCGCACGTCGTTGAGGCAGCAGAACAGCTGCTACATCAAGAACAAGGAAATCTTCTGCAAGATGGACTACTTCAGGTAGGCTGCGGCCGCCAGGCTAGCGGTGTGGCCGCAGGCAGGCCCCCAGCGCGAGGAGGCCGCCTTTGCGGCGCGTGGTCTCTGGCTCCGGAGCCCCCGCGTCCTGAGTGCACTCCCGGCGCGCCGCGCTGGCCCAGCCCGCCGGCTCTCAGCGCCACGAACGAGGAGCTCCAGGCCGCGCCCGGGTGCCGGCACCGGTCCGGGCCCGAGATCCGTCTCCGATTCCTGCGGCACACTCGGTTTTGGTCGCGTCTCTGGCTCCGTCTTGGGTCCTGCCTGAGTCTCAGGCTCCAGTTCCGACCTGCAGCGTCTTGGTCGAGTTCTGATGTCCCGGCTTTGGCCCTGACCCGTTCAGCTCCCAGCCGCGATCTGGCTGCATCTCCAGTGCGCTCCGGCGCTGGGTTCCAACCCTACTCCGACTCCAGCCGTGCCGGCGTCCCTCCCGGCCGGACCCTGAGCTGGGCTCCAGACTCTTGCCCCGGCTCTGACTTCGGCTCCGCTCTGGGTTCGGGTCTGGTGCGGCCCCAAGCACTAGTCTCGCATCGCTCTCAGATCCAATCCCATATTCAAGCGCCTCGTCCTAAGCCCCAACCTCGTTCTCCGGCTCCGCCTCAGCTCAGATCCCGGCGTCGCTCGAGTGTCGCATTTCGAGTCTGGGGTCCTGCCTGGGTCCCAGGCGCCCGTTCCAGTCGCAGCTCTGTCGTGGCTTCAGGTCCCCGCTTCGAGCTCTCCTGGGTCTAGGCTCGGACTTTGGGCCGTGGGGACAGGAAGGGGGAGAGTCGGGCGCCGCAGCCAGGGCCCTGAGTGGGATCACTCTGGGCTGCGCTCTCCGCGCTGCAGTGCCTGAGTGGGATCACTCTGGGCTGCGCTCTCCGCGCTGCAGTGCCGCGTCCCAGCGGCTTTCGACAGCAGCCCGACTCATCCTCCTGCCGAGGTCTCCGCCGCTTGGGCGCGCCTTGATTCCAACCACGCGGCTCTGGCCTGACCCGGTCATGGGGTCGAGGTCACTGCGAGGTCAGGGGCACAGCGGTCTTGTTCTGATCTCGGCGGGAAGTGTGTACCAGGCTTGATGCGGCCCACCAGGCCTGCGGAGTCCGAAGAAAGTGGAGTGGGATTGGTTGCTGGGATGGGCGCCTGTTCCCAAGGGGCTTCTCAGGAAATGGAGAAAGCTACTCCCCTAACTCCCGCCTCCCCCCAACCCACAGACGTCCTTCCCATCCTTGCCTCGGGAGAGGTCATGTCTTCAGTCTTCCTGAAGACTCCAGCCCCAGAAAGATCCCCTGAGAGTCAGTGATTGTGGTGGAAGGCGATGCCCAGCCCCGTCCCCCTGGCATTGAGTCTCTGGGGACTTGGAAAGAGAGGACCTTGAATCTAGGAGGAAGTTTGCAGCATTTTGGGCTGGGGTACTCTGGGGAAACCATAGGAAACATGGTTCAAGAGGTGGGCTCTTCTTTTGTGTAGGGGTGTGAAAGGGTGTGCATGGGGGGGCTCTACCAGGTGGCCTAGGACTCAGGGTGCAAGGAGTGTGTGTGAGTGTATGGATCTGTGGTTGGATCTGTGCAGTGGCCTTGGGGAAATGTATCACTGAGCAGGGTCAGGGGTGTGTGGGCAGCGTGGTGTTCCTTTATGACCAGCATTTGTCCTTTAGTTCATGCATGAGTGTCCAGAGTGTGTGTCTGTGTGTGCATGTTGGGACTCGGTGTGTGTGTGTGTGTTTTGTGCAAGGTGGGCAGGACGAGATTACATCTGGACAGGGATCTGGAGGTGAGAGAGTGAGGATTCTGAAATCCTGTCATTCCCACCACCCCCCAGAGGGCATTCCTGCTTAAGGTCTTAACCTAGGCACCCAGGGCTCAAGGGTGTGATGTGAACATGGATTTGTGGATTTGTGGGCTGCTGTGTGTGTGTGTTTCAGAGCAGGGTTATCATTGTGTGGTGTGTAACCAGAGTGTGAGATCTCCTCCCCCTGCCCCACTGTCCTATTGGCTGGCCAGGGCAGGAAATGGAGGGTAGAGTCCCTATCTAGACAATTCCCTACTCTAGGCCTGACTCCAGTTGGTAAAAAACAAGCCAGCTGTCATTTAGGGGCTCTTTGGGCTCCTCAGCTAGCCAGGGACAGGGCTCCAGCCTAGGGAACCCAGTATGATGATATCTTGGCCTTCTCCTGGAGAGCAAGGCGGGGCTGGACCCCTCTCCTGGCTCTCCTGGTGACGACTGACCTGGCAGCCCTATGAGCCACTTGACCACAATTCCTAGCTGCTTCTTCAGTCCCAGGTCATGGCCAGACTTGACCGAGCCTCCTTGGATGCTGTGCTTCACCAGACCTTCAAGGATTGGTCAAAACTCACATCCTGACCCCACTGTTCAGAGCCTCCACTGGAGCCCCCCTTCCAGCGTGGAGGATGGAGTGAAGGATGGGATGTGTAGCTGTTATGGGGGAGGCAGAGACTGGGCCTCATCAGGCCAACACTGAATCACTGTGTGACCTTGGGCAGATCACTGCATCTCTCTGCTCTCAGTGTCTTACTTTCAGGGTTATCTCTCTAGGCTGCCAAGGAGGCCAGGAAATGGAGGAAGGCTCAGTAGATGCTCCCTAAATGGCAGGTGCTATGGGTGCCACAATAATCCCCATTTTCACCATTGTCGGTGGATTCCAGGCACAATCCCCTGTTGGCATTTCCTCAGGCAGTTTGGGGAGCAGGGATGGGACCAAGCCATTTCTGGGCTGCAAGCTCCCTGAGCCTTAATCCTTTTCCAGTGACGAGAGCCCCAAAAGCAAAACTAAAACAGCTCTTCATTTTAAGAAAATGAAGGGAATCAAAGCTCGCATTCCCTGGGATGAGGGAAGAATTGTGGCTCTTCTGAACATTTCTCCCCCAGCCAGGTTTCCCTGTGGGCATAACCCGTCCCTGGCAGCCCCACCTGTAACAAAAATAATAAAACCCACAAAAAGGGAAAGAAAAAGCCGGCAGAGCGCCAGGCGGGGACTATTGTCTGCTCTGAGCAGCAGCCCAGGCTCCTGGTGGCTGCTATAAGGGAGCTCTTCCTGGAGAGAGCATGAATGGTGGCGTGGGAGGCAGAGTTCCCCTCTCTAGATCTGGGGCTCAAGGAGGGCCCATGTGCTGAGTTTCTCCAGCCCTCTGTTTCCTGAAGCCCAGGGTCAAGAGTCTGATGGGATATGGACTGGAGCACTTTGTCCAAAAAGAGGTCAAGATCAAGATCTCTCAATGGGGATGGGGGAGGGAGGGAGTGATCAAGACCCCATGGAGGAGGCACTGAGGGCTCTCTTGGTCCTATGGCCTCTGGTCTTATCCCCCAAGGGAGGGTTTCTCCTCAGTTCTATCCCACATCTTGCCCCTCCTTGTCACCATCTTGTAGACCCTCCTTCAGTCTCCCTTGGCAGAGCTGGCGGCCTTGGGGGCTCAGGAAGTTAGAAGTTTAGGAAGGCACTCCAAGCTCTCCAGGGCGGGAGGCTGCAGAGCATGGAGGTCGGGGGAGTCCGGAGGTCCCAGGCTGCCCCTGCTCTGTTGCATTATTGAGAGGGGTTGGTTTTCTACTGGCTCTGTGCCCTTGGCAAGGTCACTGGACCTCTCTGCCTCAGTTTCTCCAACTCTCCCTCCAAACAGGGACCTCACCAGCCCTTATGGGTTCAACCAGATTCCCACCTCCCCTCACTCCCTGAGTCCTAGCAGAAAAAAAATTACCACCAGGGAAATGTGATATTGTTTTTAATTTCTTCACTTTTTTTTGTTAAGACCATTTTTCTTTTTATTTTCTTTCAAGAAGTGAAGAAAAGTCCTGGGAAAAAAATAGTGTTCCTTTCTGGGAGCATCTCCATGGCCTCAGCAATCACAACCCCAGACAGCTTCCCCCTCATCCACCGACCTGCAGCTGCTGCTCCCAAAGGGGGCACAGGCTGATCTGCAGCGCCCTCCTGGCTCCCTCAGCCTCCTGGAGCACCGTGCTCATTGTATAGTTGGGGAGACCGAGGTCTGGGAGAGTGGGAAATGATGTGCCCAGGGTCACACAGTGAGAGAGAGTGGAAGAGGGGCTGGGCAGGGGTGAGGACACTCTTCCTGAGAATGTGTGGGGCTCTTCTCTAAGCCAGAAACCGTGTTAACGCTTTACATGTTGTATGGCATTGAATCCTCAGGTCCACCCAGTCAGTACGATACTCTCATAATCCCCACATTATAGGAGGGGAAACTGAGGCCCTCAAAGGTGAGGTCACACAGCTAATAAGTGGCAGGGTCTGCATAAGCCCCATGGCTGCCTGATTCCACCATCTCCATGTCTAAACGTTCAATACTCTTCTAGAGGTGAGATATGCCAGCAGCTCCTCTGCAAGGTGGGGCCCATGGAATGGCAAAGACCCCCTCTGCTGGCCCTAAGATTCCCTGCCCCGTTTGGTTGGCTTCACACAGGGAGCACCCACTGTGTGCTCTGACATATGACTCTCCCTAGGTGGGCCCTGGGAGCACTAGTGACCTCCTCAGAGGCTGTGACCGGAGTAACTGTGCCAGGATCAGGTCACCATGGTCTCTGGCCCACTTGCCTCCTGGCCACGGGAGTGGGGAGTAAAGGGTTAACTACCTCTCCTCCCGTTTATGGGGGTGGGATTCAGAGAGTGCCCTGGGCTGGGCCATGGAGGCTGCCGGCTGAAGTTCCTGTCCCCTGCTTGGCCCAAGTGAGTTAGGGCAAGCCCCCAGCCTTCCTTCTTCCGCCTTGAGCCCAAGCTCCGACCGCGGGCTCCGGCGGGAGAACCCTCCCCCTCCCCCAAAGCGAGGGTCCCCGGGGAGGCTCAGAGCTGGGAAGCGGCCCCCTACCGCGGCAGAGAGCGGCCCAGCGGCCGCCAGCTGTTGGGGGACAGATGTTGAGGAGAGCGTAGAGGGGCGTTCGGGGGAGGGGCCTCAGGCCGGGACCTCCGAGGCACAGGGCGTTTTAACCTCTTAATTGCTGGTGCTGTTTTTTGGGGCTTAAGGGTTTGCCCGGAAGGGAAGGAGCAGAGGAGATAGGAAGGGCTCCACCTGCGATCCTGTTGTTTGCCTCATAGATCTCTCTAAGGCCGTCAAGTGAGCGTCCTGAACGCAAAACACGGTGAACCCTGGTTTGAATTTCAGCACTCTGGCTCGCTAGCTTCCTAACTAGCATTGGCCTCCCCACTCTGAGCTTCGGTTTCCTCATGCAGAAAAGGGGTAGCTTAATAATAAGGGAAGAGGTCGCAGTGAAGCTCCGATGGGCTCTTTCGTTGAGGCTCATTCATCCAACAAATAATTACTCAGCGCCTACTCGGTATCCAGGGGCAGGAGGCCGGCAGAGTGAGCCTGACTTGGTCAAGGGCACACAGTTCCCTCTGCACAGCCAAGAGTACCCAGTTATCTCTGCTCCCTATTCAGGGGAGAGAGAGCAAGGAGATGCCGACCCTGCTCCCTGCAGTAGTTGCGAGGATGCGCATCTGTCGGACGCCTCTCCATCCCCAAAGCGCCTCTGTCCTTTGCGCCCTGGCCCCACCGGCGCGCCGGGACTCAGGGCACGCACAATGCTTGGGGTGAGGGGCGGTATCGGTGCCCCCTAATCCCTTTGGCCTCCCTTCGCAGCTCCCGAACACCCCTTTCTTGAGGTTTCGTTGTCTCCGCCGCCGATTTCGCTGCTTCCGGAATCCGGCGGCTCGGACCCCGCGGCCCGCCTGGGAAGGAGTCTGTTGGTTTGTCAGAGCCTCGATCCGTAATCCTCCTCCTGCCCCTTGTTTGTGCCACTGACCCCTGCCCTGGGTGGGGGACGCGCTTCAGGAGAGGCCCGCAACACATTCAAAACTGCATAGTGACGCCCCACCCCCATGCAAGGATCCAGTGCGAGGGTGAATTCGTTAACTGGGCTGAGCTACGGCAAGCGCAGGGAGATCCTAGGGCTGGGGACAGCTCTTCGCATTTGGGATGACGCGAGGAGAGTGACAAAGTTGCTCAGAGATCACTAGCGGCTCCCGCCTGGGAGCAATGGGATGGAAGCACTGTGAGCGCCAGTGTAGGCGCAGAACGTCGGGCGTCCGGGACTCGTGGAGCGGGAAGATCAGGGGTGCGCGGGGAGTCTTGGACGCATTCCTGGCCAGGGACGAGGAATCCTGCAGAGCCAAGCCCCAGGACTCGGGAACGTACACTCTGGCGCAGCGCACAGGCCCTGGGCGCGCGGAGACCACGGGCGAGAGACGCAGCCGTTCTCACCTGGCCTCTGAAGGCCGGGACCTTCCCTTCCCCAGCTCCTCCCGCTCCTTGGGAACGCATTCCCCACCTTCCCGAGCCGGCTGGGTCCCAGGCCCTGCCCGCGGGAGTTTCCAGGATCCGCGGTCGGGAGTGGAGACGCGACGCGATCAGACCAGGTCCCTTGCCTGTTCATACATCCAGTACTCAACTCTACTCGTCTCGCGTCCGGCTGCTTCCGCAGGGCCTAGGGCCGTTTTGAACCTCGGAAAAAACCTCAACCCCGGCCCCACACTCTGTGTGGTCCTGGGCAAGTCACTTTTCCACCCTGACCCTCTGATTCCACGTGCGCAAAGTGGGTGCCAGGGTCCCCACCTCGCGCGGTTGCGGTGAAACTGGGGCGGTGCAATGAAAGAGTTCCACCCCAGGATCCCGGACCGCAGCGAGGGCTCTGCATACAGCTGGCCCTTCTTCCTCCTCTGGGAGGCCAGAAAGCGCTCACAATCGGGAGCTGGGCATCGGAACCCGGGGTCGGCCCCACGGCGGGAGTAGGCTAAGGTGGGCAAAGCGGTTTCCTCTACCCTTTACTGAGAGATTGGGAACAGAGACCACAGGCTGTGCGGGGCTCTCCCCTAGGGGAGCTGAGTTTCCGAGGTCGGGAACTGCCTCTGTTTAGGGGACGGTTGACCGGCAAAGGCGCGCAGCGCTGCCTAAGCTAACCGCGCCGTGGGCGGCAGGGTCCTCTTCACTCGTTGTCGGAGAGAGTGGCGTCGGGGTTACGTTTGACAGCCGGGGCTGGCCGAGGCCTCCGCGCTCCGCGCTCAGTTCAACTCAAGACCGTTTATTCAACCGGCAGTTGCTTGCCTTTGCAAGGCAGGCAAAGCTGTAACCAGAGCGCGTTTGCTGGTCTGGTTCCTCCACGTACTCACAGGCGTTGCGGAATTCTCCTCGGGGTGGAAGTGTGCCGGCCCTGGGTTCACAGAGGCAAATCTTGGTCCTCTCCCAGGAATGCCAGGGATGGAAGGGAGAGCCAAGGAACCAGACCTCCATCTGGTTCCCAGCTCCCACGGTGCTCAGCCGTGGGACTCTCCCGGGAGAGCACGTGGGAAGAGGGAACAGCCCCTCAAAGGCCCGGGGTGAGAAAGTGCTTCAGAGGGGGCCATAAAGACCTGGGGAGTGAACTTCCATTGAGGCTGAGTGGGACTTACGCTTGGGTGTGGGGTGGGGGATCTTGAGGAAGGTTAGGGAGGATGATGAGCCTGAGAGGATGTGGTCTGTTGGATCTTGGGCCAGATCCTGAGGGTAGAGTTGAGCCACCAAAGGATTTTAAGCAGGGCAGGGACAGGATTCAGTGTGCATGCTGGAAACTTCGCTGTGGCCACTGTGTAGAGGATGGGTTGGCAAGGGTGGCACTGGGAGATCAGGTGGAGACTGGCAGTGAGGGGTACATAATGGGAGCCTGGCTGAGGAAAGCAACAGTATGGAAGGAGAGGAGGAGATGGGTCCCAGAGATACTTAGGGAAGGGAATCAACAGTGCCTGATGGTTGGTTGGATGTGGAGTTGAGAACAGGGAGGAGTGTATGATTTAGGTTTCTAAGCTTGAGGAGCTGGATGAGTGGTGGCACCATTCCCTGAAATAGAGTGTGCCCCAGAGGAAACTGAGGTCCTGAGGGTTGGGACAGGGTCACAGGGTGAGTCATCCACGTAAAGAACAAGTCTTCCCTAGTGCTCAGGGGTCAGACCTGGGGCTGACTTCTGAGACAGGGCGAAATAAACTCTGCTGCTTCCTGGAGGGGCTCCCAGTCTGGTGGTGGTGGGAGCCGCCCCCAAGTAGCCACACCACAAAGCAGGAGGAAGGAGGAGAAGAGGCAGAATCAAGGAAGGCTTAAGGGGGAAGGGGCCATTGGATTTGGGCTTTTTTGTGTTTTTGACATTTACTGTTAGACTATCACAGGGCTCCAGAGTCTGGGACTAGCTGGTTACTTAACAGACTGCAAAGCACTGAAAAAATAGTGGTAGTCATTGCTGTTGTCATCTAGTTCAGCTCAGAGCAAGAAAAATGAGAACTCAGAGGGGTTCAACAATTTGCCCAGGGTTACAAAGCCAGGAAGTACATAGCTGTCTATTCTTCCAAGAAACTGAGAGCTTCACTATACCGGGGGATACAGTTTATTCATCTCTGGAGACAGACTGGCTAGGGTTTCTATCCTTGCAAGCTGTGTGACCTTGTGCAAGTTACTTTCCTTCTCTGGTCCCCATTTTCCTCATCTGCAAAATGAAAATTGGGGTCATGAATATAAAACACAGACTCTGGCTGGGCATGGGGAAAGTGCTCAAAAATTTGCTTATTATTATTAATATTTTTATATTTTCCCTAGTATTTTAATATTATCCCTTGACGTGATATGCTTTAAAGAGAAGATTAATCTTCTATATAAATGTAAGTGATCATAGCAGAAAATTTGGGACGCTCAGAAAAGCACCAAGAAGAAAATAAAAACCATCCACCAGCTCACCTTCTAGGTGGGACTTGGCTGTAGAGGGTGGTGGATCCAGACAAAGGAAAATTCCTGAGCCAAGGCCCTGAGGCCAGGAACCTGGGCAAGGGCAGGCCACTGGGGTTTGGAGGCGGGTACA
The DNA here is from genome assembly GCF_020826845.1 of Diceros bicornis minor. Lineage (NCBI taxonomy): Eukaryota > Metazoa > Chordata > Mammalia > Perissodactyla > Rhinocerotidae > Diceros > Diceros bicornis. The sequence continues at coordinate 29,296,012 of NC_080767.1, read as the reverse complement.
GATGGCCTGTCTGAGCCGCGCCACCCCCTTCCCTGCCCCGATGTTCCGCAGCCGATTTGGGACCAAGTGCGCAAGGTGCGGCCGACAGATCTACGCCAGCGATTGGGTGCGTCGGGCGCGCGGCAACGCCTACCATCTGGCCTGCTTCGCCTGTTTCTCGTGCAAGCGCCAGCTGTCTACGGGCGAGGAGTTTGGCCTGGTCGAGGAGAAGGTGCTGTGCCGCATCCACTACGACACCATGATCGAGAACCTCAAGAGGGCGGCCGAGAACGGTACCCAACCCGCCCCGCCCAGCACCCTGCCTCACCTCTGCCCCAAGCCCTCTCCTGCCCCACCCCTCCCCAGCACCCCAGGGAATGTCCACACTCCGCTAGGGACTAGCGCTCCCTTTATCGCCTGGAGGCAGCGGCGGGGGTGGGGGCTGTGCACGGAGCATGCGCTTCTGGCTCCACCATTTGCTCCGGAGTCAGAAGTCACTGCCTGTCCCTGCAACTGTTTCCTCATCTGTAAAATGAGGCTAATGATAGGACACCTTCTCAAAGATAGATGAGCCGATGTGTTGTAAAGCCAGGAGACACTCAACGAACCCTAGAGATGATTCTCATAATGGGGCAGCCTATTCCACCTTTGGACAGCTCTGGTTTGCCTGGGGGCTCTTCCCCTCCAGCTGCCTGCAACCAGCCTTGGGCCAGTCCTGGAGAGATGATGTGACCCTATTCTCCCAACTCCCACTCCAGCAGCTCCAAGCCAGAGGTTTAAGGATGGGGGTTTCATCCTGGACTGTAAGGAGAAAGGCCTTTGAGTCTGGAGATCTGAGCTTTGCTTCTGGCACGTGAAGTTTCCTTTTCTCTCTGGGCCTCAGCCGATGGATGTTAGACTAGAAAGATTCCTAAATCTCTTCTGGCTCTGATACTGTGATTCCCCACACACGTAGGCCCAGGCACAGGGTCCAGGTCTTCCAGGGATTGTAAGGGCTGAGTCACAAAGTGTCTGTCCCATCCCCAGTGCCTCTGAGGAGGAGTATGGACCACCTTGCCTCAATTTCCAGCCTGAGGACTAGTCAGGAATCCCCATAGTGTTCTTGGCCATGGCCATACCAGGGCCACCACTTTCTCCTGCCAGGATCAAGGCTAAGTGGGCCTAGGTGGGGGGCAAGTGAAGCTGGGGTGCTATGAAGTTACCTACAAGTAACTGGCCAAGTTAGCCCAGTGGACCTGGATGGAAACCCCGGGAGTCAGAGGTTCCCCTACACCATGACCCATCAGTGACCCCAGGCTCCTTCAATACCTGGACCAACCGGGACCACTCTTAGCACAGCCTTGTCAGTTATACTAGCTCTCACAGCCAGGTGAGACCCCAGACTGCTACCATGCAGGTGAGCTTGAAGGCTTGAGGCCTCAGATCTCCTTTACTGACCAGCCCTCAATTGTGGCTACTGTTTTACTTTTTAAACTTAAACACACACATACCCATTATAGGAAATTGAGAAAAGACAGTTAAGCACAAAGAAGAAAATAAAGATCACTCCAAATGCCACCACCCCTCGTATTTTAGTATATATTCTCCCAGATGTTGTTCTATATATGTGTGTTGGAGTGTTTGTTTTTTCTTTCAACATAGTATTTTTCCTAATTAAAAAAAAAAAATTGTGAACCATGGTGGAATTACTGGTGATTTTTATTTTCTTCTTTGTGCTATCTGAGTTTTATGAGTTTTTGATAAGGAGCATACATTACCTTTGTATTCAGAAAAACGAGGTATTAAAAAATAAAATGGGAATATATTTAGTGTGACTGCAAAAGTAATATAAGTGGAAAGAGAAAAGCTAACATACTCCAGTTAAAAAATTAAACCTTAGGGAAATAAGATGACATATGATTTTTGTAAAAACCTCAAAAGTTACAGAAATATTGAAAGTAGAATGTCCATAATGGCACTCCTCAGACGTAACCACTGCTGACACTTTGGTGTTTATCGTTTCAACCTTTTTGCTTCCACCTGTTTTTACAAAGTTAGGATCACAGTTCTGTAACCTGCTTGCTTCTGTCTCCACTGGCCTTTGGTTTCCCCAGTTCAGCTACGAGGGAGCCCAGTTCGGGGCGCGAGCGTCAGCCAGCTGTGAGAATACTAGGTTGCTTATCTCAGCCTTAGTTTCCTCCGCTGTAAAACGAGGATAATGTCGCCCGTCCTCAGGGCTGTGAGACATAAAGGGCACACCGAAAGAGAAGCGTCTGGTACTGAGCGGACCCTCAGAAGTGGAAGCCCCTTCCCCAAAGACTGAGCTCAGGCACTAGGACCCTGGGGTCCCCGCCCCCAGCCAACTCCGCTCCTGACCCTTCCAGGGACCAGCTCCCCCCACCCCCGTCCTTTCCAGGCTGCCACTAGAAGAGATGGGGACGCGTGGTCAGCCACTTCTGTCGCCCCCAGGGAATGGCCTCACGCTGGAGGGGGCAGTGCCCTCGGAACAGGACAGTCAGCCCAAGCCGGCCAAGCGCGCGCGGACGTCCTTCACCGCCGAGCAGTTGCAGGTACCCGGGCCGGCCAGGAGGGGCAGGGTGGGCGGGACCTAGTAGTGGGCGCGGCTGAGAGGGGCTCCTGACTCCGCCCCCTCCGTCCGGACCCGCGGGTGGCGGGGAGGGGCTGTAGCTGTCTGGGGCGTGGCCTCCGGGCTGGAGCCTCTGATTGGCCCGGGGCCTTGGCGACCTCCGCGCTCGAGCCTCACCGCCCCCCGGCGCCGGCAGGTTATGCAGGCGCAGTTCGCGCAGGACAACAACCCCGACGCGCAGACGCTGCAGAAGCTTGCGGACATGACGGGCCTCAGCCGGAGGGTCATCCAGGTGGGGCCGGGGGGCGGGGCGTTCGGGTCTGGGGCGGGGCCTAGGGACCTGGGGGCGGGCCCTCGAGCGCCTTCGCGGGGTTGCGGAGCCACTGGTCCAGGACGCACGTGGCCGCCCTTCCTCGGGAGGCGACCAGGCAGTCCCTGTGGGGTCCCCCGGCGGCGCGTGAGGCCCTTTTCCACGAGGCTGAGGCTGCTGAGGCTGTCGTTCCAGGTGTGGTTTCAAAACTGCCGGGCGCGTCATAAAAAGCACACACCTCAGCATCCCGTCCCGCCCTCCGGGGCGCCGCCGTCCCGCCTCCCCTCCGCCCTGTCCGACGACATCCACTACTCCCCGTTCAGCAGCCCCGAGCGGGCGCGCATGGTCACTCTGCACGGCTACATTGAGAGTAAGTGACCGCGACACCCAGGCCCCCCGGCCTGCGGGAGAGGGGAGCACGGAGGAGCGCGCGTGAGCTGTGGAGGCGTGGGGAGGCCTTACGGAGCCTCGTGGGTGAAGATGTGGGCTCCGCAGACACTCAGATCTAGGGGTTGGAGACAGGGGTTAAGTTCCCTGGCTCTGCTTCAAGGGGGCTGGATCCTTAACAGAATCAAGCCATTCAGCCATTCAAAGAATACTTTCCAAGCACCCACTCTGTACTAGGGCCTGAGGACTAGGGAAAGAACAAGATGGGTAAAGTCCTTGCCCTGGTGGAGCCTGCGTCCTGGTGGGAGAGACGACATGGAACAATAACCAGATAGATGAGCGTGCGGTTTGAATTGCGATGATTCCTATAGGAAAGGTGCTGGATGGGAGGATCTGGAGATGCCGCCTCTCAGCAAGCTGAGACTGGAAAGATGGGTAGGATGGGTGAGACACAGGGAGTGGGGAAGTAGGGTGGCAGAGGAACCGAATGTAGGCAGACCTACAGCCTGCCACAGAATGCACGATGGCACGGGTGCATGTGAGGTTGCAGAAGGCCAATGTGGCCACAGTGAGTACCTCGGGCTGTGAGGCCGTGGGCAGGTCATCTAACCTCCTTGAACCTCAATTTCCTCATCTATGAACTGGGACATTAATAATGCCTACCGCGTAGGGTTGTGAGAATCCACTCATGTGTTCAGTAAATATTTTTGGAGTACCTTCTGTGTCCTGAGCATTGGGATACAACGTAAAACACAATAGACCAAAGCCTGTGTGCCCCTGGGGCTCACGTTCCATGGGAGGTGGGTGGAGAGACAGTAAACTAATAAAGGAGGGAGGGCAGGCATGTCAGTGGGGACTGAGCACTGTGGGGAGATGGGGGGCAGGTCATGGCGGAGTGACCTTTGAGCAGGAACCTGGAGGAGAGGGAGTAGCCTTGTGCCTCCTGGGGGATGAGCATTCAGTGAATCTGCTGTTGAGCAGGTGCTGATCACAGATTTTCTTTCGCTTTGAGGTTGTTTCCATTGATTGTTTCCTCAAAGCTAGGCATGACCAGAAAAATTAGAAGTGGCTGCAACATACCCACAAACTCGAATCCTGCCTTCTCTGGCTCCAAGTAAAAGGGAAAGAGAAGGGAGGTTAGAGAGAGCACTGCTGTGTACTGAGCCCCGGCCACGGGCCGGACACTGTATTAACCATGTTTCTAAACATCAGAGATCGCTATCCCATTGCACAGAGGAGGAAACCAAGGGCCCACAGTAGGTTAGCGGGAGCCAGTATTCTTTAACGATCAAGTGTGTGTGGGCTTTGGTGTCAGACTGTTGGCCTTCAAATCCATCCCTGCTGCTTACTAGCTGTGTGACATTGAGCGAGCTTCGTAGCTTCTCTGAATACCAGTTTCCTCCTCAGTAAAAATGAGGGCAATAAGAATACCGGTCTCAAAGCAGTGCTGTGAACATCAAATGAGATCATTGACTTAAAGTCCTCAGCGTTTAGTAAGTGCTGGGTAAGAATTAGCTGCTCTTGTGATGGTGGTGGTGGTTCTGGTTGGCAGAGCTGGGAGTGCAGAGTCCTGCCTACTGCACCAGGCTGCCAGTTGGAAACCATGTCTCTTGGTTCTGTTCCATTTCTGAACTGTCTGCTCAGTAGAAAGGACTTTTTCTCTCTTTCTTTTCTAAACAATGATTTATATTCAGGCTGCACAGAGCCTGTTGAAGATCTAGTTCATCTGTTAAAAGTGCCAAGGACCAGGGGCTCTCTAGGTACCAGGAACCTGGGCTACCAGCCTGCACTTGCTGTGGAGTTGGTAATGGATCTAGGTGACCTCCTTGGGAGCAGGGCTGTGGCCTCTAGAGTCATGCCAGGACTCTGCCCACATACTTTATTGACCAAGCCTGGATCTGTCTTTGATGCCTAGAGAAGGGGCTGTCTTTGACGCCTCTTCCCCTTGAGGTGGAACCCAGCTTGGGGTAGGAGGTGTCAGGGTGTTTGGACCTGCTGCCTCTTGCTGCATGACTGATGGTCACCTCAGCAGTTTGCTTTGCAATTAACTAAATTCACAAGATGCTGAGTTTCCTGGAGCCCTAGAGCTTGGAACCTGATAAAAAGCATCGGAACCAGACCCCAGAAAAATGTACATACACATCGAGTTTCCCATGTAATCTCAGGCTGTTTACGTACTCCTAGAACATCCCAGGCTAAGAATCCCCAATCTTATACAGTCACTTTATTCTAGAGATGAGGTAACTGTGGCTCAGAAAGGCACAGAGGCTTGTCCCAAGTTACATATCAATTTTAAGTCTCTGTACAGGGCTCTTTCCCCTGTGACCAAAGAGGATTAAGTGCAGGGAAGAGAGAGGCCGTGGACTTCTCCACTGTAGTGGTAAAGAGGCTGGTGCATGAGAGATTTGGGTCAGATATAAGGATGGACTTTCCCCCACAGTTTTAGGTGTGGGAATAGGGTACAGAGATTTGTTCAACAAATATAAAGAGTACCTACTAGATGCCATGCCTCATTCTAGGTGCTGGAAATCCACAAAGATCTAGAATCTAGAAAACAGACAAAAATTCCTGCCCTCATTGGAGTTGCAATCTAGTTGGCAAAGACAGATATCAAATAAACAATAAAAGTATACGTAAGTCAGATGATAGTAAGTGCTAGGGAGGGAAAATAAAGCTGGGAAGGAGGGCAGTGGGAGTGGGCGTGGGTGCTGGGTTGCGATTGTAAATAGGCTGGTCGGGGAGGGCGTCATGAAGAAGGTGACATGAGTGCAGAGTCCTCGAGGAGGTACGGGGGGTAAAGCCCTGGTGATACCTGCGAGATAAGAGGGTACAAGGCGCGAAGGGAGGATCTTCATAGGTGGGGTGCCGCCTTGCACGTAGGAGGTGTTCAGTACATATTCATTTCTGAGTGTGTGTTTATCAGTGAGCTGGACAGTTATCATACAGCACATTATAGATTACAAAGATTTTCACCTAGAGCATTGCAACCAACCCTATTGAAGTTGTGCTCAGGGCCACCCAGCTGGTAAGTGGCGGAGGTGAAACTGGTCCCAGGGCTCCAGCCTGTGGAGCACAGGCAGGTGGGATCCTGCATGGAGGCTGGGAGATGGGCTCCAAGGCGTCCTCTCGTCCACAGGTCAGGTACAGTGCGGGCAGGTGCACTGCCGGCTGCCTTACACCGCGCCCCCCGTCCACCTCAAAGCCGATATGGATGGGCCGCTCTCCAACCGGGGTGAGAAGGTAAATGGTGCCAGGCTGGGTCTGGTGGGTCCGAGCCACCCTGCCGGGGATGGGTTTCTGGCAGCATTCCTCGTCACTCAGCAGGCACCACACCACTTTGTGACAGACCCCCTCTGTCCAGCGTACTCGGGCCCCCACTGTGCCCCCGAGGCAGTCAGTGGAGCAGGTGCCAGTGTGTTCTGTGTGCGTGGCTGCTCCAGAGGCAGTGCCCCCACCAACAGCTGGCCATCTCTTTCTCAGACTTGTGAATTTAGTTACTTGGCTCAAACTTTGTGGTTCCAGGGAGGGCTTATATCACGCACCACCCTGCCTCCCACTGTCTCACTGGTTCCTCCTGCTTCCTCCTTTTATTCCTGTCTGTTGGGAGTGAATATCCTGAGCCAGTGGGGCCCAGGGATAGCAGGTCAGCAAGTGACCTTGGTCAACCGGCAAGGCCTCCTTTGTGGAATCGGATCTCTAGTTGTCTCAAGCATCAGGACTCAACATCCAGAAGGGTGCTTAGCCATCACGAGTCCAGTGGCTTGAAAGCTTTGTTTTTATGCACTGGAACCCTTTGTTTCATCTTTTCCATAACCCATAATGCAGATGAAGGAGGGTGGAGCTGCTGTGGGTGAAACCGCAGAGGGACAGGACCACCACCTCTCTCTCAGCTCCAAGATACCTCGCAGTCAGCCTTGAAAGCCACTGCTCTAAGGCACCCTCTCATTTTAGAAATGGGGCCATTGAGGCCCAGGTGGCTCAAGGTCACAGAGCCTGAATGAGAACCTGTGCATTCGTTCATCCACTTATTCATTTATTCAGCTGACATTTGCTATGTACTGTCTGTGCCCGGGACCCCCGAGTCAGTTGCCAGGAGCACAGAGGTGAGGAAAGCATGGACCCTGCCCTTGGGGAGGCCATAGTCTGGAGGGCGAGACACACCCCAACAGTTATACCACAGTGTGATTAAACTGTGACGGGGGAGCCAAGGGAGTTGGGGAGTGCAGGTGCAGCTCAGGAGAGACACAAGGAAGACTTCCTGGAGGAAGGCAAGGTCTGAGCCCAGGCCTGAAGGCCGAATCAGAGTTCGTCAGGGAAGGCATGCACCACCATGGCTCTTAGGGAACCCTGAGCAAGTTGGTGTCGTTGGCACAGGCTTGGGAGGAAGAAGAGTGAGAGGCGGGGTCTCGGGCTGCCAGGTGGAAGAGTGTGGACTTTGTCCTGGGGCAGTGCGGGGCCCTGGAGCGTCCTTCAGAAACATCACTGTAGCGGTTCTCAGAGAGGCAGGGAGCCCCCAGGAGTCAGTGGGTATGGGACCAGGGAGAGAGGGCCAGGGCCTTGGAGCTGGAAGGGCCCCCAAGGCCCCTCCAGTCCAACAGAGCGAAGTCTTGGTGTGCCTCAGAATCACCCGGGCTGCTTGTAAGGATGCCGATTCCCCAGCCTCATTCCTAGAGAGCTGATGGGGAGGTCTGCGGTCGGGCCCAGGGATCTGTGAGTGTAATACCCACTCCACATGACTCTGACAGGCAGCCAGGGGTGGGGACCACTCCTCCAGGACAGCCCTTCTTACTCTGCCTCCTGGTTGAGCACCTACTATGTGCCAGGCTCTGTGCTGGAAGACACACAGTATATGGTATAAAAAGTATATGGTGCGGAGGTACAGAGAGCCTAGTTGGACAGATAGGTTTATAAGTAAATGGTAGGACTCAGCGCAGAATCCCACAGAACCCAGTGGTGGGTGAACACACCCCAGGCACGTTCCGCCTGAGATTGTCATGCTCACAGTGAGAGCTGCTGTTCACGGCAGGCACGTTACACATGTTATCTGATGCCTCCCAGTCACTTTGTGGATATGAGGATGGTGTCCTCATGGTAAAGATACAGAAACAGAGGCTCAGAGAGGTGACACGACTTGTCCAGGGATGCAGCGCTGTTGGACTCTGAAGTCTGCCTAGTTCAGTAATCACTTCCTTTTGTGCAGCACTTTACAGTTTACACAGTGCTCTCTCTGACCTCACCTTTCACAGCCTCCCTGGGAGGATGATTATGACTGACTCCATTTCATACCTGCAGGAACTGGGGCTCAGACAGAGCAGTAGCTCGCCCGGGGTCACACAGGGAGCGTGGGTAGAGCTGGCCTCGATCCTAGGACCTGCTTCAGAGCTGCCCGCTCCTGCGGGAGGGCATTCGTCCTGTCAGACCTGGCACAGGGACTGCAGAGACAAACTGGCACAGTCCTTGTCCTCAGGAGGTGTGTGGCTGAGAGCAGGAGGCAGCTACACTCCAGGATGACAGGGCAGGTGAGGTGAGGGATGAGCACGGCCTTCGAGGACCCAGAAGAGGGAGTGACGAGCTCTAGGGGAGACGCAGCGGAGAGAAGAAGGGCACTCTGCGTTGAGGGAAGAGCACGTGCCAAGGCACAGAGGCATGGGGGAGCCTGGCTTTGAAGGACTACGGGCTGTTTAGTGTGGCCGAGACCCGGGGAGGTGGAGGGAGCTGACAGAGGTCACATAATGAAGGGCTTGGACTGTTGAGTGAGGGGCTTGGCCATTATCTGGAGGGCAGAGGGAGCCTTGGAAGTGTCTGGGGCTGGGCTCAGCGCTTGCAGATGAGCCCTTGTCTCCTGGTTGCTCAGCTAAGCTTGTGGTTATGTTTGGTTCAGCCTGAGGGATGAGCTGGTCTGGGGTCTGGCAGCTTTGGCTGTGGAAGGTTTCTGGCCCTGGGTTTGGCTGCTGAGTCAGAGTTCTCTCTTGCTGGGCTGCATCTCCAACTTGATATCCAGCAGCTCTGCAGAAAAATATCTCCCTCTTCTTCATGACCTTCCGCCCTTGCACTGTCGGGCCTTCCTGCCGGCTCCCAGAAACCTTTTGTGTCCACATCTTGTCAAACCTATTTGACCAATCGGGGCCTATTGGGCTGTGTCCGTGCAGGACTGCATGGCCTTTCTCCCAGGTCCCTCCAGGCCTGAGCCAGCGTAGCTCTGAGGAGACTCAGTGCCCCCAGGGCAGGCCCCTGAACCCACTCATCAAGACCAGCGCTGGCCTGGCCAGGAGAACGGTGCTCTGAGCATTCGGGGGTAGAACCCTCTGCCTCTGCCACATCACCATTTGGCCACACGTGCCTGTGGGTTTCCAGACCACATTTCTTCCCGGTCATGGCCCCTGATCCCACAATTTCAGAACTTGGAAGGCTCTTAGAAATCAGGGCCAACCTGTCATTGATCAGATGGAGAGACTGAGACCCACAGAGGGGAAGGATCTTACCAGAGTCATCCCTCTCGAGAGAGCTTATCTTAATAAGAGCCCAAAGCCAGGCATCCCAGAGGCCAGAGGAGAGCATTGCCCAAGGTTGGGTGAGTGGGGAGGCAATGTGCTATGAGCACTGCACTCTGGAGTCAGGAAGACTTGGAATCCCAGCTCTACCTTCTCACTTTGAGACCTGGGAACACAATTAGCTTCTCCGAGCCTCAGTTCCTGCATCTACAAAATGGGGACAGTAGTAGTTGCCACAAGCAAAGGTTGTTGTTGAGAGCAAATGCAATAATGTATGTAGAGAGCCTCACACAGAGCCTGGTACACAGAAAGGGCTCCGGAGATGCTGGTTATTACTTTGATTACTCTCGTGGCTTTCCTCCGCCTCCTCCTTGTGATAACCGACGTGGGCAAGTTACATTCCTGATCAGAAAATGGAACAGCCATACGGCTGTACCCACTTGATGTCCCTGGGCCACTTGAAACCTCCTCCTGACACTTTACTATGAAAAGGCACATCCCATTGACCAGACAGCCAGTAAGCCTTGACCTGAGCTTCAGTGGACTGGCTGTGTTGGCGGCGCTGAGAGGCTTTAGGTGGAAGAGGGAGAGGGAAAGGGGCAGATCGTCCCTGATCACCCACTGTGCATCAGGCACCTGGCACGTCGCAGCACCTGCCTCTCCACTCTGTGGAGACGGAGTGCACGTGAAGTGCTTGCCCCATCACCTGGTGTGCAGTAAGCGTCAATGACTGTGGTGGCCTTGGAGAGGTAGAGGCATATGGTGTAATGAAGAGAGCTTGCTCTGGAGCCAGGCCTGCGTTGCAGTGCTGGGCCCACCTCTTCCTAGCTCTGTGATTGTGGGCTCGCTGATTTTCACCTCCCTGAGCCTCAGTGTCTTCCCCTGTAAAATGGACATAATGGTGGGATGCCCTCGTGGAGTGGAGATGAGGCTGCTGTGAAATAATGCACGTACGGCACTTTACCCGGTGCCGGGTGCAGTGTCCAGTGCCCCTGAGACATTTGCTGCTGCTCTTGTATCTCACTGAATCCCCCCTTTCTGAGAGAGAGGTTTTGTCATCCCCGTTTTACAGTGAGGAAACAGGCTCAGAGAGGTGAAGTGAGTTGCCCAAGGTCCCACAGCAAGTAAGTGACAGAGCCAGAATTTGAACCCAGATCTGGGCCCTGAGCCACCCTCATTCTCCATGCCTTCAAAGACCTCTGGGGGGCTGCTGAGTGGGGCTGGCCCCCAGCTCAGCCACCTCCCATGCCCTCCTCTTGCAGGTCATCCTTTTTCAGTACTAACACTGCCGGCCCTTCCGCACCTGTCCATGGGCACCCCACAGCTGCCCCTCAGCCGCTGATCCAGTGTCCAAGCCGCTGCCAGGGATCACCTGCTCCACATCCACCCCTCGTCCGCCATCCTGCCCGCAACCAGCTGGGCCCCTGGGCCTGGCCTTCCCCTCTCCTGCTGAGAACCAGAACCCACCAGGAGCACCGCAGAGTCTTCCTCTCAGAAGGCAGAGCTCCCTGAAATTTGGAATCAGGGTGAAAAGAACAGCCCATTTTTTCCCACGTAGACAAGAGTCATCTTCAACTTAAGCTGATTACAATAGCAAAAGGTGAAATTGAATTGTGTGACGCCAACAGCCTCCTAATTTACAGGTTTTCTTTCCCGCCCCATTGGCCTTTATTTACTACTTCCTTGGAACCATCTCTGAATTCTGAATATCCGACAACCCCCAATGTTATCCACTCTGTCGCTTTTGTCTGGAAAACTCTACAGTGTTTGTGGGATGTCCCCAAAGGAAAGCTATGTTCTAATTTTATCATTTCCATCTGTCTGGTTATGTCAAGTTAATTCAGAGAGAGAAGAGACAGTGACCAACCCTGAGAGGCCCAATAGGGCAGAGATGGAGGCCTGCCCAGACCAAGAGGCAGGGGGATGGGCGGGGGCTGCGGGAACAGAGATCCTCATTGGTTTGGAGATCAAGAAGGATGTGGCACATTGGGCTGGGAGAGGCACTAGCCATTTTAAGGAGAGGAAAGAGAAAACCTGGGGTGTGTGGGGTAATGCACACCTAGTTATCCAGCACATACCTGGAGACACAGCAGAGAAGGTGTTTGATCTGTTTGATGACATTTCTGAATGTTTGGGCAGGTTAGAATCGGGGGCCCTTGTTGGCTACTTGTTGACTCCTGATAGGGGTGCTTGGGCCACGTCTTCTTTGGGGGGACCGCTCATGGGGGGCTTGGAAACAGAGCCCAAGGAAATGGCAGTCAGAATGTTCATCCTGGACCCATCTCTGAGTAGGAGAGGGTGCCGCTGCCTAGGTGAGTGTGCCAAGCCCAGGATTCTAGCTGGCGCTTCTGGGCCTCCCCACCAGCCCTGCCCAGAGCCAGCCCCACCCACTCCTGAGAATGGAGGCCAGACACAGCTGTGCTCACATCCTCCCTACACTGCTGCAACTCTTCCACCTCAAACAAAAGGGCTTGGGCTGCACAAGACCATGATTTATGTTTTCAGGGGATGCCCATTTGTCCCAAGCTTGTCCTGTAATTTTAGAATTACTTGGTGTCCTAATGCATTTCCCACTAGAGGCTGCTAATAAGCATGTTTTAGCCCAAGTCCTCCTTCCTGCTCTGGTTAACCTGATAACGTTGCTTTTGGAAGGAGACTCTGGGACAAGGACAGCAAGGTCATGGTACATATGTATCTGCTGTCCCTGGTTTCACCCGTGGCAGACATCACTAATCGATTGCAGCACTGTCTATCTCACTGAGTCTGGATAAGGTTTCAGAATCCAAATGCTTGAAGCTGGCACTTCAAATGAAAACCTATATGCCATTCTTGCTCTGGGTCCAGGGGGAGGGCTAGGCACGGGGTGCAGCCCAAGAAGGGAACCTGCTTCCTGTCCCTTCTGAAGATGGTTCCAGCTGACTCAGGGCAAAGAGAAGGCATCACTCACAATGTGGTCAGTGCAGCTCAGTCCAGGGCTCATCCAGTGAATACTGTTACCAGGCCCTGCGCTGGGTACTGATGGTAACAGGAGCAGCTTAAGCCTGATCCCTGGTGACTGGAGGGCTCTCATCCTTCCTTTTATTTTTGCTCCTAATGATCAAAGCCCCAAGCACAACCATGTGGTCAGTGGCCAGCCGAGCCCTGCCCAGGGTCACCCACTCTGCCTTGAGCCTCCCCCTGGGGTCTGTTCCTTGCGTGGGTCACGTGGTCGTAGCATGTTGCAGTTCAGACATGTCTCCACTAGCCTGTTAGAGCAGCCTGGGAATGTACAGGCCATCAAGACTATTTATTTAAATACAAAACAAAAGGGGAAAACACACACACACACACGGAAAAAAAATTGTAAGCACTTTTTTTGTAAAACCAATGTCTGTTTTGTTACATACCTTTCATGTTGTGCTTTGTAAATGTCTTATTTGTGTAATAAATAAAGTTAACGCAAGTAGAAGTGCTGGCACTTAAATCCAGAAGGCGATGGGATTCCATTTCTTTCCTGCTCTCTGGTTAAGGGCTCGGGCCCCGGCCCCCAGAGTATCTGGGCTGCTGGACAGTGTACACCCTTTCCTGGAGAGCTGGTACTGTTTTCCCAGTTAGTGAACTGGGCGTTGTGAAGGCACGATGGCAGGTTTCTTCTCTAATCTAAGCTTCACAGGAAATCAGGGGGGCTGCTGTCCTCTGGCCCACTCCTGAACACATGCTCTCCGCTGGGCCCTGTGTTGGCTCCACAGGCTCAGAGAAGGGCCCCCACCGGAATCTGCCCTAGGGGACTCTTAGTCTGGTTGTAAACAGACGGATCCTTCCAACATGCTGTGGGGGCGGGGCTCGGGGGCATTTGAGCTGGATCCTATGAGATGAGAAATTCACATAATAGGTGCAAAAGAGGAGATGTTGGAGGGCCAGGAAGGGAGGTGCAGAGAGCCTGTTTGGAAGATGGGGGAGAATTTGATATGGTGAAGCGAAGGGAATATAGGATGGGAGACAGGGAGACAGGGCTCCAGCTTCAGCACAAGTCTGGGTCTCATACTGGCCGTGCTGGGTTCCAAAGCGACCACATAATCTGAGGAGTGAGAGAGAGCATCTTTCTGCTGGTTGCCAAATTTTCTGTTAGCAGCAGAACTGTTCCTTCAAGCCAAAGCTTGAGGGAAGGCGAGTGGAGTGGCCCTATCCAATGCAGAGGCTTCTGCAGCGCCCCCACCCCCTGCCCCACAGCCCTGCACAGAGCAGCTCAGCAGCCTCAGCTCACGGTGGGCGTGGTCATCCCCCCTGCAGGGCCCCTCTTTCTTTTTCTTTTTAGATGTCGCATCCCCCATCTCTGCCCCTCCCCCTCTACTCTTCCAATCCATGTATCAAGTGTTGGTTTAGATATACATGTATCTTTGAAAATAGTTTAGTTTCAATTTTGTGTCTGTCTTGTTTCTTTACATGAATGTACCTTCTGTTTGCAAACACAGTTTGGAAACCCCCAGTGGAGCTTAACCCTATCATTCTGCTGAGGTGACTGTTGCCTCGGAGGGGAGAGGTGACCCCCTAGGACTCCTCCATGGCACAGCTGAGTGGGCCCAGGCCTCCCTCTGGCTTTGCCCCAGCATGCCAACTCTGGATCCCAACAGAGCCCTCCCAGGCCTGACTCCCTCTCCTGGGTAGCTCTTGATGAGCCAGGGCACAGGGCCCGAGTGGCTGCAGGATCCAACAGCCTCTAAGGAGGGACACTTATGTAGCAATGATCCAGGATGCTGTGGCCCAAGTGTGGCCCTGGAACATGTCACCACTTCCTCTTCTGGTTTTCAGCTGACACGTGATCTTGGGGGTGATTTTGAGGAATAATTACTTTGTATGCACCGCTAACAAATTATTCTTTAAAGCACGCACATATTGAGTACCTGCTAAGTGCCAGCTCCTTTACTTCTATTGTCTCTTTCAATCCACTCAGCTACTCTGATGGTTTAAGCATCATTATACCCATTTTACAGATGACGAGACTGAGCTCAGAGAAGTGAAGTGACTTGCCCAAGATTACATGATACCTGTCATTGAGCTGGGATTTGAACCCACATGTGTATGATGCCAAAGCCACATTCTTTCTTTGGCACCACACCGATTCTGTGCTGAGAGTATGAGGCTCAGATAGGGGAGCTTCCAAGAGGGAGAGGCAGTCCTGGGCCTACAGGAAGGTACCAGCTGTGAGTCTGGGCGGTCATCCTGTCCTACTGCCCTGTAAGGTCAAGACCGGTAAGGCGGGCAACTAGTAGTAAAAAAAGCAGCTGAGCTTTGTCTTCAGAGGGACTTGGATTCAAATGCTGTGTGCCCTAGGGCAAGTCACTCAGTCTCTCTGAACCTCAGATTCCCCATCTGTAAAAGGTGATGCTACGCCCTCTCTTGCAAGGCTGTTGTGAGGAGCTGAGATAATCCACACACACTGCCTGCACATATTAGTTGCTCACTGAATTACCTATAGCTATCATTATAAGGTGATGGTTCTTATACTCCCATGTGCATAAGAAATACCTGGGAAAGCAAATTGCTACACCCCCTTCCCAGAGATTCTGATGAGCAGCTTCAGGGTGGGGTCCAGGAATACCTAGTTCACAATCTTGCCCAAGTGACTGATGCAGGTGAAATGAGAAGCCCGGTCCAAGAAACAGTCTAAGGAAGGTACCCTTGGGGCCGCTGACTGCAGAAAGTCTTTATTCCTGAGTCAAAAGTCAGGTTCTAGAACAACAGCCTGCCCCGTGGGCCAGCAGTGCCAGTGGTGCAGAAGGAAACTCTGGCGGAGGTGGCTGCAGAGCTCACGGCCTGGGCCTGTGACCCACGATCTCGTCCCAGCCCTTCCGACACTTCCGGATGATCCACTCGTGCTCATCGTCATCTGCAGGGGAAGAGGAAGAGCTGATCAGGCCGGGTGCTCGCTGGGCCTTCCCTGATTGGGAGACCCCAGGTGGGGTCTCAGGACTGGGATGCATTCCAGCACAGGGTGGTGGCCTTGGTGGCCAGTCTCTTTAGCTCTGTGTTGGGAAGGAACAGATACTTCACTAAAACCAAATGCTTCAGTTGCCTGTGAGTGCCTGGTCTTGGGGAAATGGAACACAAAAGGGTTTACAGATGGCGGATGTTGCTGATGGAGGCAGCCGTGACATCGTCTGGCCCCTCTGAGCTGGGCAGCCCCGACAGGCACTCAGAGAGCAGCTCGCTCGGGCACTTGCCCAGTTGGACATCCACACACCCACAGAGCACCCCCAGGATAGCCGGGCCAGGCCTCACCAGTAATGCTAGGAGCCAGAGCCTTCAGATCTTAGTTTCCTTTCCGGGCTTTCCATCCAGGACCCTTCAGAGAACCCATGGCTCCCCAGGGACCTGACACCCTGTTATTCAGGCCCTTTCAGTGGGGAATGGAGAGGAAGACCTGATGTTCCTGGAGGCCCTACACTCACGCATCTCCCTTAATTTAATCCTTGTGACCATCTGACGGCAGCAATCCCACCATTCTACAGATGAACAAACAGGCTCAGAGAGGTCAAGTCACTTGTCCACAGCCACAGGGTTAGTACGTGGGAGAGCCCAGAGCTTGAACCTGGGCTTCTCTGCCTACAAGGCCTGTGCTGTTTTTTAAACCTCTGATAGAAAGAGTTGAGTGAAACACATTCTTCAGCCCACGGCACACGGCTGTCATCTCTCTGTGCCAGGCCCTTCTGTGGATTGACTTTATTTTTATTTTTCCCCTTTACCCCCAAAACCCACACCCAGCCCCTCTCCCAACCACGACAGAGACCCACTCTAATGGTGGGATATATACCCCTAAAAATGCATGTAGCTCTGTAAAATATGTACTGTTGTTTTGTGTGCAAATGTGGTTTTAATTTACATACATGGCATGGTGTTGTGAATTTCATTGTCTTAATTTTTTTTCACTCAACACTACATTTTCAAGATCTATTCTTGTTGCTACATGTGCTTCTAGTTCTTTGCTTCTTACTACTGCCTAACATTCCATGGTGGGCTTCTGCCACATTTTACTATTCATCCTCCCAGCGATGGACACGCAGTTACCAGGAATAAAGCTGGGACAAACAGTCTTGGGCACATCCCTTCGTGAATTTGTGGAAGAATTCTCCTGGGGTTATATTCCAGTAGGATGGTCGCGGAGTCCACATACTTCACTCACCAGGACTCCTAGCTAAGCCTGTGTTCTTTTTGTGACACCACACTGCCTGCTGTCCCTCCCTCATTCCTGCCTTCCCTCTGTGCCATGCCCTGGGGACAGAAAGGACTAGCCCAGCCCCTGCCCTCCAGCAGTTCTCCTTGGGGCTACAGCACTGGAGGAGCTTTTCCCTCTCCTCACCCAGTGCCTCCCAGCAGAGATGGGAGGGTGGGACTACCCACCTTTGGTGACAAATGGCAGTGGCAGAGGAACAAGGGGACTCCCTGAGAGCTGAAACATGGAGGGCCAGCAGAAATCCTGCCCTCTGAGTCAGATCCCCCTGCCCAGGAACCCCTTCCTCTTCTGGGAAAGGCCCAGGCCCTGGATCGGGGAGATGGAGGCGTCTTGACAGGCTCATGTGTGCTCCGTGCTTTACAAACACTGGGTCTCATTGAGTCTTTGTGATAGCCCAGAAGGGTAGGGGAGATCACCCCCATTTTATAGAGGAGATGAGCCTTGCCCCATGTCTACTGCCAGTGGAATTCAAACCAAGGCTCATCAGACTCTGAAGCCTGACTTCCCACATCAGGGCAGATGTGATGGTGCCAGAAGGCGAGGCTGCCCCCATAGAGGTAGCCTCCTCTGGCCCCGCCTCCGCTATTTCTTTGTATGTGACCTAAGGAAAAGGTTTGCTGCCCAGCACACTCTGGGCTTGGAAGACTGCCCTAAGAAGCCAGTGGACCTCAGTTTCCCCTGGAGAGGCTGCCTGGGAATCGGAGCGCGGCTGCCAACCCGGGGGCGGGGAGAGCGGCGGCACACAAGGAGTTAAGCGCTGGTGAAGCCCACTTTTGCCACACCGCGAGCAGCCTGGTTGATAATTACAGTTCTGAAGTCTCCAGGCTATTCGAATCAGTGCAGCTGCAACCTCTTCAGTGGTAACCCCTGAAACCAGACAAACCGGGTTTATTGTGCTGAACCAGTCCTCCGGCCCCTCCCTGATCGTTACAAATTGACAGCAAGGGACTTAACAGCCCTCTTCACTACCCCTTTCACTCTCTACCTGGCTGCACAACCACCAATTTGAATCACAGATGCCTCCCCTCCGGGCAGCTGCTCACCAACCCTCCCTCCACCTCCCCTGCGCTGCATGGCGGCTCCCCTGGCCCTGCCACACCAGGGTGAGGCTGCCGAAGCACATTTCATCAATATTTAAAATGGAATTAAACCTGCCGCTTTGATTAATGCCTCCCAGATCCCGGGAGTTGTGATTACTATTTTGCAAATTGCGATTGTTGGAATATGTTAATATGATTGTCTGAGAACATCTTCACCTTCTCGGATAATTTCCCCCCTTTTTGGCAGGAGGGGAGGGGAAGAGGAGGGGAAGAAAAAGATGGGGAAAAAAACCACCCCACAAACTCTTTAATCAATTGTAAATTATTACCCTCCGCACAATTGCCAGTGGTTCAGAAGGGAAGGGGAGGCAGATTTCTGGTTTGGTGCATTTATCTTGAAAAGTTTTGGCCCCTCTTGGCCCAGTAATTCCAGTCTGGGATACTATCCTAAGGGGATAATCTATTTGTCTCAGTACTATTTAGAATCAAGAAAACTGAAATAACCTACATTTCTAAAAACAAGAGAGTGATTACTTTGCTATATATTCGTTCAAGAATAATTCCTAAACACTGACTATGTGCCAGGCATCATGCTAAGTTTGGGCAGGAGGACACTGGGCCACGTGAGGGGATATTTAGCAGCTATTAAAAAAATATGGTTATGAAGTCTGTAAAGCAACACAGGAGAAATGATTTTGGTATGATAATAACCAAAAAAAAAAGGTAGAAACAGGCAAGAAACAAACATTATATATAGGCAGTATAATCTATGTAAAAACTGTGCACAGAAGAAAAATTTAAAATAAATTGAATGTGAGTAATGGTCAGCTCTGAGCAGTGGGACTAGAGAGGTTCTTCTGTTTTTGGTATTTCCCAAATCTTTCATTAATGTGTATTGACAACAGAAAAAATAAAAATAATTATTAGTTTTTTCCTACCCTCCAATGTAATGCGTTGGTAATTTCATGCATTTTAGTAATTCAAATAAAATATTTCTCGGTTCCTAGAGACACCAGTGAAGTTCTTGAACTTCTAAAAAGTCAAAAGATCAAGCATAAAAATATTGGTTAAAATGCATAAAAATCAGAAAATAGACAAATCTCCTGTGCAGAAGAATTCTAAATAATTTATGTGGATACTCTGCCCTCAAGGAGATAGAGCATAACTCCCCACTATTAGGTGTGGGCTGCAGAGTCACTTCCCCCCAGAGAGGACAGTATAGAAAGGAAGTAAAAAAAAGACACCTGGCAAACACCCCTCATCCAAATGCTCAAGGTCAACATCAAAGGTGATCAGTCATGTGGATAGCAGGTAGCCTTGATGTGACTTGATGAAAATGGCATGTCATCTCTGTGGTCTTCCTCCCCACACCCATAACCCCAGTCTAATCATAAGAAAAACATCAAATTCCAGTCAATGGACATTTTACAAAATACCTGACCAGTCCTCCTCAAAACTGTCATCAAAAACAAGGAAAGTGTGGGGGCTGGGCTGGTGGTGTAGTGGTTAAGTTCGCATGCTCTGCTTCTGTGGCCCAGGGTTCGTGGGTTTGGATCCCAAGCTCAGACTTACACACTGCTCATCAAGCCGTGCTGTGGTGGCATCCCATATACAAAGTAGAGGAAGACTGGCACAGATGTTAGCCCAGGGACCATCTTCCTCAAGCCAAAAAGAGAAGATTGGCAACAAATGTTAGCTCAGGGCCAATCTTCCTCACACACACACACACAAAAAAAAGACAAGGAAAGTCTGAGAAACTGTCACAGCCAAGAGGAGCCTAAGGTGACATGACAACAAAATGTAATGTGGTGGGATTCTGGATCAGAAAAAGGACATTAGGGAAGGACTGATGAAGTCTGAATGCAGTACTGGCTTTAGTTAATAACAATGTATCAGTATTGTTCATTGATTGTGACAGATGCACCACACAATGGCAGATGTTAATAACAGGGGAACTGATGTGAGGTGTACCGGGAACTCTCTGTACTATCTTTGCAGTGATTCTGTAAATCTGAAATTGTTCTAAAATAAAACATTTATTTTAAAAAATGCATGAAAATCCAGTATGCTCCCTAAAAGGCGAGATCATCATGTTCTCCAAGGGGAGTGGAAGCCTCTTCACACGCCCACCATCCAAAATAAAGTCTTTGACACCTTTTTCTCTCTCCTGGCCCTTCCTCTCACAATTGATGAATCTATACTTATTCATGTATTTCCTTATACCTTTTTCTCTCCCAAGAGGCTGTAAGCTCTCAATGCAGGGACCATGTCTGCTTGTTGACCACTGGACCCAGCATACAGTAGGTGACCAATAAATGCTTTGCCACTTGAAGTCTGGAATAAGCCTGTTTGTTCTGACTTGCCTTGATCGCCATCAACAAACTTTCCCTGAGCACCTATTTCTTGGCATCCAGGTCTCCACTCAAATGTCACTTCCTTGGTGGTCCCTAATCTAACTGCCTTCACTCTCTGTCACTCTGTCCCATCTTCATTTTATCTTCTTCGTAGCATATGCCTCTCTCTGCAATTTTCTTGTTTATTTATATGTTGTCTGTTTCCCCCATCCAAACCTCAAGCTCCCGTGAAACCAGGAGCCTCATCTGCTTGTTCAGGGTGGTATTACCAGAGCTTAGACGAGTGTCTGGCACATGGTGTCTGGTCATATCTAATGAATGAATGATTGAATGAACAGATGGATGAATCAACAGGCCCAGTCCTGTAGCCAGCCCCGTGCCCAGTGCTGAGGGACAGAAGGGACTGAGACGCAGCAGGGAGCCTTGTCCAGAGGCTGGACTCAGGCACTCCAGGTAGAGGTCTGTAGCCTTTGGGGCAAAAAGATTTCTTTTTTTTTTTTTTTAAAGATTTTATTTATTTATTTTTCCCCCCCAAAGCCCCAGTAGATAGTTGTATGTCACAGCTGCACATCCTTCCAGTTGCTGTATGTGGGACGCAGCCTCAGCATGGCCAGAGAAGCGGTGCGCGCCCGGGATCCGAACCCCGGGCCGCCAGCAGCAGAGCGCGCACACTTAACTGCCAAGCCACAGGGCCGGCCCTCAAAAAGATTTCTTAATTCTGGTCCTGGAGGTTTGGAAGTGACCTCACCTCCCCCTGCATACCCACCTCCCACCCCCCACCCCCGCGAATCTCACCCATCAGGAGGAGAACTGGGCTTCTTACAGAGAAGAGAAGGAACTTGCTGCAAGAGAGGCCCCACACGTGACCCTGGGCTCCCCTGCTGAGAGGCCTTCCCTGAAAAGGCTCCCCACTCCTTCCCCAGGACTTCAGGCCCCTCCAGAGCTTCCTGCTTTCCAGCCTGCTCCCTCCCCACTCGCCTCACCATGGAGGATGCAGCCACTCTGACGCCCTGCGGTTGCCCATGGCGTGTGCTCACCAGCCTCTGTGCTTCTGTGCACGCTGTGGGGGGACACTCTTCCTTTCAGAACCCGCTTCGGCGCAGGGCCGCTCAGAGCACTTCCCATTGCTGGGCGTAGTGTACATAAAAGTGAAGGAAGGCCTAACCAAGAGGATAACAGTTGGAATATATTTTAAACATGTACATTTGACAAATTAATGCTTTTAACACCAATAACCAAATGTAACGTGTGTTATTCCAGGATTTCTTTCAAAGGAGTGTAAATCCACAGTGCACAGGCGGCGTGGTCAGGAAAGGGGGTGAGTTAGAGTTGTCTCAGGAACATGGTGTTCTTTCTGTCCTGTCACAGTCGGAGCTTAAGGCACCTCGTGAATGTGTCTGGCCAGGGCCCAGCGCTCTTCTGGCTGCCCTCCACCTCATGGACACTGCCTGGATGTCACTTCCCCCGACCCAGGTCGAGGTCATGGTGTCGGTCATGGCGTCAGTCATGGTCACCCCCCTCCAGCCAGAGGCAGCCATGTCCCACTCACTTCAGGTTTTCAGGGCCTAGTGCAGATCCGTCACTTAAAAAGTATTTAATAAATATATAGTGAATGTATGAATAAAGATGTAAATTTGGAAACATGAAAGTAATAGGTTTACCCTGTGGGAATTGGACAAAGGGAGAAGGATTTCTTCCCCACCCTCAGCAAACAGAGCTCCGGAGAGGGCGCAGCAGACATGCCAAGTGCAGGGCCAGGGCCACTGGCTGCTGTGTCCTTTTTTGTCTTGAGGCCATGGAATGAGGAGCCCGACCACACGGAGAGGATGGGTTGTCTGGGCTCATCCTGGGCGCCAACCACACTCAGAAAGCTCAAAGCCCTGGCTGGCCTGGGGCCTGCCTCACAGTGAGGGCAGGAGGGGCAGGCCTGCACAGGCCACCCAGTGGGGCCCAGGTCACCGAGGGTGTCACTGGTGCAGTCTGCAGGTCGGCACAGTGCTGGAGAAGAATGGATCCTGAAAATCTCACAGCAGATGCCAGGCAATATTGGTTCCCCTGACAGCTGGCAGGGAGGCAGTGTGCATGATGGTTAGGAGCACAGGCTTTGGAGCTTGGCCACCTCTAGCTCGGAGACCTTGGGCAAGTGGCCTCGCACCTCCCTGGTTTGGTTTCCTCATCTACAAAGGTGCCTGCCTGGAAGGTTTCCTATGAGGATCAAGTGAGATCTTTCCTGAAAAGTTCTTAGCACAGTGCTTGGTGCACAGGATGTGCCAAAAACCAAAAGAGATGCAGCAGTGGTCTCTGCGAGGTGAGACGGCAGGGCACATGTGAGAGCACAGCACAGACTGGAAGGGGTTCTGGGTCTCGTGCTGACCCCTGCCGCCAACTTGCTGGGTGATCTGAACAAGTCACTGCTCCTCTCCGAGCCGGGCTCCTTGTCTTACAGCGGGTTTAACCAGATCTCCTGCAGAGGGCAGAGTGAGGACTGGCCAGGATGAATGGCTCGAGGTGGGCACCCAGGAAGTGGGAGTTATGATCATCATCTTGACGGGTCTTTAATTCCCAAACTGGATGCCTTCAAGGGAGCGTTCTTAAGGGACTCACTCAGAGCATCCTTGGGACTTCTGAGTCCCTGCGGGGTGGAAGGAGGATCCAGGGGAGGAGGAAGTCTTTACACAAGGATCAGCATCGTAAGGATCAAGAGCCACAGCTCAGCTAATGATTTTTGTTCAAAGCGAGGTGGGCAGGCCGGGGCAGGCGAGCCCAGAGAGGGAAAACTGGCAGATTCAGGTTATTGGGCACCCATCAGCCAGATTCTGCTACTTCTCGGCACGCCCTTGGGCCAGCACGCCTGCGGTCACCACCGCCATGCAGCTTCCACCCTGTGTGGGGGGCCTCGGGTGGGGACTGGGAACCGGAGGAGACCAAGATGAAACAAGGCGTCTAGCCTCGGGAGAAGGGAAGAGGCTCACTCTTGAGGAGCACGTAGGAGGAGCCTGGCTCTGCGGGAAGAGAGTCATGTCTGTCCTCTCCTCAGTGAGTGAGGAAACTGAGGCTTAGCGGGGTGAACCAATTTGCCCCACTTCATTGCAGCAGGGCAGAGGGAAGGGCTCGGTGTGCTGGTGCGAAACTCACACTCAGCGAGGCTGTGTGTGCATGGGCGTAAATGGGCCTGTTTCCATCCAACTGGGTGAACGTGTGTGAGAACATACCTAAGTGTGAGTGTCAATAGGTGTGTGCTGTGAGTGTGCAGGTGGCAGTGTCTGAGATGCAGGGTGAAGAGGAGAGAGCATGTGCACAGGATGCTCAGCATGAGTGTGACATGCAGTGTGTGGCTGGGTGAGTGGCAGTGCGTGAGTAGCTGAAGTCTTGAGTGTGTGTGATCAGATGCCGAGGGAGGAGGCACGTCCAACCCACAGTGACAGCCCAGTGCTCATCCCAAATGCCAGGCCGGGCGGGGCCCTGGGTTAGGAGGCTCTGTCGTGAGGGCTGCCCTCTTTTCCTGGGGTCAAGGCCTTCTCTCAGACCACTCCTGTGGGAACCCTGGCTCCAGGCTGGGATGGGAGGTGCATGGCAAACCCGGCACCTCAGCCTGTGGGTGGGCAGGTGCCGTCCCCAAAGCCCAGCCACACCCTCTGTGCAAATGTAGGGCTGCGTGAGCCGGTAGGGCAGGACCATGGCCCTGAGCGGAGCCAGTGCCGCAGTGAGGGCGGTAACGCCCAGGCATCTCCGTCACAACTCTTGACAAGAAAGAGGCTTTGAACTTGGCAGGCAGTGGTGATGGCCAGAGGCCAAGGCCGCGGCATTGCCTATAGTGACTGAGGAGTTGTTGCCCAGGCAGAGCCTACCACCGGGCAGGAGGGGAGGCCTTGGGGCTGCTCTTGTTTTTCCCTCTAAAGGAGCTTCTTCTGGGCTGGGTGGGTGGAGGGCTTGGGGGCGGGGGGTGGATTAGGCCAGGCTGCTGCACCCACTGGGAACTAGAGGTGCAGGGCTGAACACCCACAAGCTTTTCAAGGCCTATTCAAATGTAAGAGGCTTGGGAAAAAATGACTGACTCTAACATTTAAAAAGAGAAACCGCAACCCTGAAATTAATAAATGTTATAATTAATGCATTCAGGCTTAATTAATTATTAAATTTAGAAATCACAACAATTTTATTACACTTGAAATCAATTTGTAGGCTTGGTTTCCTCATTTTGCAAGAATTCTCCAGTATGCACATGGCTCTCAAGAAATCACAGCCGATTGTTAAAGACTTGTAGTCCAACAATTTACTGAGCAAAGTTTTAAAAATCCTTTCAAAGTTTTAACAGCAAAAAAATTACATTTAATGTGGAAATGTGGATCCGTTTTGTGTTAGTATGTTGAAATGATTGGGGTGAGGCCTCCAAGGTCAGACCTGTGGCTGGATTAGGGCTAGGGCTGGGGAGGGTGAGTCTGGGCAGAAATGCGCTAACTGGTACCAGGAAGCACTTCCGTGTGCCAGGCACAATGGCCTGCACTTCGCATGCCAGATGTCCTGCAATCCTCATAAACACCTCCGTCGTATGCACAGCTGGTGTTGTCTAGGGTGGGAGTTCTAGGTGCTCCCGTTGGTGGGTAAAGGGAAAAGTGCTCCCAGTCATGATGACCCTTGGGCATCTCTTAGGAAGGTCCCTGCTGGAGAAGGATATCTCATTAAGTGCCACCAAGTCAGTATTCTGACATTGTTGAAACAGTGACTCCTATCTGTTGAGGTCCAGATGCATAGCTGGCTTGTGTTTATGGGCCACAGTGGTAAAAAATACATATCCTTAACTACTAGAATCATCCTGTGTGTGGCAAGGCGCTCACACGACAGGAGGCACATTCACGTCTCCCACACTCACTGCAGAGCGAGCGTGTGCTGAGGGAATGGAGGAGGCCAAATCATCAACACCCGTTATATTGCTATTCTTCTGGCTTCCCCAACCCCCAATTCTATTTTTCAAGCACTTGTAATTGAATTTATGTTCACTAAACACATTCATGAGGCCTAGCCACAGTACACAGGCAGCACAGGGAAGCAATGTGCAGAGGCCAAGGTCACTGGGTGGGCCTGACCCCCACAGGCTTTGCTCTGACCTCTGCTCCCTTCTGCCCCTGCTCTCCAGCTGCATGTGGATGATGGACCGAAGGGGACAGGCCTGGCAGTTGAGACCTCTGTGCTCCAGTTGGCAGATGCTGAGGCTGAATTAAGGCTGGGGCAGTGGGGACAGCCAGGAGGGATGTTAGGATGTTAAGGATCTGCAGAAGTCAGTAACAGACTTTGTTGTTAGTGACTTCTAGTCGATTCTGACTCCTAGAAACCCTGTGTACAGCAAAGCAGAACCCTGCCCGGTCTTTTTGCACCATCCTCTTACCTTCCAGCGCTGTATCAGACAATGCTGTGCTGCTATTCATGGTAACAGACTAGAACTCATTTAATCCTCACCGCAGTCTTGCAAAGTCAATGTTACTAGCCCGTTTCACAGGGAAGGGTCCTGAGGCTCAGAGAGGTGAAGCCATCTGCCAAGCTCGCTCAGCTAGTGAGTGGGCGCAAGCTCATACCCAAGTCTATCTCTGGAGCTGCAGCCCTCATTGCCCTGAAAAACCTTTCTGCAACTGCCGCTCACCGTCTGAAGGATGGAAACTAAGCTCCCTAACCTGGCAGTCAAGGCTCTCTCCAGCCCTCACTGGGTCTGCCTTGAATGCCCAGCTCAGACACACTCCCACACACCTGTCAAAGCCCCGTGTGTCCATCACTGCCTGAGGCAGACCTCCCTTGCCTCTTCCTCCGTCCCCCAGCACACAAGCCGGTCTCAGGTGCTCCGTCTTGAGTACCTTGTGCCCCTGCATGTCTCTGTGCCTTTGCTCTCTGTGCTTTGTTCCTTCCCTTCCATGCAGCGAAACCCACCTCTCATCCTTTAAGGCCAGCCAAACACCATCTTTTCCAGGACATCGTCTCAACTACACTCGGGACACACACACGCTCTTCTCTATGCTCCCCTGGCTCACTGCTTCTGGCTCTTGGCACCAGCAAAGCAGGGCCACTCCTAGTGTTTTGGAAAAAGAATCTCATATCTGATATTTCAAGTTAAACATTAACATGAACACCATAGGGAATATAGAATTATGCTGGACTTTCTTCCATATACTCATTTTTATGGTTGATGTTATTTTTATTTCTGAACTATACTTTGAGGGGTGGGCAGTTGACTCCAGTCTTTTGAGCACTGAGGCTCCCTAAGGCCCTAGGCTTCTGTCCAGAGAGCACCCATCCCAGATCCTGGGACAGTTTATGCGTCTGCTCCCCCTGCCCTGTACTGGTTTGGGGGGCAGGCACCGAGTCTGGCCCCCAAGTGAGACCCTGGCATCTGCAGGGGCTCCGTGAAGGCCTGTGTCTGGGAGGAGTCTTAGGCTCTAGGTGGATAAGAAATGATGAAGATGATGAGGAACACATCCAGAACGATGCCATGGGCTGGACAGAGAGACCAGGGACCTTGGGGGCTTTGGTCCAGTCTTGAAAATGGCATCAAAGGTGGGTAGGAGGAGGCTGGAGGGCAGTTTGCCCAGGTGACACTGGCTCGTCCTTTCAGCGCGTGGAGTTAAGGAGGCCCCTGCTTCTCAATGACACCCCCTGTCTCCCCCCGCCACCCTGGGGTGTAAAATAATCACAATTGTGGTCATGCATTAAGATCCTCAAGGGACAGGCCAGGGCTGGCTGTATCCCCTGCATCATCTCAATAACGCTCAGCACAACCCTGTAAGAAAGCTCCTATTGCTCTCCCCATTTTTCAGATGAGTAAATCGAAGTTCAGAGAAGTTAAGAGACCAGCTTGAGGTTACACAGCTGGCAAATGGCAGAGCTGGGATCTGACGGCAGATCTGGCTAACTCTAAAGCTGGCCCGTAACCTTCCCGCCTCTCCTGGACCTGAGGTCAAGCAGGGCTCTCAGCCAACTGCCCTGAGTTCCAGAGCTTGGGCTGAGGAAGACAGAGGCCCCTGGCCCCTGGGCTCTGGCCTTGTATTCACTTCTATTAAAGGAGACAAAACAAATCATCACAGCGCTGGCCGGGGTTGACTCCAGCCACGGAAGGGGAAGCTGTGTCCTCTGGATGCTTCCAGGAGGCTGCTGTGGGGGTGGGGGACATATTGTTACCAGAATCCGATGGGCACCACGGCTGGAAGGGGAATTTCCAGGGCCTTTGGAATTGGGGTGGGGAGAGAGGGGGGCCCTGGGCAATTCCCGCAGGTCGGGGAGAGGCAGCGGGCCGGGCCGGCTATTATTCCGCCCTCTGTAGGCAAAGTCCTGTGGATGGGTTCTAGAGTATTTCTCTGGGGAGAAGGTCATAGCTTTGCCTAGATTCTCAGAGAGGTTCATGACTCAGAAAAGGCCACAGCATATCTCACTGGTTCAGAGAATGGCCTCTGCTGTCAGACATCTGGGTTCAGTCCCGATTCTTCCCTTTACTAGCTGCATCTGTCAGTAAACAACTTACTCTCTGAGCCTCAGTTTCCCCATCTGCCAAATAGAGATAATCGTACATTCCTCCAAGGATCGGGATGTGGTAAGTCGCTGGCACAGTGGCGGCATTCAATACTCATAATTTCCCTTCCTACTCCTTTTGCTTGAAGCAGATGCCCAAGCTGCCGGCGGGGTTGTGTGAGCCGTGTGGGCATTTTATTTGGCAGTTACAAGTGTGATATTATCTCTCCACAAAGCCTTCATTACGGCGCTGCTAACAATACCACAGATAAGGCAGGGATGCCCCGGCGTGCCAGCCTCCAGGTGATTATAACATCTGGGTAAATTGCCTTTTGTCTCGCAGAGAGATGACGGCGGGAGGAGGCTGTGCAGGAGACTCGCCCAGCCATTTTGCAGAAACCACAAGGGAAGCATCGTGGAGAGGCAGCCTGGGTTTGCGGAAGGAGCCCTGGCGGGCAGTGGGAAAGCGGACTCCAGCCCCAGCTCTACCACAGACAGGGTGCGGTCGGGTGGGCGATTTGCCTCTGCTGGGACTCAGGTTTATCACCTGTCAGGCAAAGGCAGTGGCTTCACGATTAGAGGAGTCTTGGTTTGTTGGTGACTTTGAAAGATTTTTTCTTACTCTTTGTCTAGTTCTTGAGCAAAAAAAGTGGGGAAAGAACCACCACTGCAAACGTACACTCCTTGGGTGTGTACTTTTTATATCTCTGGGCTACAAGGAAGGCCCTCGTTTCCTTCTTTCTCTCCCTAGTAAACTCCAGCTTCTCGCTGGATCCACCTTTGAGTCGCTAGACCTTGGGTTAAATTCCAGCTCTGTCACTTATTACCTGTGTAAGTTTGGGCAAAGCATTGTAGCTCGCCTCAGTTTCACCATCTGTAAAGTGGGGATAATAAAGACAACCATTTCACAGGGTTACTGTGAGGATGAGATGAAATAAAATAAAATATGTGAAGTTCTTAAACCAGTGCCTAGAACATAATAAGCATTCGGTAAATGCTGATTATTATTATTATTCTGCTTTTTCACCTGAAATAAAATATGGGCATGTTTGTATATCAATGGATCCATGCCTTCACTGCCATTTCAATGGCTGCATGGTATTTTCTTGTAAGAATATACCATACATTATTCAATCAGTCCCCTCTTGTTGGACATTTGGGATGTTTCCAGTTTTCTACTGTTTAATAATGCCAGAGAAACTTTAGAAGACCAAGTGGGTTTTCATTTATAGGTGTTCACTACACAACTTTTTTAAAGCAATGATGTCTGGGAGCTCCACGCCTGTGCCTCTGTGGATAGATGATCTTGGAGGTGGCCTGGCAAAGTGGAAAGAGGAAAATCTCTGGAGGCAGACGAACCCAAGTGTGAATCCCAGTTCCTGCCAAATTTCCTGGGGAAATTCTTTAACCTCACTGAACCTCGGTTTCCTCATTTGTCAAACAGGGATCATGCAAATACTCCCTTCCCCCTTAGTTGAGTGTCTGGTGCATGGTCAATGCTCTATCAGTGTCAGCTCTCACCACATCATCAGCTTCACCCTCTCCATCCTCATTCTGGTGAAGCCACCTCCCAAAGACTCCGAACAACACAGGCCAGGTCACCCTTTGGAACCCCAAGGCACACCCCTTCTTCCCATTGTCCGTTGAATTGAGCATACATTCAAATGAGGCTTGTGATCTTGATTTTAAATTCTGTCTGGAACGCACAGGTTCAAACGCAAAGGGGCCCTCTCTGCAAATAATCACTGCTATGTGATATTTTTAAGAAGCCAAAGCCATTGTTTCTGATTGAAGGAAAGTTGGTGCTATTTTGAAGAGCAGCACGATTAAGCGGTGGCGTTATCTCTTTAACCACTGGGAATTATACGCTGTTTGAAAGATGTGTGAGCTCGAGGACATTTGCCAGATGTGCTTGATTCGACATTTCAGACAACAAAGGGGATAATGTTGGCGGGAATCTTGACGGCATTTCTGATGATCAGGATATTCTTTGAGGATGGTACTGAGACCTTTCGGGGAAGAATTTCAGCTTTTACATCAACTAATTTGGGATGCTCACTCTCTGTCTTCCACAAAGCAAATTTAGTTCATTGTTAGTTGTATATGTTAAAATGGTTATGAGGGTTTTTTCCTTTGAATATTAATAATGTGCCTTTCATCTGAGACAGTCGCATGGGGTGTCATTAATTGTGGGGAGGGAGTAAGGATTAGTAGTGCAGTTATTTTGCAAATGATTCCTACTAGTAACGTTGAGGCAAGCGACGGCTACATGAAGAGACACACGTACAAACTGCTAACACGGCTCTGGCTTATCTTCCCAGAGAGGAATGAAAGGACATGTAGGAGGGGGAAGGGTGAGCATTAATCTCCCAATTTCCCACCATATTAAAGGTAATTATCCCAGTATCTTCAAATGCTTCCTTATTGGCCCACAGTGTGTAAAGGACCCCTTAGCAAATAAGGTAGCAGCTCATTTGGGGGACTGTGGGGTTTTGTCTTAAAACTCTAAAATGGACCTTTTCATTCCTTTAGGAACATCATCCAGCTCCTGCTGGGTGCCAGGAACTGTGCTTGGCAGAGGAACGGCTGTGAATGAGAGATGGCCCTGTCTAGAAGGGAAGATAGCTGACACAAAGCTGGCAAGAAGAATGAACAGAACAGAGTTTGGGCAGAGTTGGGTTCAACTCTGACTCTGTCACCAGCTGTGTGACCAGGAGCAAGTTATTAACCTATCTGAGACCAGGTGTCCTCACTGCAAACTGTGGCTCCTGAAAATTACCCCCTTGGGATGGTAGGAAAGGGCAGAGGAGATGAGCAGGTAAGGTGCTTAGCAAGGGCCTGGCAAAGGTCCTCCATGATGCTCATTCCTTTTCCAGCTTCATTTCCCTGAGCTGTGGATGTACAGGTAAAGCCACATGCCATTCCCCCCGGGGTTACAGGTGAAGACTTCATGGCCTTCTGCTATGTGCTTAGCATGGAGAGATGAGGAGGACTGTGACAGCTGGAGAAAAGGGGAAGGGCATTCTGGGCTGGGGGAATACATGAGGTGACAATAGAGATGTGTTTATCAATGGACGGCAGCTAGTCTGGTTGGGCTGGAACATGGGGCGGAAGAGACAGGAGGGTGGAAGGTGGAATGGGACTCTGAACACTCTACTCAAGAGCCTGCAGACCCCAAAGTTTCAGCAGCATTTCATTTCCCAAGCAAAACCCCTGAGGAGGCAGAAAGACCTAGCGTATCCAATCAGATGTCTCCCCAGAGCCTTCTTTGCTCTCGAGCACCTAAAGAAATCACAGCAAATCCCAAGGCCTACCTCTCTTCTCTCTCCTCCAGCCTGAGTCAGTGATCATCGTGATGACTAAACAGCCACAGCTGCCAATCACTGGACGTGTGCCTTGTGCTGGGTCCTGCGCTACCTGCTTTGCATACTTAAGCTCATTTTCCCTGACCACAGTTCCTCCAGATTGAGTACTACTATAATGCCCATTTTACAGATGAGGAAACTGAGGCTCCAGGAGGAGATGAGAAGTAAGCTACCCATGGTCACACAGCTGGCCAGTGGTGCATCCAGGACCAGAGGATAGCCAGAGGTGTGGATTCCAGACCCTGGGCTTTTACCCACCATGCAACGCTGTCTCTCTGACCTCTTCCAGCTCTCAAGCCTCCTGTGGGAGGGAGGTCCTAACTCAGTCTCTGTTTTGTTTTGTGTTTGCTGTATTGATTGGAATAGTGCCTGCATTGAGTTGCTATCTTTTATGGTTTTATGGTCCCAAAAGAGGCAGCAGCCAGGAAGTGGAAAGACCACTGGACTTGTAATAAGATAGGAGTGGGTTTAACTTCCAGCTTCACCATCACCAGTCTGTCACTATCACCACCACTCTTCCCAGCTCACTGGATGCATGGGAAGTTCAGATGAGGTGCAGGGCTCATGAGCTCAAAGGCTTTAAGGTGGGTACCAGAAATGACTAATGCCACCGGGGATCAGACAGCAGGGAGTGGTGGGGACCTGGGCAGTGCAAGCTCCACGTAGCTGCCCAAACCCAAGCAATTTCAAGCATTGTGCTGGCCAAAGAAAAACTCTGGCCCGAGAGCCACTGGTTTGAAACCTCTGATGCTTAAGCTTTTAATTTTGAATTACAGCTGAATTTTGTATAATATGTTGAAGAATGTAAGGAACTTGTAGGCAGGTCCTCTGCCCGCCTGTCTGCTTCTCTTTCACAAACATTTAATCAGCTCCAACTCGTGAGACCTGCATGAGTTGCAGGGGACCCAGTGATGAATCAGACATAGTCACGTGGTCCCCACCCTCAGGAAGCTATCAGTCTATTGGGGGTGATAGGCAAATAAAGATAGTTCTGCTGTCGTGGGCTAAGTGATGTTAGGGAGGGTTGTGGGGGCACAGAGAAGAGACGTCTAACTCAGACAGAGCAGTGGAGGGAGGGAGGATGGGAGGGAGAGGTTGGTCAGGGAGGGCTGTCTGGAACAATGGTCCACCAATGGCTGGTCCAGACCTTTAAGAAGGTTGTGAAATCAATTTAGTGCATAGCAACCAGCATTTTAAAAAACTGAATAGAAAATATCCTAGCACACCGCATGTACAGAGAACCAATACATGCATGTGTGTGTGTTAGTGTGTGTACTGGGTCATGCTGTAAATCATTCCTGACTGCAAGCCAGGGTCCAAAGGTTTGAGAGCCACAGTTCTAGGGAATTCTTGCCTGCCTTGATCCCCAAAGCCTGGCACACAGTAGGCATTCAAAGACTTTTTTTTTTGGTGAGGGAGATCGGCTCTGAGCTAATGTCTGTTGCCAATCCTCCTCTTTTTGCTTGAGGAAGATTGCCCCTGAGCTAACATTGGTGCCCATCTTCCTCTATTTTGTATGTGGGATGCTGCCACAGCATGGCTTGATGAGTGGTGTCCAGGTCCGCACCCGGAATCTGAACCTGCGAACCCCAGGCTGGCAAAGCGGAACACATGAAATTAACCACTATGCCATCAGGCTGGCTCCCCATTCAAAGACTTGCCAATGAGCGGAAGGATGGATTTCAGTTCTCACCACAATCCAGCAAGCAGGTACCATCCTCCCCAGGTAAGAGAGGCCTTCTCAAAAACCCAAGTCTAGCAAACCCGGATTTGTCAAGTATGTTTGGAGTTCAGCAATTTGCCACTTAGTGGTCCAGGGCTTTCCAGTCAGGCCTAAAGCAGGCTTCTGTGCCTGGGGAAAAGAAGCCAGCACAAGATGGGGAGGAGCCAAGGCAGTTCAGAAAGGCTCCAAGGTGAACCAACGGCGACCCTTCTGCTGGTGCCCCAGCCTGTGACCCCCTATAAAATAAGCGTCCCAGGCTCTGACCCACCCAGGTGGCATGTGCTTCATAATAGCAGTGGCTCAGGCCGCTGTGTTTACTCTGGGATGGCCTCAGTCACCCACCTCAGGCCCACACGGCCAGCAGTCCTACCAACAGGAAGCACTGTTTATAGGGGCAGACCGGAATGCAGGGGAGAGAGGGCCCCCGGGGAAAGCAGAAGATGGACAGAAGTCCGCATCAGTCCCAGGCAGGGTGAGGTGAGTCAAGGGTAATGACTAGGTGGCCACTGACAGAGACCCCCTCTTAGTGGTTTTCAGGACACTCCGATCTTGATCTGTCCTGTAATATCTGGACCAAAATACCCCTTGGCTACCTTTCTCCTCCATCATAGACTCTTAAGGTTGAAAGGACCCTAGAAATTATCCAGCCCAACTCCCTCATTTGACAGATGAAGAGAAAGGGGCCCAGAGAGGGAAGGCCCCAGCCCAGGGTCAGCCAGCAGGCAGCCTGAGAGCCGGGGCCAGAACTCAGAACCCAGGTCTCTGTCCCACCTCCCTGGGGCCTGTGGTCCTTCACATGCCCCTCTCTGGCCATGCTTCCAGAAGGATCCCCTATCTAATCTCACCCCCTTTGGCCCCTTTTCTATATGTTACCAGAGAAATCTGTCTAAAGGACACATCAGTTACCACCCTGCCTGCCTGAAATCTTCCCTTGCTCCCGCACTGCCCTCAGGGGACAAGACACCCATGGTCTTTCCTATGCCCTCACCCTTGCCACCTCTCGGGCTTCCTCTCTCGCCCTTCTTCCCCAGACATATTGTTATCTCATGCTCCTCACCTATTTGTAGCCTCCTGGATGTGCAGTGTTCTCCTCCATCTCTAATCCTTTGCACATGCTGTTCCCTCTGCCTTTAACACTCTTCCCAACCCTGCTGCTCTTGTCTGCTCTTATTTAGGTTTCACATTAGATCTTGCTTTTTCCAGGAAACCTCGCTGGCCTGCTGATCTCCAGGGTTAGGTATCCCTACTAGGTTCTCTTGCAGCAACTCCACGTTGTTATGATGCATTTTACTGGCAGTAAACTGTCAGTTTCTCCTGCTCCCCGAGAGAAGATTCTATGACACTGCTATCACCTTTATGCCTATCACAAAGCCAGACCCATAGCAAGTAGTCAATAAATATTTGTTGACCAATCATCAGTGTCTGTCCTTCTCCAAACTTCCTAAGAATAGCCTTCCCTTCCCACGATGCATTTTTTAAAGACTTTATTTTTTTAGAGCAGTTTTAGGTTCACAACAAAATTGAGAGGAAGGTACAGAGATTTCCCATATACCCCTTGCCTCCCACGTGCATAGCCTCCCCCATTATCAACATCCCCCACCAGAGTGGAACATGAGTTACAATCAATGAACCCACATTGACACATCACAATCACCCAAAGTCCACAGTTTACATCAGGGTTCACTCTTAGTGGTGTACATTCTATGAGTTTGGACAAAGGTATAATGACATATATCCACCATTACAGTATCATACAGAGTAATTTTACTGCCCTAAAATTCCTCTGTGCTCCATCTATTCATCCCCAGGACACATTTTAAAGTTTATCATCAAGCATGGCTTTTGCCCCCAGGATTCTGGGAACCACAATTTCTGATTCCCCAGTCACACCGTGCTTTTTCATGTCTCTGTATCTTTGCACATGCTGTCCCCTCTGCCTGGAATGCCCTTCCCCAACATTTCTGTTTATGAAACTCCTCTTCATTCTTTAAGACCCATCAGTTCTCGGAGTCTTTTCCTGACTGACACCCTCCAACCCAGCTTATTTAACTGATTTCCTGATATTCAATTCTTTCTGTTTTACTGACTGGACTCTGACCGATACAAGTGGAGACAAGACAGACAGAGTCTCTGTCCACCTGAATCTTACAGTCTAGTGGGAGAGATGGCCAGTTCCCCCTCCTCATCCCCCCGCATCCTCCAGGGCCCCTCTGCACCGGGGCCTCCATCACATTATATTGTGATGGTATGTTTCTGTATCTGTTTCTACCACTAGACTGTGAATCTCCAGGGTACCAGGATGTCATCTCAGTGAGGCAAGACTGGGATACAATTCAAACCTAAAAAGCTGACAATGAATCAGCTGCACTTACCACAATTGAAGAAAGATTATACTAATACAGAATTCCCCAAAATACACTCCATGGAACCGTAGTTCCTTAAAAATGCTCCCTGCTGCCCCATCTTGCAACTAATTTTATGGTCAAACAAGTTTGGGAGATGATACAAATGTATCTCCCTGGCAGAGATCCACAGTACACACTCATTCCTTAATTTATTTCTTTCATATGTACTCAATAGGCACCTACTATGGGCCTGGGCCTATGCTTGGTACTGGGACTATAGCAGTGCACCAATTTTTAAACAAAATGTTTGCTTCCTTTCCTATAACTTTGAACTTTTCTAGTTCAAAGGTCTTAGTTCTCAAGGATAAATGGTCCCACCAGGTGATACAATGATGGTTCAATTGACCTGGAAGTTGAAACAGTCACCTGGCCATTTTGGCTCCTTGTGCCACTGAAACAACAGGCAAAGAAGGGAAATACTGTATTGGCTGGAGTGACTGATCCTGATGGCGGGGGAGGGAAACTGGGTTGCTGCTGTACAGTGGGGGAAAGGGGACGCTGTCTGGAACCCGGGGGGTTCTCTAGGGCACCTCTTAGTACTTCCACTGCCAATAGTACAAGTCAATGAAGAACCAAACCAAACAACAAACAAAAAAGGCATGACCGGTAAGGATTCAGACCCTTCAAGAACGAAGGTTTGGGTCGCCCTACCAGGAAAAAACCAGACTAATTGAAGTGCAGGCTGAAAGCAAAGGGCACATAGAATGGATGATGGAAGAAGGAATTTAGAAATATTAACTACAGCCTCAAGACCACTTACAGAAAGGACTGTAGCAGTGATGCAGCTTTTCTTCCTTGCTTGTATGTGTATGTATAGCTGTATCTATATCATCTATCTATCAACACATTTGTTTTTATTAAATAATTTCTTTTCTTTTATGTCCTCTTTTCCCCTTATTATTTTATAGAAGGATTATTGGCAGTGGCTCGTAGGTTACAGATTATTTAGGCAGGACTGTCAAGGACTAAATTCTCTCAAAGATGGATACAATGTCCATTGGGGCTTTATATCTCCCCTCTTGGAGGAGAAGGTGAGAGTATCTTTGTATTTGTATGCAGGATAGTTGCAACTTGTTATACAAAAAGGCATAACTATGTTATCTTTGTAGTATAGAAGAGTGTAGCATAGAAGATACTGAGCAACGAAAGGGGTGCCGGTTATGAAGCTACTGTCTCTCAGCCCCACACCTACCTTTCTGTACTCTCCTTGTGATGTTGGGACTGGGACTATGTGAATGACATTTCTACTTTGCCAGCTGGCCCCCAGGTAGGCGCTGTAAGGCAGACGGAGGGAGAAGGAACACAGACTTTTCTGTTTTGCTTGCTGCTCATGTCAGTGTCAGTGTTGCCCCAGCAATGGTGTTTCACTTCCAGTTTCCAGTTTTTTCCACACTCCTAGAATCAGATTCATCTATCTTTCTCCAGAGGCCCTGCTGGGCAGTGTGCCACACCCCCCTCAACCCCTCCCAACCCCTGACCCCGCAAGAGTTCGCAGCTCCTGGGGGGTCCTTCTATCGACCTTCTAGGTTCTAATCACCCAGTCTCTTGCTTTCCCCTCCAGTTCTTGAGGTGGTAGCTGCTTCCTGCAGTTACTTTCTCTGTTCCTCAATGTCCGCCTTTTGCTTTTTCAGTTCTCCAATACCTATTTAACTGATTTCCTGGTAGTCAATCCTTTCTGTTTTTCTGATTGATACAAGTAGAGACAAGACAGACAGAGTCCCCGCCCACCTGGATCTTACAGACTAGTGGGAGAGGCGTTAAGCAATTAATTACACAAATGACTACTTAATTACAGTTGAAACAGTGCTTGGAAGGAAAAGAACGAGGTATATTAGCATATTAAAGGCCCTGAGAAGTCCTTCAGTAAATAAAACTGTTTAGCATTGTTTAATTCAGTATCTCCTTAAGCTTATTTGATCAAGAAACTTCCTGGTGAGCCTATTAACATCCAGCAGGATTAGTGTTCTACACAGCACACTCTGTTGATGGATAGTGGGAAGTCAGTAAAGGAAAACCGCCAGGGGACTTGGAGTGGAGCATGTGCCCTGTTCCTCCGGGGCACCAGTGGGTTAGGGGTACCTCAGCTCCAGGATTCCACCACAAAGTCAGCTGACCTTCCCTTCGCTCTTATTCCAGCACCACAGGCAACTTTCTGATCAGCATTGACTTACTGAGTCAATTTCCCTATGGGGACAGAACACTCGCATCAATCAGCCCAGGCCTTCTGGTCTACCTGGCAGTTCTTTCTTATTATAGAGCAGGGTTTCTTGACCTGGATTTTTAGATGGACCATCAACCCCTTAAGACTATGCAAAACGTGTGTGTGTGTGTGCGCGCGCGCGCACGCCTGTGCATATATAGGCATTTTTCTAGGAAGAGAGTCCATAGTTCTTGTTATTCCTAGCAGGATTGTGACTCTAGAAAAGACAAAAGTTAGGAATCATTGAATTAAAGGAAAATCTTCCTGTTCTTATTTGTACATTGGCCTCCTGCAAGTTTGGTCACTGTAAGTCAGTCCTTCTCAGTCTGATCAGCTTGCATTCACTCACCAAACTGAGGTTCTAGATCCTCCAAGGTACTCCTCTGGTGAGGGGCCAGCCGGCCTTCTTGGACTGCATGGTATCACTCACCTCTAGTTGGCTGGAAAATCTCTCCCCATACCTTATGGTCAATTCCCAATTATTCTTCAGGTCTCAGCTTAGCTGTCACTCCCTTCTTGAAACCTTTCCTGAATTGCCAATTCTGGATCAAGTGCCCCTTCTTTGTGCCCCCACAGCATCACTCCCACCTCTCTGGGATCCCCACCTCTCCCCCACCCCCAACTAGGGCCATGTTTTTCCCTTTCACCGTGCTTATTCCATAATGTAATCAACTGTTTATAAAGTACTTGTCTTCTACCTGTCAAACTAGAAGCTATCTTGGTCAGGGTTTGTGTTTACCTTTGCCCTGCTTTGGAGCCCACACCAAGCATAGTGTCTGGCATACAGTAGGTGTTCATTAAATACTAGTTGAAGGGAAGCATGAAAAAATAAGTACTTTAATCCTTTCAGTGCTACATTTATGTGCTGTCATAGTTAGACCACTAATGTCCTTTACTTTACTGTGTGACGATGTGTAGACATGTCAGCCATGAGAATTCCAAATGGTGAAACACTTAGATAACCAACTTTTGTCCTTTATCAGCAAAAGCGTCTTTCTCACCAAATGCATGCGTGTATGTGAGACATATGCACAACCCTATGTGTGGATGAGACAAGAGGAAACCTGTGCTGCAGGGTGTCAGAATAACCATACCTGCATTTCTCAGGAAGCGATTCCGATAGTCCTTGACTATCCTCGTCACTGGGTTATAGAAGCCGTCCCCACAATCATAACAGCCTTTAGGGATTTTTCTAGGTGGGTCCATATTGGTGAGTTGAGAGATACCTTGAAAGGATATAATGGATAATTAACTCACCACCGAGGCCAAATCCAAACCCAGTGCCCCCTTAAAATCCACTTTTGGCTGGTTGCTCATCTGAGTATCTGGCTCCACTGCTCCCTGTTGAGGGCACGGAGCAGGAGCAGCCCGAGCAGTGCCCCAAAGGAGCTTCCTGAAAACGGCTCTGTGAGCAGGGTCTTGGGAACTAGACCCCTGTCTTCTTCCTTGACCCCATCCTCCATTTCTAGGGACACCATGAGAAGGGCACCGGTTCTGGAGACAAAGAAACCCTGAGGACACATCAGAGTTGATGTGTGGATAGAAAGGCATGTCTAGGACAAGGATGGCACTCAAGGTGCGGGCAGAGGCCAGAGACATGAGCCATCGTGCCTCACTCAGGAAACCTTGTGAAGCAAGGCACATATGAGGAGAACAGTAGGAAAAAAATGGGTCAAGTGGGCAAGGATCAGCGAATGGAGAACCTTGACTCTCACCAAAATTATGAGAACAGCAGCCTGAGTGCTTATAACGTGCCAGGCATGGTGTTCAGTGCTTGACTCCTACTATTTCACTTAATTCTCACAGCAGCCCTGTGGCCCCGTTTTACAGATATGTAGACTGAGGCTCAGAGAGGTCAAGTAACTTGCCCAAGGTTATGCAGCTAGGAAGCAGCTAGATACCCAGCTCTGTAACCTATATGTTAAACTGCTGACATCCGGGGAGGAGTAGGCCTGGGCACCACTCCAGGACTGGGGACACTGGAACCACCAGGAAAGAAAGAGGAGCTGGTGTGTCATTTAGCCTATGCCATCCTGTGCGTTGTACATGTTGGAATGCTAAGGCCTGAATAAAGGGTACAAGGTTGGAATAAATAACTTCTCAGGTTCCTTCTAAGCTGTGGTTCCTATAATTCCCTGTCCTCTGGACTGAGGGCTGGATACTTACAGCTCAGAGTCCTCTACACAGTAGGTGCCCTTATGTTGGTTAACAATAACAACTAGGTATACTATTGGCTCACAATTTCTGAGTGCTTACTCCACACCAGGCGCTTTACAGTCCTTCTCTCCCTGAAGCCTCATGCCAATGCCCATCTCACAGATGCTCAGAGAAGAAAAGGGGCAGCCTTGACCCTCACCCTGCCCTAACAATGCCTGCCTCCGGAGGCTGAGAGGTGGCTGCTGGTCTGCAAAGTGCCGAGTCACTTGGGCAGGAAGTGGACACTTAGGATAAAGCTGCTCTGCTGGGAGTCGCTGGAGGAGAAGGGAAGGCTGCCTGGAAGGTCGCCGCACTGCCTTCGAGACTGGCAGAGCCCCAGCTGTGGCAAAACCAGCCGCTCCGTGAGAGCTGAGGCCTGAGGCCAGAGCTCTTTGCCTACAGGCCTCAGTTGGGGTGAAGAGCCCGTGACAAAGTCTGGGCCCCGTCATAGCTAACCCAAGAGGAGCCATTTACAAGCCATTTACAAGTGGCATCTAGACTGGTAGCTCTCTCAAGGCAAAGAATGCGTCCTCTCAGCTCTCAGTCCTCCAGGGCCCAGCCAGTGTCTGACACAGAGTAGGTGCTCAGGAAATGTTCATTAATGTCGTTACCTTAACTCCCCTAAGTGCACCCTCTCACCTCCAGCTGTGATGTCAATATTATCGTCCCTGCTTATTGAGCACCTACTATGTGGCAGGCAATGTGCTGGGCACTGGGGACACAGCAGTGAGTGAGACGGAGCCCCTGCCCTCATAGAGTTCACAGTTGGCTCGGGAAGAGAGATACTGAGCACTCATGACAGAGCCCTGGAGGAGAACCGTGGCTGCTCTCTGATAGGCCACAGGGAGACCTTGCCTCATCTGGAAATTCAGGGATGGGGTCCCAGAACAAGGGACATTAACCTGAGACCTGAAGGATGGGAGGGAGTTATTTGGGTGAAGTGAGAGGGTTGAAGCATTCCTCCAGGCAGAGGGAATGGCAGGAAAGAGCAGGTCTCTTCAAGGAACAGAGAGAAAGCAAGCGTGGCAAGAAAGGAGAAAGAAAAATCCAAGTAGAGCTAGTATGAGGTTGGGGATATCAGCATAAACCAGAGAATGCAAGTCGCTTTAAGAATTTGGAACCTTATCCTCAGGGTCATGAGAAGGCCCTGAAGAGTGTGTGTGTGTGTGTGTGTGTGTGTGTGTGTGTGTGTGTGTCAGGGGGTGGCAATCAGATTCACGTTTTTCAAAGATGAAACTGACTGCAGAGTGGAGACCAGGCCAGGAGCTCAAGTGTGGACCTCAGGAGACCAGATAGTCGATGGAAGAGGATAGAGGTCTGGAATAGGGCAGTGGCAGAGAGGATGAAGGAAACTCAGCTTCGCACATGGAGGTTCTCAGTAGGTAACTGTCTAATGAACAAATGAATGAATATATTTAAGAGGCAGAACCAAGGGGTGGCCCTGTGGCTTAGCGGTTAAGTGCGCGTGCTCCGCTACTGGCGGCCTGGGTTCGGATCCCGGGCACGCACCCACGCACTGCTTCTCCGGCCATGCTGCAGCTGTGTCCCACATACAGCAACTAGAAGGATGTGCAACTATGATATACAACTATCTACTGGGGCTTTGGGGAAAAAAAGGAGGAGGATTGGCAATAGATGTTAGCTCAGAGCCGGTCTTCCTCAGCAAAAAGAGGAGGATTAGCATGGACGTTAGCTCAGGGCTGATCTTCCTCACAAAAAAAATGAAATAAAATATCTTAAAAAAAAAAAAAAAGAGGCAGAACCAATAGGACCAGTGTTGGATTGCACACGGAGGAAGGAGATGGTAGAATTAGGCTTACCTAGGTGGACGGGAGTGATGGTCTCTGAGGGAGGGATCACTGAGCAGGGTAGGACCGGGGAGAGGTAATGAATTCAGTGCAGACCAGTTGAGGGATGACCAAAAATAGGTGTTGGGGAAGCTGAAGGCAGGGATTTTGATTTCAGTTTGGAAGCTGATGGTAAATGAAGGATTAGAAGTGAATCAACTTGTTTAGGGAAAGGGTACAGAATGATAACAGAAGAGGGCCTCAGGCCAGAGAGCCCTGGAGAACTCCAAAATTAATGCTTGGGGGAAGAAGAGCTGGGAAAAGAGCCAAAGGGAAAAGAGAAGGCTCACCTCGTCAACTAACTGACCCAAGGTCCCAAAGCCAGGGTGTGAGCTCAGGTCTGCTGACTCCAACCCTGGGTGCTTTCTGGAGGCTTCTGCCCTCACGGAGGTTGACTTGCCCAGGCTCTTCCCGCTATTGAGAGGGAATGCCAGGACTCAAACCCAGACCTTCCGGCTCCACGCTGTTAGCTACACCACATTATCTCATGAGCTACGGTTTATTTTGACAGTTTGCAAAGTCATTTTCCCATCCACCATTTTGGATATATTGTCTCAGCTGGGCCAAACA
This sequence comes from Diceros bicornis minor, assembly GCF_020826845.1. Lineage (NCBI taxonomy): Eukaryota > Metazoa > Chordata > Mammalia > Perissodactyla > Rhinocerotidae > Diceros > Diceros bicornis. The sequence continues at coordinate 29,253,881 of NC_080767.1, read as the reverse complement.
CTATGCCCTTGAGGTTCAGCTGACCTCACATGAGTCTCAGAAACACAGATGAGCCCCTTAAGCTGTCCCTCCCTGAATCCAGACTCTGAATCCAGACTCTAGGCCCAGATGTGACCCTCTGTGACGGAACATGACTTTTGCAGGGAGATAGCGTGACACAGGGGATCTCAGAGAGGAAGACTTGGGCTCCAACGTAAGCTCTGCCACTGGGAAATGCATTGGGATTCTGTGGCCTCAGTTCCTCCTCTATGCCATGGGGCTAGGAAGACAGACACAGCAGGGTCATCTGGAGATTCTATGAGATCAGAGATTACAGAGCCTCACCAGCACCTCATACACAGGGCACATGCTCCTTCAGAGCTGCTCAATTTCAGCATTACTGTTGGTACTACGAGAAACAACAGCTGAGACGTACCATGTACCTACTGTGTGTGCAAGACACTGTTGTAAACACTTTACATGTATTCTCTTATTTACTACAGACTTGTGAGGTAGATGATGCTATTGTCCCATTTTGCAGGACAGTAACTGAGGCATAGAGAGGTGAATGCCCTGCCCATGGTCCCTGGCTACTACCGTCCCCAGCTGAGGTTTGAGGACTGGCCTCTCTGGCTCCAGAACCTGGCTCTTTTGCATTCTGCAGCCTTTGCTCAATTCCTGCTCTCTTCTGGGTTACTTCAATAGGCCACGGCCCACTTATTGAAAACTGTCTTTTGTTTCCCTCTCAGTTTGGGTGTGAGGGAGAGGCAGGGGGCCGGGTACCTGCAGGCTTCAAGCCGTAGCAGATCTCCGTGTAAAACCTCCGATCATAGCCGTCGCAGTAATGCCAGTTCTCCCCGTCATACTGCAGCCCATCCGCGAAGGTGTACCTGCCCTGGAAGACAAGGGGCACACACGCAGGTCTGTGGAAGCCCTTCTTTTGCCAAGAAGGACAGATGTCAGGGGAAGAGGTGGCTTTCTCATTGCCACAGAAAAGGAGCGCCAACTACTACAATTATTATGGCTATGATGATTAGAAGGAATGGATAAAAAGTGCTGAGCTCCGGGCTTGGCACTCAAAATACGGCAATTCATGTGTGTGACCTTGGGCAGATGACCTACCCTCTCTGGCCGTGGTTTCCTCATTTGTGAAATTGGATGATAATAATGCTATCTATTTCATAGGGTTGATTCAATGAGATTCAATGAGATAGTAGATGTAAAGTATTTAGTATAGTGCCTGGCATATTAGTTAGTAGTCAATAAATGTTATTATTATTCTTTTATTATTATCATAGCTAAAAATTTTCAGAGCCATCAGTCACGGCCCTTTGTCCAAACACCTACATTCTGCTTTTGCTGCCTTAGTGCTAAGGGAAGCCCCAGGATGTGGACATCACATTGGCCTGGGCATCAGGAAACATGAGTGGAAATTCCAATACTATTAATTCACTGTGTGACCTTGGATAAGTCACATCCCCTTCCTGGGGCTTAGATTTTCCAAGCTATAAAACAAGGAATGTTTCTTAACTTTTTTTAGGTCATGATCCAGCCTGTATACACCCTGGGTGAAACTGATGAGAGCTATAGGTCTTTCCTCAGAGATAAATATAGTCCCTGAATTGTTTCCATGGCCCACAAATCCCAGGTTAAGAACCCTTGAATAGCAGTGCCTACTGGATGCCAGGTACTGAGTAAAGCACTGACATGTATTGTTTCATTTACTCTCACAACCATCCTAGGAAGTGCCTCGTACTACGGTGGCAGGCTGAATAATGGTCCCCCAAGATGTCCACGTCTAATTGCTGTAACCTCTGAATAAGTTAAACTTACATGACAAAAGGGACTTTGAAGATGTGATTAAATTAAGGATCTTGAAATGGGGAGATTATCCTGGATTATCTGGGTGGGCCCAACATAATCATGAGGGTCCTTATAAGAGGAAAACAGGAGGGTCACAGCTGCAGAAGTGATAGAAGGGTCACAGTGATGGAAGACGAAGTGATGACAGAAGCAGAAGGAGAGGAGGAGATGTGATGATGGAAGCGGAGGTCAGAGTGATGTGTGGCCACGAGCCAAGAATGTAGGCAGCTTCTAGAAGCTGGAGAAGGCAAGGAAATGGATCCTCCCATAGAGCCTCTGAGAGGAACGCAGCACTGCTGACCTATTTTAGACTTCCGACTTCCAGAACTGTAAGATAATAAGTTTCTGTTGTTTTAAGGCTCTGAGTTTATAGTCATTTGTTATAGCAGCAATATGAAACTAATACAACTATCGTCCCCAGTTTATAGACAAGAAACTTCAATCTCAGAAAGGGGAAGTCACGGGCCCAAGGTCACACAGTTAGTGGCATAATAGGATTCAAATGCATCATGGCCTCTCTAGAGGAAGAGAAGGGGGAGAGATCCAGAGTCCTGGGAGATCAAGAGGAGGGGAGAAGAGGGCACCAGACAGGGAGGGCAGGGGCTCAGCAGGGCTCTTCCTGTCCCAGGCTTTCCCCTCTGCAGCCCCCCTCCCCAGGCTGATTACCTTTACGACCAATCCCTTTTCCCAAACGGCATCGTATCGACTCCCGTTGGGGAAGTACAGGGTTCCTTGGCCATGAAACATGCCGTCCTTCATTTCCCCAACATATCTTGTTTCCGTAGGGAGGATGTATTCAGCTTCGCCCTCCATCCTGTAAGAACAAAGGGAGATCATTAAGCGCCATATGGCTGCTGGAGGATAGAGCTGGCAGGCGCAGGTCAAGAGTGGGAACCTCATCCTCAGGGTCCTCAGACATTACTGTCTCAGCAATACTCTCTTGAAAAACAAAATTTTTGTTTTGTTTCCCTCACAGGTTCAAAAATGAGAGGGTCTGTGTTGTTGAAGGTGGTGGGGGGCAGAGTTTGGTCTGTTTGTCCTCCCCCTCACCTAGAGGCTGTCCTGGAGTTCACGTTGTCCCCGGAAACACCCCTTGGTGGGCCCAGAGAGGGGAGGGATGTGCCCAAAGCCACACAGTAAGCACTGTGAAGAGACTAGGGCCAGATTTCCTGGCAGCTAGTTCTGCATCTTCCCTGTCTTCCAGACCAGCCCACCCCTGCCCTTTACACCACAAGCAGGAAATTTGGCAAAATATGAAATTTTGACAGGAGACATGGGTTTAAATCTTACTTCACCATTTCCTAGATGTATCATCTTGGAGACTTCCGTAAACCTCTTTGTCTGTTTTCCTTCCTTCCTGCCTCCCTCCCTTCCTTCCTCCCTTCCTTCCTTCCTTCATTTTCCTTCCTTCCTTCCTTCCTTCCTTTTTTCCATCAAATATTTACAGAACACCTACAATATATCAGCACTACCACATGTGCTGCGTCTGCTCTGCTGGATACGACAAGGACACAACAGTGCTCAAGGCAGATGCAGTCCTGCCCTCAAGGGGGCTCACAGTCTGGGGGGGACACAGTTAAACAATTATATAATGTGTGGTAAGTGCCAGCAGGGGGAAGACAGGGCCCTACAGGAGCACAGGGCAGGGACACCCAGCTCAACCATTTACTTCATGTGTGAAATGGCTGAGATTAATGCCCAAGATTAACCCAGATAACGTATAACAGTTTTCCTAGTAAAGGAGCTGACATATAGGGAGTGCTTATGAAATATGCTTTCATTCACTGCTTCAATCCTTTATTCCTTCTCCATTCTTCCCACTAGCTGGAAGTCACTGCTCCCAACTCTGAAATTCTTTAGGCTTTTGCTTGTACCTCTGTTGGACGCTAGCACTTTCTGCCTTGCATTGAACTGTATACCTCATATCCCTTATTTAATCAAAGCTTCTTGAGAGGAAGACCTTGGAATCTTCACTCTTAGAATCACATCTCTTCTTAAACAGGTGCTCCATCAACATCTACTGAATAAGGAAGGAAGGAAACAGAAGGGCCAGTGAACTGACTGGATGGATGACAGAAGATGACACTGTGGCACAGGCCTCGAGCAGGGGAGCGCTGTGCTGAAGGCGCAGCTTCTGAACCATGCAGATCTGGTGTCCAGACCTGGCTCCACCTCTCTGTGCCTGTGTGAACTTGGGCAAGCTCCTTCACCTCTCTGAGCCTTTCTCATCTGTAAAATGGGGATAATGACAACATCCCCCCAAAGTTGTTGAGATAATTGAATGAAATAATGGCTATGAAACAATAGCAGAATGCCTGGCTTATAGTAAGAGCTCAAAAACTATTTTGCTTCTATTCTACTGCAAGACGTGGGAGGAGACAGAACTCCTCTTCTTCTTTCCTCCACCTCTTTCTTGAGATCACATCTATCATTTCTAAGAACAGTTTCCATCTAAACCCTTCTTCGAGATTAGACTCAGCCCTCTTTTTTTAAACTGCAAACTGTACATCATTGTTCAGACCTTCTACAGACATGTCCAGCTCACCCAAAATGGAACTCATCCTCTCCTCCTCCAAAGGAGCCCCTGCTCAGAGTTCTCAATTTCCATGAGTGGTATCAGAGTCCTCCAGGTTGAAAGCCTGGCATTGGGTACTGGGCTGGGTACCCAGCCAGTCTCTGAGTGGGACCAGGAGCCAATCAGCTGCCAAGTCCTGGCAATGAAATCTCCAAACTTCGCCTACATTTTCCTCTTTCCTGCAGCCCCACTGCCTCTGCCTTGGCGCAGGGTCCTGTTGCCTCTTAATGGGACACCTGCAATGGGCTCTGACTTGATCTCCCCATGTCCACTCAGTCTCCCTCCCTCTTTCCCTCCTTCCCTTCAGCCCTCTGTCCTTCCCTTCTATTCTTCTTCTATTCATTCAAGGAGAAAGCCTTCATCCTAAATTAAAAGTAAGTTAAAAAGAACAAAGAAAGCTACTTTATAATGAAGGTTTCAATCCATAATGAGGATATAATTACCATATCTCAAATATCATTCATTCATTCAGCCAATATTTACCGAGTGCCTACCAGGCATATGCCCTATGAGGAGGGATACAGAGATGAAATAAATTAGATTTCCTAATGCCCAGCCCTACCAAGAATCTATCAGTGGCTCCTTTTGCCCACAGAATTGTGCACAGTATTCAAATCTCTCTACTGCAGAGCACAGACCCACATTTCTAGCTTCCCCGCTCCCTCTCTAGGCACATCCTACACTCCAGCCAAACTGAACCGCCTGCTCCTCCCCTTATAAGCCCTCTTAGCTATTGCTCGTGTTGTTCCCTCTGCCTGGAAACATTCTTCACCTTGCTTCTCCACCCACCTAAATCCTACCCAACCTTCAGGGCCCGTTTCAAATATTACCTCCTCCATAAAGCCTGCAAGGACTGCCCTGACTGGACGCCTCCTCTGTGGGTGCCCAGCAGCATGGCTCTATAGTAGAAAGCACGCGGGCTTTGAGGTCAGACCTAGGTTTTGATCTCTGCTCTGCCGAATGTCACTAGGTGACTCTGGGCAAGTTATGTAATCACTCTGAGCCTCACTTTTTCCATCTGTAAAATGGCGATAATGATATCTATTTCACAGTGCTGCTGTGAAGATGGGAAGATTCAGGCAAAGCCACTATTTGAAATTATCTTCTCATTTATTTGTTTATTGGCAATACACCAAATAGACTATAAGCTCCATGAAAGCAAGAATCTTGACATTTTTTATATTCTTATCCCCATGTCTAAAACTGGCCGATAGCAAACACACACACACAAATACATATACGGAATGAACGTATCTCGGCTCTGCCGCTTATTAGGCATGTGTTCTTGAGCAAGTTACTTTACTTCTCTGGGTCTCATTTTCCTGAACTGTAAAATGGCAACAAACAATCCTACCCGAAAGGGTTGTCCTGAAGGTTAAAATGGATAAAGTTTGTGAAACTGTCTGGTACAAGGTCCTTTGCAAAGGCAAAAAGACGGCCGTCTTTCCCAGTCACAGATGCTCAAGACATAGTGGGTCAAATGAGGCCTTACCTCCCATCTATATATTCCCCAATATATTGGCTCCCCGTGTACTCCATGACACCCGCCTCTAGCTTCAGCCTTTGGGTCCCGGAGTCTCAGTGTATCTCGCCTCACTATGACAACCAGGAAGGATGGGCGGAGCTGACGCGAAGCCCCGCCCCCAGAGACCGCAGGACTTCCTGGCCTTGCGCACGCTCCGTGGCTCGCGTTTGGGCAGAGTAGTGCGCCTGCGTGCTGCCTGCTGCGCATGCGCAGGCACTAGGCGGCCCTCGGCGGTCGAAAGGGGAGTTCAAGGAGACGGGGGCGACGGGGCTGCTGTCGCCTCCTCCGGGTCGGGGCTACCGCCATCATGCCGGGGATAGTTGAGCTGCCCACTCTGGAGGATCTGAAAGTGCAGGAGGTGAGGCTCGTCCGGAGGACAGGCAAGCGGGACATAGGGCTGCAGCTTCCCTGGCCTGGGCCCAGCCCTGCTTCGACTCAGTGGACCCTGGGCCCCGGGCCCGCACTCCACCCCATGCACCCCAATACGTGCACAGGTCGGTCCCTGGACGCCCCCTTCTCAGCTCCAGGAATCGCCTCCCTCCCACCCCATCCTGCAGTGGCTCTAGAACTCTCCTCTCCTTCCCCCCTCACCCAGAGCGATCAGCTTCTTTACGTGAATATTAGTGGTACTTTTTATTAAGCACCAGCCAGGGCCACTGTACTTACTTTATTAAAAGTCACTTAATACTCAAACCTCCCTGCGAAGTGAGTATGCAACCCCCGGTGCTCCCAGTCCAGGGAGAGAGACAGTGACCTTAAAGTAGCATCATCGGTGCAAAGTACGTTACAGGCGGGCTAGGAAACCGCAGAAAAGGGAGCTGATATTGGAGAGTGACGTTGCTGTCAGCCCTGGGAAGGTGTTTGGTTATTAGACATTTAAAGCATTCATTTATTCAAGAGATACCACTTGAATAATGACCACAGGCACATACACTGGAAAATAAGAGATGTAGTTCTTGCCCTCATAGAGTTTGTAATCTCATGGGGAGGAGACCTATAAAGAGGTAGTTACAGTGCAGTGTGGTGAGTAGTATGAGAAGTGAAGTGAAGACAGATTAATACTAATTATAGCAAACACGGTCAGGCCTTTTCTGGATGTCAGGCAGGATGCTAATTGCATGCATTAATTCGTCAAATCCTGCCAGCACCACTATAAGGAAGGATATAACTGGTCTCTCCATGTTCTAGATAAGGAAACAGGTCCTGAGAGTAGAAGCGATTTGCCCAAGGTCGCATCCCTAGTTAAGTGGTAGAGAGGGAGTGTGAATCCAGGTCTGAGTTTAAAACCCAGGCTTTTAAACTACTGTATTATGGGCAAAAGCTTAAAAGAGTGAGAAGGCTTAGCAGAAAATTTGTGTTTAGGGAGAAGGTGCTGTTTGACGTGACTCTACTATTGGTGGGAAGGCCTAGACAGGACTGGGGAGCACATTCCACAAGGTCAGACTTTATCCTGTAAGTGAGGTGGTGGGGAGAAGTGGAAATTTTAAGGCAGAGGAGTGGCACGGCAGGACTGAATGGTAGAAAGATCAGGCTAGATTGGAGGAGAGGGCGGGCAAGACTAAAAATTATGCCAGAAATTATATCCCTGGCACTGTGTTGTTTTATCTGCATTACTTCACTTAATCTTCTTAGATGCCTGTGAGAATGACAAGTATTATTTTTCTCAGATGAAGACATTTTTAGGTGGTTCAGGGACTTTATAATAAAGTGACATTTACTAAGAGTTGGGGGCTGCTGCCAACAGTCAAGTTTTTTGTTGCTTGCTCCACTGTGAAGCTGGGTTACTCTTGAGTTGTTGTCTTTTTCATTGGAACTTTAATTTGGTTCAACGAACATCTGAGGTTCTGCTTACCGCAAGTATTCTATATCTGGAATAAATTTGCCCTGAGGGTTCACACAGTTGAATTGAGAAACAGATAATTACATAAATAACTAAAATACAACACAAAGTATGATTAGACGCTATGGAAGAGGGGCACACATGGTTTAAGAAAAGAAAGTAGGATTTGAAGTTGGATCTAAATTCTAGGCCTAACTGCTTGGTTACCTTGATTAGTCACTTTTAGCATTTGCAGACACATTTATTTTATTTGTAAGATGAAGTGATTCCAGCTGTATAATTCTCTGAGGCTATAAAGGGAACAGAGAATGCACTTGGGCATAATGTAAGACTTGGCTACATGGCATTTGAAGAATGGCCTTTAGGGGCCGGCCTGGTGGCGCAGCGGTCAAGTGTGCGCGCTCCGCTGTGGTGGCCCGGGGTTCGCAGGTTTGGATCCCAGGTGCGCACAGATGCACCACCTGTCAAGCCATGCTGTGGCGGCGTCCCATATAAAGTGGAGGAAGATGGGCACGGATGTTAGCCCAGGGTCAATCTTCCTCAGCAGAAAAGAGGAGGATTGGCATTGGATGTTAGCTCAGGGCTAGTCTTCCTCACAAAAAAAAAAAAAAATGGCCTTTGTAGGCAGAGATGGAGAGAACTTTCTAAGTAAGGGTAGAATCTGAGCAAAGGTAAGGAAATGGGAAAATACAGCAGGCCAAAAATGAGTTCTGGGAACATGAGTTCACTGTTCTGAGAGAAGAGCAGATAGTCCCTTTTTGAAAGGTCATGGGTGAGAAGGCTGGAAAGAGTTTGGATTCAAAAGGATTTCAATACCCAGTAAGAAGTTTAGGCTTTATTCTGCTGTGAAGGCTGAATCCTTCGAAGGTTTTGTTGCTAATTTGTTTTAATAGCAGAGTGAAATAGGAATCGTCTTTTAGGAAGATCACTCCAGCAGCTCTGTGAACAGTGGATTGAAGAGAGGAAAAGAAAAGCAGGGAGACTAGCCTTGGTGGCTGTTGAAATAATTGTGGAAGATATTAATAACCACAACATAATTGGTGACTATGCTTACAGAGAGGAAAGAACAAATTTATCTGGAATCGATCAGACTTAGCAACGAGTTGGATATCAGAGGCAGGAAAGGTTGAGGAATCAATGTCAGATTTGCAATCTGAAGTAGGACTGGGGAAGCCAGAAGGAGCAGTTAGACATATTTTGGACCTCATTGACTTTGGAATTATGACACATCCCTGTGGAAAAAGTCAGAAGCTTTGGGCTGGAAACTCCTGTGCACATGGACAATTTTGAGTAAAAATAATAGCTAATATTTATGATGTGCTTTCTATGTGTTAGGCACTGTTCCTAATATTTTTATATGTATTAACTCATTTAATCCTCATAACAGGTCTATCAAATAAGTATCATTATCCTTCATTTTATATAAATTAAGTAAAATATAAGGTGTGGTATAAATTGAGTACTCTAATAAGTGCAGACGTGGTTTAAGGAAGAGGAACAGACTGGAAGATTGGTTGTAGATTGTAAGACTTTTTCTGCCTCCCTTTCCACACCTGCAGACTGTATAAACGTGCTGTGCACTGAGGCTGTTGTGAGGATAAGTGAGGAAGGACGTTGAAAGCCTGTGTTCTTTGGGACAAAGGGAGCTGAATGGATTTGGGAGGGTATTCACAGTAAGCAGCTGTGAGAGGATGTTGTTGCTGCTGAGTCTCATCAGTCTTAGAGAAGAAGCAGATGAGGGGCAATGGTGACATCGGAAGTCCTTTGCCACTTCAGCGATGGTGATGTGATGGGAAGAGGTCTGATTGGAGGTCAGTCTGGATTCCAGTTCTGACCTGCTGTGGGATCTTGAGCACATCTCTCTTTTTCCTCAGGAAATAGATTCAGTGAGTGGTTCTCATCCTTTATTTCCCTGTGACGAGCATATTTTACATGCTCAACAACGTAGGTGTACCTAGGTTTTGATAAGACCTCTACATTTGTAGGAAAGTAAAGCAAAGAATGCCATAGGGTCTTTTGGGCATAATAGCTATGAAGGCCTTTGAGTAATTAAATCAACCACTTAAAGATATTTTAAGGCATTTGACATGGAAGTAAATATAGCAAAGTTAATTTTTAAACTATATTAAGCTTTAAAAAAAATTCAAATCTTGATTTTTATTCTCCGAGTTCTTTATAGGTAATATAGCAAGCATGTACCACTCAATTAACATAAATAAACTCTTATTATCAAAAACTGTAATATAAAATTTTATTGATTTTTTTTAACAAATTTATTAGAATTGTCATGGCAAATATCAGTTACATCATAAGTCCACCTTTGCTTTGGTAATTCTAACAGTTTATTCTCTTCTTCCTGTATTGTGTAGATGAATTATTCTCTTCATCTTTCCTTGCCTTTTTTTTTGTGTGTGTGAGGAAGATCAGCCCTGAGCTAACATCCGTGCTAATCCTCCTCTTTTTGCTGAGGAAGACTGGCTCTGAGCTAATATCTATTGTCAATCCTCCTCCTTTTTTTTTTTTTTTTCTCTCCAAAGCCCCAGTAGATAGTTGTATGTCATAGTTGCACATCCTTCTAGTTGCTGTATGTGGGACGCGGCCTCAGCATGGCCAGAGAAGCGGTGCGTCAGTGCGCACCCGGGATCCGAACCCGGGCCGCCAGCAGCGGAGCGCACGCACTCAACCGCTAAGCCACGGGGCCGGCCCTTTCCTTGCCTTTTATCTTCATAATAATTTAACCTAAGCTGTGTGAAATTCATAAAAAAACAAAATTATAAAATTTTTATTATTATAAAAATAATTATAAAATTATTCTCACTTAAAAATCCTTAATAAAATATTTGCAAATCATATCCAGTGGTATCTTAAAGTGTAATACGCTATGACAGACTAGATTTTATTCTAGATACAATGGGTCCATTTTAGAAAATCTGTTAGTGCTCTTCATTACATTTATAGATTAATGAAAAAGAAACCTGAAAATTTCAGTCTTTCCTGGAGAAAACAACAGTAAAACAAAGCCAGTTAGGATTAGAAAGAAACTTCCTTAATGAGGAATATCTAAACAACTGTATCCCAGACACCAACAGCAAATAGCATACCAAATGGTGCTTTAAAGTTTAGGAAAAGACAAGGATGCCTGCTGCCATCGCTGTTCATCTGTGTTATCCTGGAGGTTTTGGTCAGAGCAATAAGAGAGGAAAAAAGAAAAAGATGAAAAAAAGATACAAATATCAGAAAGGAAGGGAGGCAGTTTTTATTTGTAAATAGAGTTTTTCCATTAATCGTCTTGAGTTTTGTAGCAACTGACAAGTGTTCACTACGGTGGCTAGAGAGAAGATACAGTGTAACCAATTTAAAAATCTAATAGAAAAAATATCCTGTTTAGATGGTATCAGAAATGTTAAAATATTGAGGAATAAACCAGAAATATGCAAGGTTCCTATATGAAGGAAACTGTAACTGAAGGACCTAAGAATGACCTGAATAAATGGAGAGAGAGACTGTGTTCTGGATGAGAAGGCATAATTCATGTCATGCTTCTCTCTTTTGTAACTGTTGTATCCCAGTACCTGCCCAGAGTGAGTGCTCAACAGCTGCTTGTACTAGACACTATTTTGGGTGCTTGGTGAACCATAGTAAACGTTACATTTAATCATGCTTTTATTTAAGGAGAATTGACATCTTTACAGTGGTGGATCTCTGTTGAAAACAAAATCCCTACCCTCTTGGAGCTTACGTTCTAGTGGTCACACAAAGGCTGACCACTGATGCTTGCTTATGTAAGATGGTTATGGAGAGACTCTCTGAGGAGATAAAATTTGAGCAGAGACCCAGTGTTGTAAAAGTGCCCATTCCCTCCAAATTCAATATAACTAAACTTGATGCAATTCCAATGTGAATTATTGGGGGGGAGGGGTATTCATCTGGAAAAATAGCCGAGATGATTTTGAAAAGAAAGAATAACGAGGATGGTCTTCCCAGATAACAAAATGGTCTGTTAAGTTACCGTAATTAAAACATTGTGATATTGGCTCAGAAAAGGGTGGTACGGAAAGCAGCCAGTAGGACCCTCGCACCAGCAGCTATGAGGTAGGCCCTGGACTGTGTGCCGTTCCCTGTGAGCTAGCTCTAACTATGCTTCGTTTCTTAAGAAAATGTACTGGAATGCAAGTGAGTGAGACTGACATAGTTCAGGGATGGCTACCTGGGATATACTCTCTAATTTTAAAAAATTCACAAATTTTACTACTTTATTATGAGTAATAAGTTGCTGGACAGATGCTCTTACTGATCCCTTCCAGTCTCTCATCCTCTTTGATTCTGTAGTCTTTTGGGAATTCTGTCTACTCTTTTTTTCCTGGATAGGAGACTCATCCAAGCTCCCCAGAGTTGGGTCCTCCCCTTACATCCCAGAAACCTCCGTCTTCCTTCAGAGCTCCACTTTCTCTGTTGTAAAAATCTAAGGATTCTGTTAGGACTGCTGTTTCCTTATGTCTAAGATGGAGATAGTAATATCAACCTAATGAAATTACTATGAAGGTGTAGAAAATCACGTGTCATCTCTAAAGCACTATAGACCATAAGGGATTATTGTGGCAGTCCCTGTCTTTAATTTTCTTGGCAAAGTGAGAACAGTGCTCCTTTTGTGTTCCCTCTGTTTTGACCAGCATGAGGTAAAGTTGGGAAGTGCTGTCCTGGTCATCAGTCTGGTCTCTCTCCCACTGTTCCTTTCCCCAGGTGAAGGTCAGTTCTTCTGTGCTGAAGGCCGCAGCCCATCACTATGGAGCACAGTGTGACAAGCCCAACAAAGAGTTCATGCTCTGCCGCTGGGAAGAGAAAGACCCGAGGCGTTGTTTAGAGGAAGGCAAGCTCGTCAACAAGTGTGCTCTGGACTTCTTTAGGTAAAAATCTTTTCACATCAGTGCCTGTTTGGTTGAAACATCGAGGTATATGTATCTTGGTAAACATCCAACTAATTAAATGGAAGGATAATTTTAGTAGGAAATGCAAGGCTTTGAAATCAGATAGACCAAAGTAAGCACACAAGAAATGATAGTTATTTTTGTTGTTTTTTTTATTGTTTGGCAAGTTCTTTAATCTCCATGAATCTCGATCTCCAAATTGTAGACTAATGCCAATCTTATACAAGATTGTTATGAAAATTTGAAAAGGCGCATAGAGACAACACAGCACGGTGCTTGCTAGCAGGTATTCAGTAGATTGTTACCCTTATCATTACTGCAGAACACACAATTAGGATGGAAGGAAAAGTATGTTGAGAGTCAAGTTTTAGGTAGGTCACTGTGCTTGGTGCTCTAAGTAAAAAATCTAAATTGTAATTGTAGAAAAATGTTTTAACAACCACATTAATCAGAACTCTATTAAAAGGGACAGAAACTCAACTCAAGGGGAATTGGCTCATGTAACTGTAAAGTCCAGATATAGGCCTAGCTTCAGGCAGGCCTGGATTCAAGGGCTTAAATAATTTCACAACTACTCAGTATCTTTTTCCTCTCCTTTTCTCCCCGTAGTCTCTTAGTTCTGCTTATTTCTCTTAGTCTCATTTTCAGAGAGACTCTTTCCTTGCTGTAGCAAAAATGGCCACCACTTGCTCCAAGCTGGTGTGCAGCTTGCTTAGCAGACATAGACCAAGAGGGCCAGTTCTCCAGGAGTGTGAGCAGAGGTCCCGGGACTGAGTCTGATTGGCCTGGCTGGTAAATTTCATATACGTATGTTTGAATCCGTTGTGTTTTGGGAGATAAGATGCTGTGATTGGTCAGGCGTGAAGTGGGAGTAGACTTAGATTCATCTAAACCACATTGCTGAAAGATAGGGAGGGGTTATTCCCCAAAGGAGAGTTAGAAGGATATTACAGAAGAATGGGGAATGACTGCTGGCTAGGTAAAACCCACAGATGTCCACTACAGTGACATTAGAGGGAAAAATCAAATTCCTTCGCATGATAGCTGCTTTCCTTCTTTCTTGCTTCTGTCTTTGTCCACATGCAAAGATATTTTTGTGGTTAAAGTCGTAGTGTGTATACATTTTAAAATTCATTTTTCGCTTGAAATTGTTGGGAACATTCTTTCAAGTTGCTATGTTGTCTTCATGATAATCATTTTTAATGGCTATATAAAATTCCATCAGTAGATAAACCAGCCATAATGTACCTGACCCATTCCTGTTATTAAACATCGTTGTTGATTCCAGTTTTGGATAAATCTGCAGTGATTACTTTTGTATGTAGATCTTTTTCATTTTTTAATTAATTCCTTGGCATAAATTTCCCAGCGTTGGGATTATTCCATAAAAGGCTTTGAACATTATTTAATGGCTCTTGAACTATAGTTGCTGTTTTGTTTAAAGTTGGGTCAGTTTAGTCTGTCCTAAGCACTGTATCTTGGTATACCTCACCAGCATTGCATGTTATTTAAATATTTGATAGGTACAAAATCGTATTTTATTCTTGCTTGAATTTGCATTGATTTGATTGTTAACAAGCTTGAATGTGTGTTTATTTAAAAATTTTTTATTTTCTAAGAGAACTTTGGCAAAGCCTTTCTGCTTTGGTCCAGAGGTGGTATGTTTAAGTGGGAAATGTTTGGATTTCACAAGCTCCCCAGGTACCTAACTGCCTTCATGAGAGGAATTTCTCACTGCTGCCATTGCTCCTTGTTGGCATTGGTAGATCATTGTCCATTGGGTGTAGGTGCCAGGGTAACAGGCTCCAGAACAGAGACCAAGTACTAGAAGCGTGGTTTGCAGCCCTTCTTCTGCCGCAGCACATTGAAGGAACACAAGACTCCGTTTGGAAACGGTAGCTCACTACAGAGCAATTCTCAAGTGGAGGTTAGGTGGGTGTGATTTTGTACCATGGAAATCCAGCTCAGTGAGGCTGGAGGTGATTCAGAAAAGCTCTTGAAGGCTTTGCGAGTCCTTCTTCGGTCGTGTTGCACACCCCGCCAACCCTAGGGTTATATTCAGAATACCTGGAAGGGTATGTAAGAAACTGGTAACATTGGTTGCCTCCCAGGAGAGGAACTGAGCAGGAATGGAAAGCAGAGTTTTCACTATGTATTTCCTTTGACATCTCGGAGGTTCTTCCTGCGCCAGGTTAAGTAAGATTCCTGTGCTGAGTGTAGCTAGATTCTTGGAGTGTGACAAGCAAGCACTTCATAATTATTATTCCACTGGGGAGTAGAGGTGCTCTGCAGTTCTTCCACTGCCTCAGATATGGCTTGTACATAAAATAATCGTATTTTATTCTTGCGTATATTTGATTACTAGCAAGGTTGAATGGTAAGAAGGGGAATTTTGCAAAATAGTTGAGGTTTATGCTTTTTATGCACAAAAGCTACTTTTTCTTTAACCATTTTTGGTGGTCACAAAGTGGATTATATCCTACCTTGCTTCTTAACAGAGAGCACCAAATATAATTTAACTTTCTTAATGACAAGGATTAGCCTCTGGTTTCTTGACTGCATTAATAGAAGGAGGACCTTGAGCTTTGAGGAGTGTAGGGCAGTTTGCCTCTCCCCTGAATGACCCAGCATCTTCTGCTTGTTAGTTTGTGTATTTGCTTTTTATACTTCTGTCTCCTCCTTTGCCATTGTCTGTCACCTGTGACTTCTGTCAGCATGCCCATCTCTGATTACGTCTCCTTTTCTTCTAAATTTGCTAAGCTGATAATGTTTAGAATTGGATCTAAAGAAAAGAAAAGGCCCCAAGTGAGGAGTTCTCCTCTGAGTAAAATGTATGCACCTTAGACCACAATCTTTTGGCATTTCTTTTCATTTATTTTTGCTACATAAAGAAATTAGGTCATCTTCCTCAAAGAAATTAGGTCATCTTCCTCGGAAATCTTGATTTACTTATTGGTTCTCAACCTGAGGATGTGCAGGTTGTCTTGTAAGTGAGGTAAGAGTATTTACCCCCATACCTTTCAGAAAGCGGGGCTGTGTGTTTGAGGTCTGTACCTATTTTTTCCCCCACTTCTCTGGTTTTCGTTGTTTTGCACAGAGCTGCCCCTAAACCCGCCCTCTTTTCCAGGCAGATAAAGCTGCACTGTGCGGAGCCCTTTACCGAGTACTGGACCTGCCTCGATTACTCCAGCCTGCAGTTATTCCGTCACTGCCGCAAGCAGCAGGCCAAGTTTGACGAGTGTGTGCTGGACAAGCTGGGCTGGGTGCGGCCTGACCTGGGGGAGCTGTCGAAGGTAACAGAGGCTTCCTGCTGGTGGTCTCCCTCTCTCACTAAGGTGGGGTAAAGGCAGGTGGCAGCAGAAAAGGGTCTTCTGTGAGTACAGGATGATGTGAGAAATCCACGTTTACAAACAGGTTAATTAGAGTAACTGCACACAATCCAGAAGGGAATTTATTTAATAGAAATATTCTTTTAAATAGATCTTTTGGCATGTGCAGATTTGGTTTTGGTTCATTAGCTAATAGAAGAACAGAAAGGAATAGATGAGGATAAGAAAATGTTAGGGGACACTGTTGGTGAAAACATTGAGGTTATTGTGGAATCCGGTGGGAAACAGGATTAGAGTTATGCCAGGTTTCTCAGGAACATGCTTAAGATAAAAAAGTACATGCCTGTAGTTTAAAAAGAATGTTTTCTTACTCTTTCTCCTGTATTTCCTATTTCAGTTGTGACACCACCGTCTGTTGAAACATCAGAGCTAGAAACCTGAATGTCTTTTTTCTTCACTTCCCACCCTTTCTTCTTTTATACAGTCATCAGTTCCTCTAGATCAGCATCTCCTGGAATATTTTGTTGTTGTTATTGTTAGTGAGGAAGATGTGCTCTGAGCTAGCATCTGTTGCCAGTCTTCCTCTATTTTGTGTGTGGGATGCCTCCATAGCATGGGTTGATGAGTGGTGTAGGTTCACGCCCAGGATCTGAACCTGCTAACCCGGGGCACCAAAGCAAATCATGCCGGACTTAACCACTACGCCACGGGGCTGGCCCCTGGAATATTTTTTCAGTGCTCTCACTGTCCCCACTTCTTGGACAGGAGTACTTAACCTGGGCCACATGAATTTCTGGGACGGGGGTGGGGATCAATTTGGATTTTAGAAGGCAGTGCATCCTCTGAAATTGAAGAATTTAAGATATAATTACATCTTCACTATAGGCATGATCTGCGTGGAATATAAATCAAATATCACTTTGTTTTTAAAAACCTTTCAGAGGCTCCCCACAAGATAAAGCATCCTCTCCATATCCTGGCATACAAGGCCCCTTAGGATCTGACCCATCCCTGCTTCTTGAGCCTCATCACCCTCCATTCCGTCTGGGACAACATAGGTAGCAAGGCATGAAGGAAAAAACGCAGGTTTTGAATGGAGACCGACAGTAGATTTGAATCTTGGTTCCACTACTTAATTGCTATGGGATCCTGAGCAAATTGCTTAATATTTCCTATCCCAGCACATCTACAAAGTGAGACTGGGATTAATCCTTAGTTTTCTGTGAGGATGGATCTAGAGAGCCTATGTGCATCTCCAGCCTAGTGCCTGGCACATAGGTCTGCAATTAACCTTCGTTCCCTTCCCTTTGTGTATAGTGTCTGTGGACTGTTGGGTCTTAAGCTTGGTGTCATAAGTGGATGAATGGCCCAGCAGTGATTTTTGTTTGTTTTTTGTATCTGGCTTGATTATTTCAGATACCTTCTTTTGCTGCAGTGAACAAATTATTTTAAATAGTTGATAATTCTAAATTGGAAAGTGGTGGAACTTATACATTTAATAACTAAAACTACCTTTCCTCATTTCTATCTCTCATGAAAGGAATATTAACAAATCATGCTGTTAAGAAAGCATATTTATACCTGAATCTTTGTATTAACATTTAAAAACCTATAAAATAAAAAAAGTATTGTTGCCTTAACTCTTTCCAAAAGTGTATTTCTTTAAGAAGATTATCAGTTTTAGTTATACTTAAAATCAGCATCCAGTCTCTTTCTAGGAAGGTGATACCAGCTGGATACAGCCTACATTTTAGTGTCATTCACTTTTGCGTCCTGTTTTCAATGAATTGCCCTCCCTTCTGCATCCGCTAGTGAATTCCTACTCCCTCGTCTAGTCTCAGTTCAGATGTCATGTTCTTCTTTGAGGTTTCTGATTTTCCTAGGCAGAATACTCCCTCTCACCTGTAATCCCATCATCCTGATAATACTAATATTGAAGATAACTTACGGAGCACCTGCTATGCGTCAGGCACTTTGTGGATATTATCCTAATAACCTGTGAGTTAATAGCCCCATTTTAGAGGTGGGAGATTGAAGGTCAAGCAAGCTGCCCAGGGTCATTTACCCAGCAATTAGTTTGACCACATGCTTCTGTTCTTTTTCTCTTTGAGTGTGGTGCAGAAGAAGAAGTTTTTCTTATTGTTCTTTCCACAAAAATTTGTCTTTTAAAGGGGTCTTTTTATTACTTTAAGTTTGAGAAACCCCATTTTTCTAGGTTTATTTCATAGACATCTTCACTTCCTTAAAGGAGCTTCAAATACCTGCTGGAGGCATTTGGAACTACTCTATCAAGCAATAAGGAACCATTAGTGATCTCTAATTATAGCAGAGAGATGAGAACACTGTTGTAAAAACAAACAAAAGACTACTCTGGACTTGTAGTCAGAAAACTTGGGTTCGGGCTCCAGCTCTGACATTTACCAGTATCTTTGTCTTAGACAAGTCAGCCTCCGTGGTCCTCATCTATGAACTAGAGATAGTAATGCCTCACAGTGTGGTTGTAGTAGTAATTGTGCGATTGTGTACACAAAAGCTCTGTTGACAATAAATGGTTTTTGAATTTGTACATATGGGAAGACTAATCTGGTCATATTACATGGAGTGGCTTAGAGTTCAGATCACTAAATAACCAGACTGTTAATAACTATGGCCTTATGTCTTTCTACTTTTGTGGGCCTGTTTCCTCATCTTTAAAATGAGAATAATTTCTGCTGGGTTTCTGATGGAGATTTTTGTACCATCGGGGGTTAATGTGGGATTAAACACCTTCCGTCTCTCTCCTTGGTACTGTAGTTCAGTGCTCCACCATCTCACCTGGCCTGTTGGCTCTACTCGCCACTCCTGGTCTTGCCCCTCTCCAGTCTAGTTTGCACCTTCCAGCCTGCAGATGTGATTGAGTTACTTCCCTGCTTTGTTAAAACTCAAACACCTCTGCATATCATTCAGTATGCTTTGTCATCCGACCCCTGCCTACCAGTGTAGCATGTTATTTAAAAGCTCAGGCTTTGGACTGGGCAGATCTGGCTTTGAGAACTAGGTCTTCCCCTTAGCTTGGTGGCCTCAGTGAACCCCTGCAAAATGACCTCCTGGGAATGTGAGAATGAAATGGAATAATGTGCTCAGCATCGTGCCTGGTTAGGTGCTTCATCTCCCTCCACTATTCAGGCAGCCTTTGCCTCAGCCATTCTAAAGACGTGCCTCTCTGTCTTCATACGTACCGTTTACTTGGAATGTCTTTCCCTCCCTAATCTTCCAGCTGGCTCCTGATCATCCTTCAAGATTAAGCTAAATGTTACCCCCCTCAGAAATAGCCCAGGCCCCTGGCCTTCAGGGTGGGTTAGGTGGGCAGAGTCATTGTTCCCCTGGCGCTCGGTTCCTGCCTCATTTTGGTAATTCCAATAAGAAGTCTTGGTTGATTTTCTTGTCTGGCTCCCTCACTAGACTGTGAGCCCCTTGAGGACAGTGCCTGTCTTATTCCCTTCTGTATCTCTAACTTCTGCCACGTGGAATGACACAAAGTCTGCTTTCTGAAATGTGTATTCAAGGGTTAACTGAGTCTAAATGTGATTTGCGGGGGCTTTAAAGAAGAGGGTAGTTGGGGCAGCAGGAGAGGAAACGCTGGGAAGTGGGTTTATGGTCACAACTACTCCACCTCATATTCATCTGTGCCTCTTTCCTCTCCACCCCTCACAGGTCACCAAAGTGAAAACAGATCGACCTTTACCGGAGAATCCCTATCACTCAAGACCAAGACCAGAGCCCAACCCTGAGGTGGAAGGAGACCTGAAGCCTGCCAAACATGGCAGCCGCCTTTTTTTCTGGACCCAGTAAAGATGGGTCTGTGGCCCACGCTCAGTCATGCGCCCAGACAACGACGACTGAAAGCTCCCACGCAGTTTGCATCGACCGATAGAGTGTTCTTTCCTGGATCACAAACATTAACAAAAAAGTTAATTTATGTGACTTGGCAGTTATTCTATACCATTTCCTGGCCATTAAAAATTTTAAAGGAAACAGTTGTATTTTATTATGTTTTATATAACCTTTGGCCTCTAAAGATGACTTTCCTTGGCTTTTTCTTCTTGTGGTCCTGCCTCTTCCTCTCTCTCTAAGAAGCCATTCACCAGTGTGGCAGGGGAGCCACGTAAGATCAGGGAGAAGTGATGGTGTAGAGGAAAGGCTTTGTTACCTGAGACAGCTCCTTGGGTGTGTCTGTTGACATATGTTGAAGTCTCAACTCTCTTCCCCATCCGACATCTCAGACAAATAGATTTCCTAAAGGTCATACAAGGGAAGTGTCCAGGATAGGAGAAGTGGAGAAATGTTGGAGTCTTGTGACTCAGGCTTTGGGAGGGGCCTCCTGGCTGGGTCTTCGGCAGTCTTGCTCAAAGTTTCTTAAAGAACCAAACTTCCACCACTTCCCCTTGATATCCCATCCTCAAGCGTATAACCCAGATGTTTTTCCTGATAGACAAGGGAGGTGGAGGCTGAGCTCCCAGCTCCAAAACCAGGAAGTCGGGAGGTCCGAGTGTCAATTCCAACCTTGGGTGTGTTCCTTAACCTCTTGTGAGAGGTTGAATTTGAGGACAAACTAAAGGGAACATGCTTATCTACCTCCTGGGCAGGTTAAAGCCGCAAGTATTTATAAAGCTCTGCTTCAAAGCACTGTGATGTCTTTATTTTCCTGTTCATTCAGTTTATTTTTCACCACTAGGCTGTTTCCTCTACATCTGACTGGGTCACTTTACACCTGGTTGTGGCCTTAAATTGCATATGACCCTGCATAAGTCATTTCAACTCCCTGGGCCTTGGTTTCCCGTTTGCAGAGCACTAGAAAGCGAAGTTGTTATATAAGAGTCTTTTTAAAGGCCTTTGCAACTCCCCTTCTAGATCTCTAAGTGGGGAGATTGGTGTGAGGCATTAGACGGATGAAGTGCATTAGACAGGAGGTGCAGGGTCTGTTGAAGTGTTAGGAGAGTTAAAAGACAAAGCATTGCATGATCTTCCTTGTCCCTATCCCCACCCTATTCTGACGCCACAGTTGGGAGCGTTTGGGGTGAAACTTACTCTCACCTGTTCTGTGAAAGTCCGTGCCAGCTTCTTTCTCCAATTTAATGAAGAAAAAGAATAGGTTCTTAAAATTTTAAAACAGCTAAGGCAACATCCATTAACTTCTCAGTGGCCAAATATTTGGAATTATCTCTGGCGGAGAAAGTATGAGCCTGGCCACAGACTGGTGTTTATCTGATACCTCAAGTTACGTGTTGCTTCCTAGATTCTTTCTGCAAAGGAAGCTGGACTTGCGTAAATAACAACATTCATTGAGTACTGCACGTGGTGCCAAGTGCTTTACATGTGTTGACTCCTTCAGTGCTCAGAGCCCTTTGAAAGATTTTGTTATGTCATGCCCATTTCACAGATGAAGGAACTAGAGCTTAGAGAGAGGTTAAGAAACCCTAGTCCTTACATATGAGAAATGGTAGCTAAGGGATTCAAATGAAGGTTGTCTGGTTCCAATGGCCACGCTCCTGTCCTTCAAAGTCATCAGTGGTTCTCAGCCTTGGGTGCACGTTGGAATCACCTGGAAACTTTTAAATACTGATGTCTGGATCCCACCCCCAGAGATTCTGATTTCATTGGTCTGTAGTATGGCCGGGTTATTCTAAGATGAAACCAAGGTATAGGGCCACTGATTGATTTTATGCATGAAGCGTGTCCTGGAGGCTAAGTGGTAGTGAGTAGTGAGTGGCCAAAGCTGAGATTCAAACCCAGATGCTTCAGGTTCCAAAGCCCATGCTATTAATAGATACCACTGCATATAAATCACTTGAGATCTTATTAAAATTAAGATTCTGATTCAATAGGTCTGGAGTAGGACCTGAGATTTCTAGCAAGCTTCTTCTTGGTGCTAATACCGCTGGTCCACGGACCACACTTTGGCTGGCAAGGAAATAAACCTTAAGTCTTCCTGAGCGCAGGATCTACGTCTGATTAATCTCTCCCTCTGCAGTGTGTAGCACTGGCCCCTCCCTGAATGTTGTCACCTCTAGAATGAGAGCAACAAGTCCTGAACTGTTAATGGCTTCAAATTCAATTCTAGGATGTTTTAACTTTTGCCCAAGTTGGACAGAAGTTCTTGCCTTCTCCCCTCCCCACCTTGCTTTGAATTCCTTGAACAAAGAAACTAACTTTTGGCTTTCCTGTATTGTTGACGGAATTACACCACATCATAGACTTCTAGGACCGAAGAGTTTAAGTAAAGATAGAATTCCTAAATTCTCTTACAACAAATGCCATCTCTCAATTTCAGTAGGTAAAAGGTCACCGAACAATTTGAAAGCAGTTAGTGTGAAGGATCCCTGAGCAGGGCTTCAAATAAGAGTCAGAAAATCTTCCTGCTCGTTTGGCTTGAGAATAATGAGACTAATTCCTTACATTCCCAAAGGAAATTTATCTGCCCCTTTTCCTCGGCCAAGCCTGTTCCTGTCTTCCCTATCTGAGTTAATGGTGTCTCCATCCTTCCAGTGTCAAAACACGAGACGCACCTTTGACTCCTTCCGCTCACTCCTCTCTGTGTCCCAATCCAACACCAAGTCCCGTTGAGTTCCTTCTGTAATCTCTCACATTGGTTACTTCCTCTTTTATCTCACTGTCACCGTCCTTGCCTGTTTTTGTTCCCCTTGCCTGGATTGTTAACACTACTTCCGAATTGGTCTCCTACCGCCACCTCGCCCTCCAGTCCATCCTCCAACTTGCTGCCTGTGCCTCTGCTGCTCAAAAACCTACAGTGGCTCCCGAATGGCTATTAACTAAAGCCCAAATCTTGCTGGCGTTCTGACACTCTGTAATCTGGCCTTAGCCTAGCCCATTTTCCCCACCATTATCTTGCATCTCCATATCATGGACCCTACAGTCTCCCAAATGCCATTTCTCAAGGCCGTTTTCCAATTTCCAAATCTTCACTAATGCTGCCATGCACTTGCTGGGAAACAGTCCTTCCCCCATCTCAGCCTCTTGAAAGTCTACCCATCTTTGAAGGCAAACACTAATGCTGTCTTCCCCAGGAAGTGTCCCCTTCCTATAGCCAGAAGTGGTCTTTCCTGCCCCTTTGTTCCCACTACATAATATAGCATGAGGGTTGAGCACAAGGGCTCTGGAGTTGAGCTGTCTGGATCTGAATCCAGGCTCTGTCACTTAATGGCTGTTTGACCGAAGGCAAGTTACTTACCCTTTCTGTACTTATTTTCCTCATCTATAAAGTGGGGCAATGATAATAATACCCACCTCCTGGGATGGCTCTGAGAATTTAATGAGTTACACACATGAAATGCTTAGTACAGTGTTGATAAATGATAGCAATTGTTACAGCACTCTGAGTAACGCCTGTCATGGCACTGGATGTGTCTCATCTCCCCTGGGCTTAGTACTGTAAGAGCTGGACTTCTATCTTATGTATATTTCTATATTCTAGTGCCCAGCACATGACACACATCCAGGAAATGATTATTCACCACGTTTATCTTTCTAAAGAACTTCCAAACCCCCTCCTTACTACAAAACAACAAACAAATTAATTATATAGAGATAGGAGTAAATATTTGAAGTTAAATTGCCATCTTTGTAGGTATCAAATCTTAGCTGCAATGCTCTGGGTATAAAAGAAGATGTATTCTTATGCCCTGAAATGCATCGTGACATACTTGGGCTTTAAAATATATCAGTTGCTGCTACCACGTAGGAAGTCTCGGTTTGGGGGTATGACATCTTTGTGTGTCTGGACGACTTGTACTATGTGTCACAAGTAATTTGTTTTAATAAGATATTGAAATTTGCAAATTTATTTGCTTTAAAAAAATAATGAGAACAGATTCAAGAGATTAGGGACAGGCTAAGTAAGGGGCCCCAGGCTTCCTATCTGAGAAGTAGATCTGAGTGGCAGATCTGGGAAACAAATGGAGGTTGTCTGGTTCCAACAGACGGACTCTTATCCTTCAAAGTCATTGAATCTCAGCCTTCAACGCACTTTGGAACCACCTGGAGACCTTAAAATTCTGATGTCTGGATCCCACCCCCAGATATTTTGGTTTTGTTGGTCTGTGATGTGGCCTGGATGTACAGATTTTGTAATAAATAATATCACTCTTGCTCATTTATACTCAAATATACTTTCTTCAGGGAGAGAGAAAGGGATGTAGTTGCAGCTAGAACCCCGGAAATACATTAATTAATTTGTTAACTCATTCAGTAACTATCTTCCAGCCTGCTGTGGGCTGGTTACCATTCTAGGCATTGGTGATGAACAAGACAGACAGGGGCTTCCATTCCAGTGATGGAGGCAATAAACAGGTAAATATAGAAACAAGATGATTTCAGGTTGTGACAAGTCCTGTGAAGGAACCAAACAGGGTTGATACGAAAGTGAAAAGCTAGTGAGTGAGGATGTGTTTGGGAAGAGCGGCCATGGAAGCTCTCTCAGAGGAAGAGGTGTTGGAGCTTCCTCCTCAAGGATAAGAAGGAGCCAGCCAGTTAGAGAGCTGATGGAAGAGTGTCTTAGTCTGAGGGAACAGCAGGAGGAGACCCCTGAGGCAGGACAGGGCTCAGTGTGCTTCAGGAACAGCCTGGTTGGATTGTGGTTTGTGAGTATAAGACCAATGGGGCCGCAGCTGACTCACCTCTAACCTGATGGGGACATTTCCTGTCATCTGTGTCTCCACAGTCTGCTGGGTAAAGTCCAAACTCCTCAGTGTGACAGGCGGTCTCTCCAGAGTCCGACTCAGCCTCCTCCAGCTTCATCTCCCATGACTGTGCCCTACACTTGACCACCTTGAACTCTTCTTTGTGCCGTTTCAGACATCTGCACCTTTCCCCTTGCTGGGTCCTCTGCCCAAAATGTCTCCTCCACCTCTTCTTGGTGAAGACTTCCCTCCCTCGAGATGCAGCTCAAATTTGTCTCCTTGGTGAAGCATCCCTCAACTCCCTGCAAAGTGAATCACGTCTTCCTCTGCATTCAAGAGCATCTTGTACATTACAGCCGTTGTATTCTTTTTTTGTGTGTGTGTGAGGAAGATCAGCCCTGAGCTAACATCCATGCCAATCCTCTTTTTGCTGAGGATGACTGGCCCTGGGCTAACATCCGTGCCCATCTTCCTCCACTTTATGTGGGACGCTGCCACAGCATGGCCTGACAAGCAGTGCGTCAGTGCGCGCCTGCCATCCGAACCCCGGGCCGCCAGCAGCGGAGCATGCTCACTTAACCGCTAAGCCATGGGGCCGGCCCCCAGCTGCAGTATTCTTTATGAGTGAGAAGTGCATTTGTTTTCCATTGCATCTAGTCCTCCATGTAACAGCAGCCAGTAGATAGTCAGTGCTTGATAACTGTTTGCTGAATGGATGTTACACAACCATTGGCCTCTCCAAAAGGAGTAGCCTAGTTAATCATTAAATGTGTATCCCTCTATGTAGAATAAACATGGGGAGATTTTCTATTCAAAGAGAGGCTCAGATTTCTACTGTAATGATGAGCACCGTTGGAGAAAGAAGGGAAGCCTCAGGTTTTTTTGTTTTTGTTTTTCAAAAAGAGCCCAGAAATCCCTGTCACAGTCTCAGTAAAAATGCTGTCTGTGAACTGAAGGGAGGATGCATAAAAGGTCAGATCAGGCAATGGTAATAAGAAATATGATTGCATGCTGGTATTCTTTTAATTTGAGGGTTGAATGCAAATTAAGCAGGCATGCCCTTTCTGGAAGCCTTGTTTTAATCAATTCTGCTGCTCTGGTGGAAGAGTTGAAGCTAAAAAGAAAATGATAATAACGTTTCTTTCACTTGCCATCCGAAACGAAGGCATGATGTGATATGACAGTAGTTTGATGGACAGGCTTTACTTATTTATTTATTCTGATTGTCTGTTGAACATGCAGCACTTTTGTGTCACTGGGGTTGTTTTCAAGGATCTGAGGTTCCCAGTGGTGGACTCAAACCCAAGAACTTTCAAGAAAATCCTTTAATGTCTTTTCTTCCATATCCATGTGATGGGCAGCAGGCACAGTTGGAGAAGGTGGCGAGGGTTGTTTTCTGGGCCCCACCTCTGACCCTGTGTGGCCTCGGCAAAACACTTTTCCCTGTGAGCCAGTTTCTTTAGTAAAATGAGGTATTGGACCAAGATCGTACTTAGGCTATTATCCATGCCCCAAATTATATGAAACAGTTTCTCTCCTAGCCAACTTGTTGGGGGAGATGGTGGAGTTTCGATGACTTTCTTGAGGTAGATCCAATCACCTGGGCAGCTCATTCTGGAAATGTCATTAAAATGGAAAGGGCATTTCAAGGCTTTCTTTTAAATAAATCACCGACACTGACATTTGAAGGACAAGATATGGAAGAGAGTCGGAGATTTTGTCATCCATTTCCCTCATTAGATATTGTTTCACATAACTTTCTTGTCAGAGGTGGAATTTGTTCAGAGTATCATCGTGAAGGCTTTGATCTTGAAAGTTAAAGGAGAAACCCTTTGGAGATCATCCCCTACTTGAACTGCCTTCTGATTGGGCCAAGTCCAGTCGGAGGCTCTCCGCCCTCGTGGGTTCAGGCTGGCTGACACTGGGGGCTGGTGCTGCATGCAGGGCAGCATGGAGAGAAGGGTCATTGGTGGGAACAGCAGCAACATTTGGAATACTAAAGGGAGCCCGAGCATCGGAAGCCAAAAGGGCAAGGGTGGGATAAACTGAGCAGAACCGAGTCCAAGAGTGGTTGAGACACAAACACCCTAATAGAAGCATCTGCAAAAGCTGTGAACAGGCAGTATGCAGAAGAGAAAATCAGAATGGCCAATAAACACATGAAAAGATGTTTAACCTCACTAGTCGTCAGAACACTGCAAATTAAAGCCACAACGAGATGCTGTTTTATTAGTTCAGCAAAAAATGTAAAAAGTTGATAGTATCAAGTATGGGCACAGACATGGGGAAATGGGTGTTCTTCTATCCTGCTGGTGGGAGCAGAAACTGATACATTGATACATTGTGTCTGGAGGACAATTTGCTGCATCTACACAAATATAAAGCATGTGTACCATTCAGCGTGTGTACCATACAGCGTTCCACACCTGTAAAAATCTATACTACAGGAGTGCTGATTTAAGTATTTTAAGATGTGTACAAGGATGTTCATTGCAGCATTGTTTGTAAAAATGGACAGAAAGAGATAAATGACCATCAGGAGTAGCAGAGCAGTTGAATGAGTTGCAATGGAGCCATACAATGCAATCCTGGGCAGCCAGTAAAAAGACTCAAGAGACTCTATAGTGACACGGGAAGATTTCTATGAGATATGATTCCTTTGTATGTCAAATTATATGGTGATTATTTGTTTACTGGTCTACCTCTCTTTCTTGACTTGAGCTTCTCAAAGACAGGGACTATGTGTATTTTATCTCTGGCAGGAGCAGAATTAAAACGCAAACCTGATTGGCTCCAAAATCTGGGGTCATTGCTCGCTGCACGCTGAGTTGTCATTTGGGAGCTGGTGAATTGGACTGGACATGGAGGTATGAGGAGGAACAGGAGAGAAAATGGAGAGTGCGGTGACTTGCCCAAGGCCACACAGCTCTATGCTTATGTGGCAAACAGGATCCACATGGCTGCTCTGTCTGATAACTAACGAGATGGTTCACCCCTCGGCGAGACTGGAGAAATACACTTCACTTCTCTGAGGTTTAGTTTCCTCCTCTGAGAAATGAGGCTAACAACCGTGCTTCCCTTCTGGGGTGGTTTTGTGGATTTGGTAGCAAGATGATTGCACGTTGCCTGGCACCATGTAGGTGTGCAATGAATGTGACCCTCTCCAGTTGACAGGTGCAGCCTGCAGTGGGGCTGTGAGACAACCTGGACAGGCAACAGAGCCGAGGTTTTCCAGAGAAGCGGGAGGAGGGCTGACGGAACACAATGCCCCCCTGAACAGTGGCCCCCAGCGTAGTGTTCCCTGTGAGTCAGCTCTGGGCTAATTGGTGGACAATGGCGCTAATGAAAAGGCCATGTTCCCTGACAAAAGCCCCCACCCAGCTCCTGAGCCTGGAGACAGCTTTAATCAGTTGTGGAGCTCTCATTTTGGGGGAGGATTCCAGCCTGCTGGTGACCTGGGGGTGCGGACAACGTCTTGCGCCAGGTCTGGGCTCCAATGTGTTAGCAAGTCCAGTGTCAGGAATCTAGCTGGGGCCTGGACTAACTCATGGAGCATCAGCATGGGGAAGACCTTAGAGACCTATGAACTCCCTTTGCTCTACAGATAGGGAAACTGAGGCCCACAGATGGGAAGGGCTGAGACAGTAGCAAAATTAGGGCTGAGCCTAGACTTCTGACTCCCCACCCTGGACTACTTGCGGGACTGCAACTAGATCCTGAAATGTTGTGCAGAGCTGGATGCGTGGACAACAGAGAGGAAGGGCTTGCTGGCAGGCGGACATGTGAGCGAAGATGTGAGAGTGGGACAAGGAGGCCCATCGTGGAAACCGTACTAACGACAGCGAACACTGACTGGGGCCTACTCTTGCCAGGCGCTGCGCCAAAGGTTGTACATTCGTTGTACAGTGTTCCTCATACTGACACCATGATATAGGTTTTCTTGTTGTCCCCATTTTGCTTTATTTTAGAAGAAACTGAAGCTCAGAAAGGCCACATCATTGTCCCAGGTCACACAGCTGGTAAACGGCAAAACTGGGATTTAAACCCAATTTTGTCTGACTCCAGAAAATGTCTGACCATTTTGTCTGGTCAGTCTTCATCAGTTTTTTTTCTTTTTTTTTGGTGAGGAAGATTGGCCCTGAGCTGACATCTGTTGGCAATCTTCTTCTTTTGCTGAGGAAGATTGTCGCTGAGCTAACGTGTGCCTATCTTCTTCTATTTTGTATGTGGGACACCTGCCACAGCATGGCTTGATCTGCAGTGTGTAGGTCCGCGCCCGGGATCTGAACCTGCGAACCCCGGGCCTCCCAAGCAGAGTGCACAAACTTAACCACTACGCCACTGGGCCGGCCCCAGTCTTCACCAGTCTTAACACAACACGCATGGGTAATGCATGTGGAAAGGCTCGGCACTTTGTGGGCTTGAGAAGTGTGAGCTGTCAATTTCCATGATTCAGAGTCAAAGTCACATTTTTCCAAATGCCTACTAAGTGTTAAGTATTTCCTCATGTATTATCTGTGGATGGTGTGTTAGCTACTATTACTACTACTACTACAACTATTATTAACTATTATTACTACTGCTATTACTATCACCACTGCTACTATGCCTATTACTATTACTACTACTGCTACTACTAATATTCCTATTACTATGATGAGGATTATTACTACTACTGCTGCTACTACTATTATTACTACTACAACGATGACGACTATCACCACTACTACTACTATTATTACTACTACCACCACTATTCCTACTACCACTGTTACTGCTGCTACTACTACTGTTACTACTACTATTACTACTGCTATTACTACTACTACTACTATTGTTATTACCTCCTTTGATCAATGTGCCAGTTCTGCTAGGTAAGGATATTTTCCCCAAGTCTTAGAAGCAGAGCTGAGGCCCAGAGAAGTTAGGTGGCCAGCCCACAGAAACACAGCTGGCTGGTGACAGAGGGAGGCATCAGACTCAAAGAGATAAGCCTAAAGGACGGCCTGGTCAGGTCTCAGGAGGTGGGGAGGGATGGGGCAGGACCAGGCACAGGGCAGCAGCCCCTTCCTGGCTTCCTGACAGTGCTATTGTTTGAAGCCGGTTCTTGGACATCCAGGAAATGGGCGACATCACTCCCAACAAAGGAGAGGAAGCTGCTTGAATGTTTCAGCTCCACCTCATGCGCTCGCCCTGGGGCTGGAGATGGGAGCCCGGCCAAGGCTGCCTGACCCCTCCGCGCAGCCAGGCCACCCAGCCCCCACGCTCGCGTCTGGCCTGCTCCCTCTCCTCTCTGCACGGTCAAATCCAAACCCTTCAAGCCCTGACCAGCAGACCTCCCTGCCTCACGAGACATCCCCAGAGCTCCTCTGATGTCCCTCTTTCTGGGGCCTGCAGCTCCTCGCGTCCTGTTGGATGGGACTCGCCTTCCACCATGCTCCGTGGTGGGATAGGAGGCTGTACCTTTAATTCTGGTCCCAGCCCTGGCTCTGCCTCCCAGGGCCTCAGTTTCACCACGTGTATGGAGGCAGAACTGGTCAGGTAGGGCTGGTCAGGGTCAACTGAAAGGGCACTCTTGCCTCTGATGCTCTGGAATTCTGAGTCTAAGCATCTTTCCTGCCTGGATGAGGAGGAAGGGGGTGCCATGGGCAGCACCTGGGGCTCCAGAAAGAAGAGGCAGTGGAGTTTCAGGGACCAGAGCTGTCACTGAGTGTGGGACAAGGTAACTAGGTAAAGCAGAAATCAAGGATGGTCTTTCTACTGGAATCAGATAGCCCTGGGTTCAAATCCCAGTTCTGCCACTTATTAGCTGTGTGACCTTCTGCAAGTCACTCCACCTCTCTGAGCCTTTGTGTCCTCACCCATGAAAGTCGTAAAGACCTACCTTGCAGAGTGGTTGTGTGAATTAAATGGGTCATGGGCATAAAAGGGGCATGAGGCAAGCACGTGATGGCTTTTTCTTTACTTCGGTGACTTTTCTGGCAGGAATTGGAGTGATGTGGAGAAACAGACACTGCAGCAACCTAATCAAGAAACTCAAGGCTCTGATGGAGTTGGGAGAACACGACGCTCTTCTGTTTCCCGACTCTCCATGATGTGTGTGAAGCAAGGCCCATCTGTGCCTGGTGTTTGGCAAGCCCAAGGGTCACTGTTGCCCAGGGTTGCAATGTCCCGTGAGCTTGTCTTGATATAGAACAGAAACCACAGGCTGTAGGAGTGGATGTGGCCTTGGGGGTGAGCTGATTCGTCTTCAAATCTACAGCACCCGTCAAGTGAGGCCCCGAGATGGCAAATGACTCCCTCCCCTGAGGTCACAGAGCCAGTAGGGACTGGAACCCAGGCCTCCTGCCTCTCAATCCGGGGCTCTTTCCACTGAGGAGGGCTCTGAGAGGATCTGAGAGGCCCTCCCTCTGCCCCCCAGCTGCAGCCCAGGAGATGAGGGCCAGACTCTTGTCAGGAAGTGGAAGAAAGACAAGGTCGTCTGTTTCTGCTGGCAGAGAAAGGACCATCCCTCCCAGACAGCCTTTCTCCTGGGGCTCCGCAGCAGTCCTGACCTGCCCCATCCAGCTGGGGCTGGGGACTTGGGCCCTTCTCTTCACCTCTCTGACCTTAGGCTCCTCTTCTGTCAAATTGACATTAAAAAGCCTCTTCAGGGGCTGCTGTGAACCAACAGACAGGAAGCACCTTGAAGCCCTGTAAAGGTGAGGGGTTGTTTTAGACCTTTCATTTTGATAACAGCATAAATTGAGCACGTAATACATGCCACATCATTGCCCCAGACCCGACAGTGACCCTGTAAGGGAGGATCTCACAGATGAGGAAACGGAGGTGCAGAGAAAGGAAGGATCTACCCAAGGCCACATAAGGTGCCGCTGGCTTGTTTGAGACCAGAACTCTAGTCCCTGCTCTCAGTCCGGGGGAGACCTCTCCCAAATACTATGCTGTCCTGGCCTGGCAGTCCTGCCCTGCTGGGGGTGGGGGAGAGAAGAACAGGAGAAGAAAGGAGGGAGATGGTTAGGATCCCCACCCCCCCCATCATAGGGAACAAATCTCCAGGAAGCCCAGCGGGTGGCCAGGTCCCAGTGCTGATTGCAGGAGATGGCACGAGGGCCCCATGGTTGCCATGGCGACTTCCTGAGGTGCAGTGGCTGTTCCCGCTGAGGCTTTGGGAAGTCGAAACATACCTGGGCAGCCCCTGTGCCCTGCTGGGCCTCTCCGAGGGGGAGGACACACGGGAACGTGGCGTGTCTGCTCACATAGAATCCGCACACGTGTGCGTGAGCTGTGGCAGCAGCAGGCGTGTAGCCGGAGCACGCACGCATGCCAAGGATGCGGAGATCCACGTGTGGCTGGGCGCAAACCTTCCTGACAGAGAGTGGAGCCTCTAGGGATGAGAACAAGCAAAGGAACAGAGAGAATGACAGGGAGGCGCTAGAGAGCACGCCAGGGAGCCACGGGGCAGGAGGATGAAGCTGGCAGGGCCAGATCCTATGGGGCTTTGCATGCCAGGCTAAGGAGCTTGGACCCTCACTTGGAGGCACTGGGGAGCCAGAGTGGGCTTTGAAGCAGAGAGGTAGCATGACTGGACCTGAGATCCTTCCAGCAGCCGATGGAGGATGAGTCAAAGGGGCGAGAATGAAGGCAGGGAGACCAGGGTGGAGGCTGGTCCTCCTTATGTGGTGGTTCCATCGTTTTTAGTTAGCATTTATACTTTCGAACACATACAATGTACTTCTTTATAATGTCTGTTTATTGTCTGTCTTCCGCACTAGGAAGTCAGCTCACAAGAGCGGAGGGGTCTGTCTGCTTTGTTCACTGGTGTATATCAAGCACCAAGAAGAGTGCCTGGTATATAGATAGTTGATGAGTGCTTGCCGAATGAATGAATGAATGAATGAACGAGTCCTGGACGAGATGAGTGGCAGAAGGCATGGAGAGAAGTGTAAGGACTGAGAGAGACTTACAAGGTAAAATGGTTGGTTGGACTAAGGTTGGGTGGGTCACTTGGCAGATGTATCCATGAGGCCCCTTGTGAGTAGGTGAGTGGGCCCCGAGCAGATTCCAGCTCAGGAAGGAGGCTGTGGGGTGATTCCAGGTGGGATACAGGATGCTGGGGCCACGAAGAACTGGAGGGCTGGATAGGGAAACGGAGGCAGACCCCACGTGCTGTGCACTGGGCCTGAGTGCCCTGGGAGGGAGCCTTAGGGCACTGTAACTGAGTGTCCAGGGTCTTCCCTGACTCCTCTGGGGTTGGCGTCTGCAGCATCTTCTAGACTCCTCTGCAACAGACACATAACACAGGCCACAAAGGTGAGCCGCATTTGTCATTTTAAATGTTCTAGTAATACGATTCAAAAGTAAAAAGAAACAGGGAAAGTCAGTTTAATAGCATATTTAACTGAATGCAATATGTCCACAATATTACCATTTCAACAGGTTACCAATACAAAAAATTACGAAGGAGAGACTTGACATTCTTTTTTTGGTTCAAAGTCTTCGAAAATGGTTATGTATTCCATATTCACAGCACACATCAACTTGGCCCAGCCACATGTCAGGTGCTCAGTTGTCATGGGGCCAGTGGCTACTGCACTGGACAGCACAGCTCTTGGCTCTGGAGCCCACCCATCGGTAATGAGGTCCTGGGAGGGGCTGAGTCTGCAGCGGCGCATCAAGGACACCCACTGATTGGGGCGAGGGTCGGGGGAAGGGAACCATATGGGTCAACGCCCAGCCTTTTGCTGCGGGTTTCTTTTGGTTCAGCCCGTCTCACTCGCTCACTGACTCCCTAGACTTTTATTGAGCATTTACGATGTGAGATGCTGTGCTAGGTGCTAGGGCTAGAATAAGTGAATCGGGCATGGAGCAGTCATTCTTATTATAATACTATTCCCGTCTCTAGGTGAGGAAGCTGATGCTCAGAGAGGTTGAGTGCCTTTCTGGAGGTCACACAGCTAGCAACCCTCTGAGCCCTTTCCCCTGTTGCATGGGTCACCTAGATGTAAGTAAAGCCCCCAGGAGGGAGGAGGTTGGGGGACAGGTGGGATCCCCAAGGAAACCCATGCCTCTAGGCTTTACACCTCTCTGGAGACATGTTTCCTCTCCCTCCATCTCAACCTCCTCTCTCCCAACTGCCTGAGCTGTGATGCCCAGGCCCTGGGAACCAGTATTTCCCAGTGAACCCGCATTGAGGCCATCTTCTTCCTGGGTCACACTCAGTCCAGCAACCCTGCAGAAGGGACAGTGATTGGTGGTCACTGCTGACTTGGCAGCTCCAGAGACTGGACCGGAGCCAGCCTGGATGTCCCCAAGCTGAGGCCCATCTCTCACAAGGCAGCAGAGGGGGTGGGATCAGGGACGGGGGGACCACAATTCTTAGCGCTCGAAGGCGTGAGTTCAAGTCCTGACTTCTTTGTTTCCAGTTGGTGACCTTGGGGAAGAGATCTCGACCCTCAAGGCTTCAGGGTCTGCTCCATAAATGAGCAGAGTAGCCCGCCTCCCAGGATGAGGCCACGCGATGGCCCTGAAAGCAAACTGTCCATAAGAAGGGTCACACAGGGCTTGGAAAGAAACTGTTTTTCAAGAAAGACAAACGGGGCCGGCCCCGGGGTCCAGCAGCTAAGCGCGCGCACTCCGCTTCGGTGGCCTGGGGTTCGCAGGTTCGGATCCTGGGCGTGCATCGACGCACCTCTTGTCAAGCCGTGCTGTGGCAGCATACCATGTAAAGTGGAGGAAGATGGGCATGGATGTTAGCCCGGGGCCAGTCTTCCTCAGCAAAAAGAGGAGGATTGGCAGATGTTAGCTCAGGGCTGACCTTCCTCACAAAAAAAAAAAAAAAAAAAGAAAGACAAACTCATGTGAGTTTTTCTTAGAAACCCTGATTCGGTTGTCTCTGGCTGCTGGGGGCCTGGCAGGGGTTCCTCATGAGTGACAGCTCTGAAACATGTGTCTGGGCTCTGGGCTCTGGGGACAAATCTAGCCAAGGGGAACTCTTCCTTTGAGCTCTCCTTCCTCCTATCATTTACTAAGCACCAAGTGCCAAGTAGATACTAAGTTAAATAGCTCTTCTTTACAGATGAGGAAACTGAGGCACAGAAAGGTTTGGTGAGTTACCCAAGGTCACCCAGCCAGGAAGTGGCAGAGCTGGGCTTTAAACCTTGGCCTCCTTGTCCAAAGCCATCGCCTCTGGCCTCACCCAGCACACGGAGGTGCCAATGGGCTGTCCCCCAGGAGTCGCTCGTGGCATCTGCCCTGTGGATAGCCTGGGGACTCTCGGGCTGGGGTCCGCCACGCAGCAGGACAAGCAAGAGCAGGGAGGCTGCGGCTGGGCGCGGCCGGATTCACAGGTTTAAGACTGTCCCTCCGGGCTTCCGGATTCCGTGCCTTCCCCCGCAGCCCCTTCCCCGGCCGCCTCCCTTCCTGGCCTGGTGCTGGGGGTGACCAGCGGGTGGGGTGGCATCCGGCTGGGTCTAGAGCTGTGAAGAGGGTGTCTGGGCAGAGACTGATGGCCTGTCAGTTGGCTGCGGGCACATCCTCAAATTCTTTGTCTCTGTGAGGAGCACGGACTGTGCAGGGGATGGGGGTGGGGCAATGCAGAAGAGCAGCAAGTGGGGGTGGCAAGTGGGGGGAGTGGGACATCTCTGTGGCCTGCGCCTCTGCTCTGGGCTAGCCTTTAGGCTTGGTCTGGGGTGTGTGGGTGTGGATGCGTGTGTAGGCATGTATGTGTGTGTATTTGTGTGTTTGTGTCTGGGGAAGTCAGGCCTCTGCCCTGTGTTTTGGGGCCAGACAGACAGGAGTTTAAATCCTGGCTCTGCTCTCCACTTGCTGGGAGACCGCAGGCAGGTGTCTTTCCTGTTTCCCTCCTGGACCTCTGTTTCCCAATCAATGCAATGGGTCTGTCCAGCTCCAACACACTGTCAGCATGTGAAGCTGAGCTGATGAGAACATTTGGACCTGAAATTCCGGAGGCCTTGGGGTTCCCCCAGTGGAGGGAGCAGCAGGGGCTGAGTCTCAGAACTGTCTGAAGGTTGCACTGAGGGGCTGGTGAACCCCCCAACCCCACAGGGCCTGCCAGTAAGGCAAATGCTGCTCCTCTCCCCAGCCTGGGCACCTGGCTGACTGTGAAGGGGAAGTGGGGCTGTAGGGGGTGGTCAGGGAGGTGGTCTGGAGAACAGAAGCTGTCATCTGTCCTGAAAGAAACAGCCCCCCAGCGCCTGGGCCACCCACATACACAGTCCTGCCAGGTCACTTGGCCCCAAAGGTCCCACATCCACAGACAGACAGACACACGGTCACATAGCCCTGCTCACACAGCCTTCCCTCAAACACACAGCCACACTCAGTCCCGGTCACCTAGCCATAGCTGGGCAGCCACACTCGGCTCCATGGTCTCAGAGGGAGCCAAGCAACCGTACACACGGTCACAGCCCACCCCACTCACACTGGTGTATCTGCAGATGGACCTGTACACACACGCACATACACACACAGTCACAGGGCACACAGGGACAAGCACACAGGCACAAAGCCCTTCGTACAGTCACACGCTGACTTGCAGAATCCTAGGTGCCCTGGGGCATGCAAACCCTGCTGCCAGCAAGCATGTAAGTTCACACATGCACGCATGCCCTTTGTGGGGAGTCAGGGCTGTGCCCAGCTCTTTGCAGAGCCGCTTTGAATCCTCAGCGACACACACAGTGTGGGGCCTGGGGCAATGAGGAGCCCCCTCTGGGCCCCTGATCCCCCTTTAATAAAAGGAGCTGGATGGGGCCCTCCCCCAGCACTCCTCACATCTCCCCATCCTCCAGCACCCCCCAGCAGCCCCCAGCACCAACGTCCAAAGCACTAGGTATCCCTTCTCTCAATCGATGCCCCTCTAGTTCTGCAGGGTAAGTGCAGTTAGCGCCTCTCACAGAGGGGCAAACAGAGGCTGGGGAGGAGGAGGGGGAATTGCCCAATGATAGAGCCAGGAGATGTTAGAGGCAGGATTCGAACCTGGGCGGTGGGCCCCCCAAACCCGCGCCTTCCCCCGGCACCCCCTCCCATCTGCGGGGCTGAGGACCCCCCAGTGTGCTCCGGTGCCCCTCGACCCCAGCACCCAAGGGCCTACGGGCACAAAACCACTTGGCGGCGCTCGAGGGGGCGCGCGTGGGAGCGCGCGCGGGGGCCCGCGTCTCCGGCCAAGATGTTCCCTCTCGGCGTGATTGACAGGCTCGAGTGCCGAGAAACAAAATTGTTTATGCGCTAATGAATAAGGCCCTGATTGCAAGATCCTGTTTGGAAAATTATAGTGCGGCGGCGGCGGCGGCGGCCGCGGCGGCCCAATTACAGCCCGCGCTGCATATTCATTTTGTCTCTCCTTTGCATCGAGATGAACGGGCGGCCCCGCGCCCCGCAAAGGCAACGCCAAATTTAGTCCCAGGTTCCGCACTCCTCCGCGCCATTGTCTGCCCCGGACCACCTGCCTCCTGCCGGCCTGATTGCCGGCCACGGGCGGCCGCCGGGAGGCGAGGAGGGAGGCTGAGAAAGTTCGCCCTGCCCCTCCGCCCTTTACCCCTTCTCTCTGTCCTCCGTCTCCCCGTCTCTGACTCTCTCCTTTTCTCTCTTCCTGTCTTTAGTTCTCCCCCTCGTGTCTCTCTCTGTTCTCCTGTCTCCGTGCTTCCTCGGGCTCTCTCTAGGCCTCTAACTCCGTGCATGCGTCTCTAAGGTCCAGATCGTGAAACACACGGAGTCTTTGCAGCCCTTTCCTCCCCTCCCTCCTCCAGCTGCAGAAATTCCCTGGGTCCTTGGGGACAACAGAGGCAGTGATGGGGACCTGTCTGTTTTGTGGAGGCCAAGGAGATAGGAGGCAGATCCCACTCCGACCTCGGCTTTGAGGATGGAGTGGCTTGGCCAAGCCAGGCTGCTTGGGAGAAAGGTTCCTCCCTGTTCCTGCATCTCCCGCCTCCCCCATGTATCACCCCCACACGTCCTGCTGTCCAGGCACTAGCCTGGCCAAACTACGCTCTCTCACACCTCCGAGACTTTGCAGGTGCTGTTATCTTGCTGGCACATCTTCCTGTCCTCCAAGACCCATCCCAGGTACAGCCCTAAGAAGCCCTCCCTTCTCCCTACCACCCCAGGCAACAGGACAGCGCCCTCCCCTGAGCACCCTCGTTTCCAGGCCTCCTCTGTCATAGCAGTGGGCAGGGGTACACTACATCCTTCTCCAGGGGCCTGACCTGTGAGGCCTGGGGCCTGGGGCCGAGTCACCCTGGGGCCCTGGTGTACAGTTCAGGGCTGAGCAAACTAAGACACCTCCTCTGTGATATGGGGATATATTCACCCCATCCTTGTTGTAGGGTGTTGGTGGGTAGGAGCAGAAATGAGGCTGGGAGGGAGGGCCTGGGGGGCTCCCAGCCCACATGGGCCCCACAAGCCTGGATCCACTGTGCCTCCAAGCCCTGGGCCTGGAGCCAGCACATCTGCCCCTTCTCACTGGGGTCAGTGCCCTAGTCTACAGGTGTGGCCAGGGAGTGTCATGGTGATGGTGATGGTGGCAGGGGCTTTTCAGAGGGTGAGGACCATGCACAGGGTGAGGCTGTGCTCCTCCCTGTCCTTTCCTGGGGCCCCCAGAGTGACAAAGATGCTCCTTCTTGGGGTGGGAATTGGGGGACCCAGATGTGAACAAAAATGGATGACCATATACACCAACTGGCCTAGACAAACATCTCCATTAGAGACACACAAAGTAACACACACACACACACACACACACACACGCACACACACACACTCTCCCAGAAAGACCCATACCACGAGACACAAAGACAGGCTGGTCCCAGGGGCCGTGTATGGGGCAGCACTGCCCTCTGGTGGCTATTCTGGTAATCTGTCTGTCAGGCCCAGACTGGCTTCCTGGAGCCATAACTGAGCCATAAGGAGTTGGGGGGCGGCGGCGGTACCCAGACCCTGGGAACTGGGACTCCCAGGGAGGAAGAGGCATGTCAGTGTTCCTGAGAAGGAGGGTCTCTCGAGTCACAGTTCCCTGCCCCTGTCCCCACGCATTCCCGGAGCAGAACTTGCTAACAGGAGGACCTGTCCAGTGATGGTGAGAGGGAGGGAGCTCTGCAGCACGGGAGGTGTACAAGCTGAGCTGGAGCCACCCGCAGATTGGTGGCCTTACTGGCAGAGTGGACAACCTTGGGGGCTATCACCAGCTTGGGATGATATGTCCAGCTTTATCTTACCCCCACCCGCCTGAACACCCTCCTGTCCAGTTTATTCATTAGCCATCAAACTTCGAGACCTTCTCAGCACCTGGAGCATTGGTGTGAGATCATGAGTGGCGGGAGATGAGGTTGCAGAGGGTGGCAAGGCCACATCTTCAAGGCCAGTCTTAGGAGCTTGGACTTTACTTGGGGGTAACCGGGATCTGGGGACAGGCTCAGACAGGGAAGGGACATGGTCAGATGGGCATGTGCGAGTCAGCTAGTGAGAAGAAACTAGGGGCAGGAGGGCCACCCGGGAGGCACAGCAGTGGCCTGGACCAGGGCAGGGGCAGGAGTGGGTGGTGAGAAGGACGCAGATCCCAGAGTTGTTAAGGAGGTTGACTCAGCAGGCTCTGGTGAGGGATTGGCCATGGTAGGAGGGAGCAGAGGAGGTGAGCATGATGGGGAAGTTACATTGGGGATATCAGTGCTGGATAAGGGGGTTAGGGGAGAGATGATGAGAATGATCTGGATCTGTTGAGCCTGAGAGCCAGGGGCACACCTGGGGGAAGTAGCCAGGAGGCAGTTGAAATCAGGTCTGGTGACATCCACCTGGGAGTTGGAAGGTTACCAACAGGTAGTTAAAAACAATGAAAGATGAGGTCACCCAGGAAGGGCCCTTAGAAGCCCTAAGCAGTGAAAAGATGATGGTGCTCACTCTACCTTGTTAGCCAAAAGGAAGGATACTAAATTGCAAAACATCACACTTACGTGTATTACAGATATTTCATTATCACCAAATAGATGGGTTCATAGAAACTGACATTTTCCTGCCTGTCTTCCTTTTCTGGCACTCCTGGTCTGATGGTGCCCTGAGGCTGCCCCGGCCTGCTAGGTGATCCAGCTGCAAATCCAGGCAAGAGCAGGGAGGTCAGAGGCTCAGGAGACATCAACAGTCAGGGCAGAGGGGAGCAAGAAGCCCACAAAGTAAGAGAGGCAACAGTCAGGAGGTAGGAGGAGAGTGTCTCTTCATTGGGGCCAAGGAAAGAGAATTTCAAGAAAGAGGGTGTGATCAGTCATGTGGGGACCAGAGAGGGCAAGGAGGTGGGGACTGAAGACATGCCCCGGACATGGCAGTGGGGCTGCCAGGTGGGCCCTGGAGCAAACGCTTGCTCAGCAATACGGAGCTGGTCAACCCTCCAGGTGTCCCTGCCCAAGAAGCCACGTTGGGTGGAGAAAACTTGGGTGTCCTTTGACCTTGAGGCTCTGCCAGACTGAGAAACTGGGAAGGGATGATCCCTTAGGGCAGGGGAGGAGAGGAGCTGGCTTGGGAGGGAGAAAAGTAGACCAACACTTCATCTGTGCATCTGCAGCAGAGGTGGCAGTCCCTCCTATGACCACAAGGGGGCAGCAGAAGAACAGGTCATGCTTGAGGCCAGTGTTCTGCGTCTGAGGCCTGTATTTCCAGATCTAGCGGCATGATCTTGGGATCCTTGGGTCTCAGTTTCTTTCCCGGCAAAGTGGGGCAATTGGTCATCATAATCTCTTGGGACCCATTGGGGATCCCCTTCATTTCGTATCCTCCCATCACCCACCTGGACTTCCAGCTTTGCTGAGACAAACCCCAGGACAGAGGACAACTGTGACAGCCCCCCAGCTGATGGCATGCAAGTGTGTCAAGTCAACAGCACAGACACGGAATGCGAGCGGGAACACAGAATGCTGGCCTGACCAATCCCATGGGTGTGTGCAAGGTCCGCAGAGCAAAGACCCGTGAATATAGTGACAGTCTCTGAAGGTGGCTCTGGCTTCCTCTTATGGGGCGTGCTGGGGAGGGGCCTGTCTCTGCCCCTGCGGTCTGTGCTTATGGACAGAGTCCAGCTGGGAGGCCAGAGCCTGGGGCCATAGGCCACTGCTGACCCTCTGTGTGACTTTGTCCATATCCCTGCCCTCTGTGGGCCTCAGTGCCCCTCTGAACAACGGTGGGAAGAGGGCATGAGAGCTTCCTCAGCATCTCCCCATCCTCAGTCCTCTGAGGCACCCCTGCCTGTCCTGGAACCCCTCCCAGAGCTGCCTCTGTGGAGTGGCAGTGTTGAGGGTCAGAACAACTGGTTCCTGGTCTGGTGCTGTGGTCTGACCTTTGGAGAAGCTGGAATGAGGAGTCAGGCCTGGAGTCTCGTTCCCATGTCTGACCAAGTGTGGTCTTAGTTGATCACTT
Source organism: Diceros bicornis minor (assembly GCF_020826845.1). NCBI lineage: Eukaryota > Metazoa > Chordata > Mammalia > Perissodactyla > Rhinocerotidae > Diceros > Diceros bicornis. The sequence continues at coordinate 29,212,763 of NC_080767.1, read as the reverse complement.
CTGGTGGGGTGGTGGGGTAACCAGAGCTGGCCATGGGCAGGAGTGCTGCCTAGGGAGACAGTGCCCGCCTGGAGGCCCCCCTTCCACTCTGAGCCTGAGCCAGCCCAGGGCAGCCTGCGGGGAGTAGCACAGGCGAGCACTCAGGAACCAGCTGGGCAGACCAACTCTCCTGCTGTGTGACCTTGGACTAGTGGCCAGCCCTCTTTCGCATTGGCGGGGGGACCTATCTGGGATTCTAGACAGCATCTTGCAGGCCCAGAGTAGCCCTAGGATCAGGGTGAAGAGGGGCAGGCAACCCTGGGCCACTCACCTGTCCTCAGGGGCCCAGTCCCTGGGAGGATGGCCTCAGGGAGCCCATCCAGGCTCTCAGGGAATTGGGATCCAACTCAATGAGGTCCTGGTACCAAAATCTTGGCTTGGAGGTTTGATGGGGCAATTAAGGTACTCTGCAGTCACATGGGCTCGGCCACTGCCTGGACAGCAACCCTGTGCAAGTCCCCTCTCGTCTCTGAGCTGCCATTTCCTTGCCCTTCTGAGTTCCACCCAGGGCATGACCTTCAGAGTGCCCTACTCCCACCGGCCTCAGTGTCTCCCAGGAGTTGGGCTGAGTTGATTTTCTGGGCCCTCTCTTCCCCAGGTGGGCCCTGAGCATGGCCCTCCAGGACCTGCAGTGCCAGGTGCACAGTTGGTGCACAGGGGCTAGTAGCAGGGGCCTCCCTGCGGGCCAACGTCTCGGCACTTAGCTGGGCCTCCAGGAGCTGCACCTGCGGGGCCGTGGCCAGTCAGGGCGGGGCCCGCAGGATGGAAGGGGCGGTCTGGCACCCACCCACCCAGCTTATCTGCCCACTAGCTACTGTCACCTGACGTCAGCCTTCTGCATCTGCTGCTGCTGGAGCCTGACCTGAGGGGCTGGGGCCACGGCCGGGTGCCCTGCATAGAGGAGAGGGGGAGGTGTGGGGAGTAGGCTCAGGCGAGGAGGTGGTGAGCTACTCTCCAGACGGGAAGTACCTCCTCATCCCTGTTCTGATGCGTCACCCACCTGTGCGCAGCCTCACACCTGTGCCTGCACACCTGCAGGGGCAGCCTTGAGTACCTTGAGGGAGTGGGAGGTTGTCTAGGGTCTGGGGACCCCAGAGCCCGGAGGTGGGGTTGGCACTGGCCTTGCTGGTGGTGGTGATGCTAGAGTTGAGCCTTCGGGCATCTGTGCCGTCCCTGTTGGGGTCTGCCCTGTGCGGTGGGTGCTGGAGGCTGAGCTCACGGCAAACTTCGAAGGCCCGGGCCCTGGTCCTGCCAGCTCTGCCGTGCTGCTGGCTCTGCACACACAGAACACGTGTGCACAGATGTGGGGGCGGGGACACATGCGCACAGCCCCTCAGGCTCAGGCAGGTGTAAACAGCTCAACCACACGAATGCAGAGACAAGCACCAGTAGAGTCATGGGCTCAGCCACATGTGCAGACACATGTACAGGCCTAGCTAGGTGAACACGAATGTGTGGGCGTTGGTAGGTCTGTATAGGCCTGTATGTGCACGGTCACGCACACAGGCACAGGAAGAAACACAGACCCATGAATGTGTCAACAGCATGCATATATACATATGCACATGTACACGCAAGCAGAGGCACACACGGATGCATGGTCATGGGCATACTCCCAGGAACATGCAGATACACAGGGTAACGTGCCTTACTCAGAGCACACATTGCTCCTCCAGGCCTCCCAGCTGTCCAGATGGGACATATGCCCCACCCCCGCGCTGGCAGGGAAGGCTGAGGGGGAAGGAACTCCACCTTTTTCTTGGACGGGAAGACATGCCAATGGAGGGTGTCTTGGGCGCCATCGTGGGTGATGTAGCCAAACGTCTTCAAGTCCAGGGAGTTGTGGCACACATAGAAGATTCTGGAGGAGGGGAGGTGCAAGGCATGACCTACACCTGCAGCCACCAGGCCCCGTAGGAGCTGGGCCTGAGCAGGTTGTGTACCCGGGGGCTGACGCTGAGCTGAGGGATCTCCAGACCCTTGGATGGGATCCTGTGGCATTAGCGCCGTGCCCGCATCCCTTGGCAGCTCTGGCCTCTGCAGAGAGACAGGGGAGATGAAAAGGGCCAGGCCATGCTCTGGGGTAAGGGTTGTGGGGTCCCAGCCTCCCAGGCAGGAAACAAACAGACCTAGGCCCAGCTTAGCTGGGAAAGAAAAATTAGAGTATGCCTGAGTTCCCTATGGGGCTGGTATCTCCTTGGGACACCGTGGCAGCTGTGACCACAGGGAACTCCTGCAGCCCTGCCCTGAAGATAGTCCTTGAGCAGAGTCAGGACTGGCTGTGCCCTTGGCCTCTCAGGGTGCAAGGACTTCAGCCAGAGCCTGGCCACAGAGGGTGCTGGGAGGGACGGAACCAGGCGAAAGGTCAGAAGCTGCCCTGATTCCAAGAAGGGGGCCACGCTGTGTGGCCGGGGTGCTTGGACTGTACCTTCTCTGAGTGCCCACCTTGGGCCTGGTGCTTTGCAGCCCATTTCTCATTTGATCCTCATCAAACCTCAGACCAGGTGGACATTGGCACTTCCATTTTGGAATTTTAAAAATTGCGATATAATTCACCTACCATAAAATTCACCATTTTAGAGTAGATAATTCAGTGCTTTTTGGTATATTCACAGGGTTGTGCAACCATCACCACTATCTAGTTCCAGAACATTTTCATCACCCCCAAAGAAACCCTGTATCCGTTAGCAGTCTCTTCCCACCCCCAGCCCTTGGCCATCACTAATCTAACTGTCTCTATGGATTTGCCTACTCAGGACATTTCAAGCTAAGGGAACCACACAATACGTGGCCTTCTGTGTCTGGCTTCTTTCATTTTCAAGGTTCTGTGCTTCTATTTTATAAAGGAATAAACTGTGGTCCAGATGATGGGGTGACTGTCCAAAGTTGCTTGGCAACCAGGAGTCAGGCCCGCATACAGTGCTGCCTTTCTAAGGGCCTCAGCTTGGGGTCTGTGGTGCTGGGGGACAACGGAGGAGCTCACACTCCATCTTAAGGGGCAGCTATTACTCAGCTCTGACTGTTTTTTGCCATGGGTGAGGGAGAATGTGGGGTCAGCATTGCCTGATACTAATATGAGTAAATAACGGTAAAAATAATAACAGCTAACATTGTGAATGCTTCTTTTGTGCCTAGTGCTGTTCTAAAGAAGTGCTTTGTAGGCATTTTCTCGTTTAATCTTCATGACAATCCAGAGGCAAGTACTATTATTATCTCCATTATGCAGATGAAGACACCAGAGCACAGAGAGGTTAAGTAACTCAGCCAAGGACATACAGCAAGTTAGTGGCAGAGCTGGGATTGGAACCCACATAGTCTGACTTCACAGACCCTGCTCCTATCCACCTATACAGGGGCACTACCTCTTCCAAATTTTCAGAGGAAAGCAGTCATACAGATTTTAACGTGAAATCTCATAATTTTAAATGTTTCTAAATGTTGGCAACTAATTAACACTGTTTTTCAACACTGTACAGGCTACAGGCCCGAAGCCTGGAAAGTTTGGTTTAACAGAAAGGGAGGGGACACCGACCTGTGGCATTGTCCTCAGCATCAGTGCCATTCCGTCCACGTCATTCCTCCTGACGGTTGTGGCAGAGTCAGGGAGAGCCTGTCCCCAGGAATCCTGGGTCCAGCTGTAGGCCATGCTGCAGCAGGCCGCCCCATGCACCAGTGACCACCCTGTATGTGGCAGTGTGACTCTGGGCCAGGCCCTTCCCCTCTCTGAGCCTCCATTTCCCTGGGGAGAGAACTTCCCCGCAAGATTAAATGCTGTAACTCTGGCGTGGAGTGGCGGCTCGGTAACTGTTCACTGACTCGGAATCAACTGGAGATGCAACAGCCCAGCATGTGGGTGGGGAGGCTGGTGGAGCCAACTATTGTTTATGGGGCACTTGGACAATTCCAGACACGGCGCAAAGCACCTTACACGCGTAGTCTCCTTCAACCCTGAAATCACCCTGCCATTACCAGCCTGGGGTGTCAAGCAAGGCAGCCTTGCTTGAATCTGACACTTCTTAGCGGTGTGACCTTCTGAACATCTCTGCTTCCTTCCCTGAAAGATGGGGAGACGAACCCCCACCTTTAGGGCTGTGGTGGGGATTCGGTGAATTAAAACGTGAACCACTGGAGGCGCTTAGAATAGCACCTCCCATTCAGTGAGCACTTTCTACAAGTTAGCTTTTCTCCTTCTCACTATTAATTCTCATTTTACCGATAGGGAAACTGAGGACAAAGGAAACAATGTGACTAGTCCACGGCAGTGGTTCTCAACCAGAGGTCCTTTTACCCCGGGGATGTTTGTCCATGTTTGGAGGCATTTGTGGTTGTCACGTCTCAGGGGGTGCTACAGGGGTGCTGCTAAACACCATACAATGCACGGGACAGTCCCCGCAACACAGAATTGTGCCGCCCAGAATGTCAACAGAATCAGGGTTTGAGCCCAAGCCGGGGGGCTCCAACAGTGGCTGGTGGGAGTAGGGGACTCTGAAGGTCCTGCCCTGGGTGGAACTCAGAAGGATAAGGAAATGGCAGCTCAGAGACAGTGGCCATGACCTCTGTGCTCTACTGTCCCCGAGGTGAGTCCTGCAAGACCAGTGCTGCCTGGGGCGGAGCGCTGGCCTCTGGGAAGCGGCAGTGGGAAGAGTCCCGTCTCCTGGCGTGAGGTCCCCACCACGCGTGGCTCCTGCACCTCTCCGGGGCTCTGCTGAAGCTGGTGGGGGCTGCTTAGGGTTGATGTTAACTAAAGGGCAGGCTTTGGGGGGTCCTGGTCTCATAGCCCAGCATATCAGAGCTGCGAGGGTCAGAGAGACCACTGGTCCCAGCCCTCATGGGACAATGGAGAAATGGGGCCCTGAAAGAAGGTCACAGCCTGAGGTCGGGAGCAGAGCCAGGACTGGATCCTGGTTTGGGGCCTCCCTGCCCCAGCCTTTCCCCCACAGCCCCTGTCCCTCTGCGGTGGCCAGCAGGCAGGCGTCCCACCAGGGAGCAGAGCTCACATGATGTATGGGTGTACCCCGCTTTCAGCAAACCCCACACACTCCAGCCTGTGCCCCAAACCCAGTCATTTAGAGGGCGATGCGTTGCACGACAAGAGTGGAGCTTTTCCCCCAGGCTCATCAATCCAGGGCCTCTGTAGGGCCTGGCCTTGGGGGGCAGGGGGCCTCTGAGGAGGCTGGGATTGCTGCTGGCCAAATAGCACCCCTGGGGCCACTGGCTGGGCAGCTGCCAGGGAGAAAATGTCTTCATCCCTCAGGGAGTCTGGGCTAGGTACCCCAGGGAGCTGGCCCGAAGCCCATGTCCTGGGCTGGCCGGCACAAGGGGCTGCAGACAGACCCCTGCAGGGTCTGGTGGGCTCATTTGCCCAGGCACTGAGCCCCTCTTTGTGCAGCCCCAGACACAAGGATCTCATGGGAGACAGATCAGGAAATAAGCCAGAAGGATTAGGGTTATGCAGAGGGATGGCTGGAGTTTGGGGGCACAGAGCCAGAATAACCCACTTTTTGCTGAGGAGAGGCAATTAGCACTGGGCTTTGAGGGGCGAGAAGTGGCACTGAAGCAGGAATGCCAAATGGAAGGGACAGAAAATACCAAGACAAGCGTCAGGAGGGGAAGAGCATGTCTGGGCATGGTGGAAGCCCATTCTGGCTGCAAAGTGGGTGGGCAGCCGCGGAGGCAGGCGCTACCGAAGGCTCTGCCAGTGAGCAGGTGTGGGCTTCTCTCAGAGGAGGCGGGGACCTGGCCCAGGGCAAGGGCAGGAAGAGGGGACCTGAGGTCTAGTTCTTAGGACTTTATACCCCAACGCCGCTGCGGGAAGAGGGACGCTGAGGACACTTCTCTCTCAGGCTCAGAGTAGCCGTGCAGGAAATGGGCGTCTCCAGAAGGGCGCACCCTCTGTTCTTACCCAGGCCAGGCCTCCACGGCAGAGGGCTCAGGGGGCCCACCCTCCTCCCAACATCAGAGGCGCCACCAAGGCCAGGATCGGGGTGTGGAACATTTTGGAGAAAGTAGTGATTTTCCAACCCTTAGACTCAAGCAGTCTCCGATTTCAGCAGAACAGAAGGTGACAAAAAATGAAAGAGAAAGAATGAGAGAAACAGAGTCTGAAGCAAAAACCAAGACAGTTACGGACACACGGAGAGACACACAGTAAAAGGGATGAGTAGACGGAAACCTTGCAAAACACGCAGAGACAGTAAGAGACACACACAGAAAGACACAGAGATGTGGGGGAGGGCGTGGAGACAGAGAACACAGGGAGAGAGAGAGAGAGAGAAGCGGCTGCTGCTGGGGCCCTCCTCCAGCCGAGATGTGACTCCTGCCCAGATGCTGACACTGGTGGGGACAAGTCAAGACCCTGCCAGGGCCTTTGCATGTGAGTATGCGGGGGGTGATGAAGGCTGCCCTCTCCTCTCTGTGTAGTGCTAAGCTGGCCCCTGCCTCTCTGAGTACCTCTTCCCCATCAGGCCTCTGCGCCAGGACAGCCCTCCTGAGATTTGAAGATGGAGATAGCCATGGAGTGCCCCAAGTCTCCCCCCTTGCACGTTTACTGAGCACCTACTGTTTGCCAACCACTGTGTCAGTATAACTTCCCTAAACCCTCTCAATGACTTTACCAGGACCCTGAGGCTCAAAGAGTTTAGGCTGCTGGTCCCAGGTCACACAGTAAGTATGCCCTGAGGTAAAATTCAGACTCAGGTCTGTCTGTCTGGAGATCCAAGGATTTTTCCATTGCCCCTTTCATCCTCCGACTCCATGGTTTTAAATGCCTCTGCTTCAGAATGTGCTTCAGTTTGTTTCAGTATTTTTAGGAATTTTTTTCCCTCCCCCGTCTCCCAGGTTTGGTTGGAAAAGGAGAGAGCATGGAGGAGGCAGAGGTGGGTGTCGGAGGGGTCTCCTCTGCTTCCCAAATTGCGTCTGGATCGTTCCACCGTAAGCATGGCAGCTTCTTCAGGCTCACCTCCCTCCCTCCCTGCAATCCCCTGGCCTCTGCAAAAGCTGGAGGAACAATTGCTAATCAGCTTCCGAGGGAGACTGGGGATGAATGGAGGTGCCAACAGCACGCCTCGATTGCTGGCAGCTGGTCCTCCCCAAGCGAGTGCAGCCCTGACGCCGGCTCCTAGCTCCCCTTCTCACTTCCAGTTTTTCCTCCCTCTGCCCGATTTTCTCAGGTCTCTTTACGTTTCTTCCTTGACCTGATGAAGCTACAGGGGTTGAGAGACCGCCCCCCGGCCCCCCTAGCTGAAACACCCCTTCCTTCCCTTGCCTCCCCATGGGGAGGCCCCCATTTTCATCTCTAAGCCTTGCATACCCTACTCCTTCTGCATGGACAGCCCTCCTCTAGCTGGCAAACTCCTACCCATCTTCTAAGGTCCAGCTTACATGTCACCTCCTCTGTGAGGCCCTCCCAGACCTCTCCTGCTCCTCCAAGGCAAACTCCCCCCTCTGGCTCCCATAGCAGTGTCCACGCTGTGATATTCATGGCATGGTCCTCCTCTCCAGTGGCCAGGACAGGGCCTGGCCATGCAGGCAGTCAGTATGGCAGCACGATGTGGTAGGAAGAGCACTGGAGTGGAGTCCAGTGGATCCAGTCATGGCTCTGACTCGTAGTTGGGCAAATTACTAACTTGAGCTGCTTCTCTGACCTGCCTTTATCTGGCTGCCTCCCACTCCTCCTCCGCTCAGGTCTCAGCTTCTCTGCACTTCCTGGGGTAGCCTACTCTCCTCCATCTCTCCTCCCAGGGCTCCCTTTCCTCCCCTCGTCCCACTACGAATGACTCACTCGGTGTCCCTGGGCTCCTATAGGACAGTCCTGATTGCATGGTCACCACTGCACCTCAGCACTTGGGGAATGATGGATGGATGAATGAATGAATGGACACTACCTCGAGTTTCTCATCTGTAAAATGGGGATCGTAGTAAGTCTGCCTTCCCGGCCAGCTGTGAGCATTGGCTAAGATCAGAGTTTGCTTTTTGCCAACTCAGTACTCGTGCTCTAACTATGATATAAATATTGATTGACGGGAACGCAATTCCCCCAAGGCCGTCCTGAGGGATTCCTGCAGGCAGAGCACCTGGAGGCTTCATCAGAGGAGCAGCCTGCTGCTCATGGGAGTGGGGAGGATGTAGAGGGGCTGAAGGATTTGTAGTGTGAGGCTGGAGGCACAGGCCAGACTGGCTGGCCAGGGGCAGCTGTCCCCCCACAACCCAAAACTCCCGACTGAGCCCCACGCTACAGGGGCTGAGGAAGCAAGATCAGAAACGGGGCGGAGGAGGCCCTGGCAAGTGGTGACTGCGGTCCACGCGGGCCGGGAGAAAGGCTGGATGGGGCCTGTCGTGCCGGTGGAGCAGCCAGCGCTTCCCCGTCACAGCCCAGCTCCTCTCCGTCTCCCCACTGCCTGTGAGCCCCTCCAGCTCAGGGCCTGGGGATTCTGCTCAGCTCTGCACCCCCAGCTTAAGACCCGGGACAGGGGGAGTAGCGAGCAAAGTTACCGAGGAAGAGAATGAATGACAGAGATCTGGAATCCTGAGCACTGGCGATGGACCAGCATTCTTGGAGGGAAGGGACAGGGGTGAGGCGATAGAGTCTGAGCCTGAGCTTGATCAGAAGGCAGTTGAGCACCGAAAGCAGGTGGCAGGTCCAGGGCAGGGGCATCTGGACACGGACATGAGTGGGGTGCAGCCTGGCCCAGCCACCTTGGCCACCACTGCCCAAATCTGATGGGTCCTGGCTGAGACCCCCCAAACCCAGCCATCGAGGGCCTCGGCTCAGAGGAAGCCCAGTTCATGCCCTGCCCCTGGGAGGGAGGCCACAGCTGGCCAGGGCCCTTCTGAAAATGGAGCCCGAAGCTCAGAATAGCAGATGGGGCAGAGCTGGTGTCAGCAGAGTGGGCTGCAGGCAGATGGCACTGGGCTGAGCCTGGAACAGCTGGCCAGGCCCGGCCCACTTCTTATTTTTGGAGGGGGAGGCGGGGAAGGTCCCTGCTGTGATGTCACAGAGGCCTGTGCTCAGGTCCCAGCTGCTTCCATGACTGGCTCTGAGACACTCGTCATGTAAGGAGCTTCGTTTTCCTTCTGGCAGAGTGGGGCTGGTCTCAGTGTCCACCTCACAGGGCCTGAGTGAAGATTCAGTGAGTAGAACAAGTCACGCTCTAAGCACAGCACGTGTAGGAGGTGCTCAAAAAACGTCACCTGTTGCTATGACTCAGACACAGGTCTGCTCTTGGGAGCTCACGGCTTCTCAGGGGGAGGCTGCCCTGCCATGAGTAAGCCTGAGATCAGAGACGGAAGAAGAGATGTGGGAGCTCGGAGGAGGGAGCATTATTCTGACTTAGGTGGATGTGGGGAGAGAAGAGCAGGTGCAATGAGGGTAGGCTTTCTGGAGGTGGCAGCCTTCAAGCTTAGCCTTGAAGAACTGGTGGGATTCCCACAGGCAGACATTGGTGGATGCCTCCCAGGCGACTGAATTTTGGGGCCACTGTGGGCCAGAGGATTCCTTTGGGTCCTGAGCCCTTCAGCTGAGCTCCTTTGTCTTCTGCGCTCCCTGAGTCAACACTCCTCTCCCGGGAAGAAAGAGAGGAGGCTTCATCAGGTTCAGGGGGGCCATGTGGGGTGGGGACAGCGTGACCTCGTGCCTGTGGACATCAAGACTGGGGATGGTGGTACAGAGCTGACTGGGATGTGCCCCAGGCAGCCACTGTCGGTGGCGTGGGGTGGAGAGGGGGCTTCTTTCCTCTGCTCTTAGCCTTCCCCTGACCCTGCTCCCTCTCGCCTCCCTCCTAGCCCTATAAGATTATTCCCGGCCTGGGGAAGAATAGGCCTCCCCAAAGCCTTGGTTCTTGGGCCTTAACTTTGCTTCTGGGGTCTCATAAGCCAATAAAAGCAAATATATCAGTCACTTAGTGAGTGGTTATTATGCGCCTGGCCTCTTGATAAGAATTTTCCCTGGATTATCTGGTTTAACCCTCAGTAATTTTCTTAGCCCCATTTTACAGACAGAAAACTGAGGCTAGAAGATGCATCTGTTCCCCTGCCCCTCAGCACCCTTCAGAGGTTGGCAAACAGTGTTGAAGTCCCCCGGCCTCCCCCCAGACTCCTTGGCCACACCTGGTTTCCCCTCTCCTCCCGCTCTCTCCTCTGAACAGACGAATTCTCACGGGTTTGCCCAGCCCGCCAGCACACACCCCTGGACCTGCTCTGGTGTCCCCTTTCTCACATCCACTGCCAAAGGGCTCCAACGGAAGAAGAAACAGACCAGGAAAAGGTGAAGGCAGCGACAATATTTGGCAACCCCAAAGCCAGGCTTATTGTCCCCATGACATAAATGGAAGTTCAGGGCTGGGAGATGTCTCCACTGGCTCCACATATGTCTCAAATCCAACATGTCCAAAAGTGAACTCACTGTCGTCCCCGAAACCTGACGCTCTTTCTGGTTCCATTTTAGTGAACGACGCTTCATCCCTCAGGCAGTGTGGGGACACCCTGAGAGTCACCCTGGACGTGTTCTGTCACTCACCTCCCTGATTACCTCCCAGACATCTCCCGGTCCACCCCCTTCTCTCTGTCCTCACCATTCCAAACTGTGCCCAACACTCGGAACAGTGCCTGGCACATGGTAGGTGGTTAGTGAAAATTTCTCGAATGAATGAACAGGTCAGGCTCTCACCAGCTGCCTCCAAACTCCCCTCCAATCAATTCTCCACTCGGTAGACAGAGTGACATGTTGGAAACTGTCAATCTAACCCCGTACTGCTGTGGTTCCAAACTCTCAGGGTCCCCCCCACCCCACTGTGTTCATGCTCCCCCTCCTGGCTTGCAAGACCCTGAATAACCTGGCCCTGTCGGCCTCCCCAGCCTCCTCTCCCACACTCTGCTATATATAGAGATGTTCCAGCCGTAACACGGTGCTCGTAGGCGGCCAATTGCACAGGCTGTTTCCCACTTCTGTCGTGGCACACGCTGGTCCCTCCGGCTACCAGTCCTCCCCCACTCCACTCCATCTGCCTGGTGAACTGGCTTCAGGAGCTCGTTTAAAGGTCCTCCGGGCCAAGAGGCCCAACTTGACCCCCTTGCATGTCTCCTTCTGACAGCACTTCAAGCTCTGCTGTCACTGATGGATGCGCCTGGCCTCTCAGTGGACAGGGAGCATCCCCAGGTCCAGGGGCCTTGTCTTAGTCATCTCTGGGTGGAAGGAGGTTTCTCAGTGTCAGTTGAACCTGAGGCACAAAGGCAGCCATGTCCAGGTACCCGAGCATGATCTTGTACATTTATCTTGACCAAAAGAAGGTCATTCTTTCAGCTATTTATTAATGCATAATAAATGACCCTAAAACAGAATTGCTTAAAATAACGGCAACTTATTATTTTTCCTGGTTCTGAGGGCTGACTGGGCTCCACTGGGAAGTTCTGCTCCGTGCAGTATAGCTGAGGTCACTGTGGCTGCATCCAGCTGGGAGCTCAGCTGGGCTGGAGCTTCTCGTCCTTGATGGTCTCTCCATGTGGCCTCTCATCATTCTGCAGTCTTCCCTGAGCATCGTTAAAGCACAGTGGTTGGCTTCCATCAGAGAACATTCCAAGATGACAAGTCCCAGTGTGCAAGACCTGCTTAGGCCTTTGCTGGCATCATACTCGCTTAGGTTCCGGCGGCCAAAGCAAGTCACGTGGCCATTACCAGGGCTGGGGTGTGGGTCATCAGTGTAACCGTCTACCACCATCATGCTTCCTTCTTTAGAAATGGCCTTAAGTACAAGTGAGAATCCTCTCCACCTGTCAGGTCAAGGCAAGCCGAGTTAGTCAAAGGCATTTGAAGTGGCCTCTGATCCACTTGCTTTGAACCTGAGGCCCAGCCAAAGTCGGGGCCTGTCCCATTAACCAAGGTTGAGTCTGCAGGTGGGGCCCTCAGGGAGACACCCAACCCCAACGTCTGTGTCGAGCCTCAACCTTGCCTTACCCCTGCGAAGCTGGGTGTTTGAGAACAGTCCCCTCCCATGGGACATCTGTCACTACAGGCAGTAGAAGAGGGAATGTCATTCTTTACTTTCTACCAAGATAGATAGCAGGAGATTCCCCTGAATGATAGCACAAGATTTCCCCACTTCCTCACTCCCCATCTGTCCCTTCCTCATTTCCCTTCCTTCTTTCCCATTTCTGATTCAGGGACTTGGGCTAAATGACTGTTAAGATCCCTTCCATGTCTCTTCTTCTAACATCACCCTTTGGGGGCCAGGTAATGCTGTATTTATTGAGTGCCTACCATGTACCGGGCACTTTACCTGCCCTCACCTAGAGGTCCCTGGAGGCTGCTAAGCACCCGGAGTTCCACACTACTTCCCTTTAATGGGTGGTTCCTGGGATCTGAGGCCCATGGCCCTGGTCCCTATCTGATGTGCACTGTGGTTGTCAAGAGAGAGTTCACTAAACATTTCTGGCTCTCTGCCTTCATCACATGGTAGGATTGCCTCTCTTCTCCAACTCTGAAGTTACGCTTGCTCTGGTCAACGCTATATAAGCAGAACTGTCATGCATCGCTTCTGAGTGAAGCTTTAATAGCCAGTGTGTAATTCACCACGGCCCCCTTCTTCTCACCCATGATGGTCATAGAAACACGTGTTGAAATGGAGCTTCTGTTAGTCTATGACCTTGAGTGATTACCGTGTGCAGAGCCCCTGCTTTGGATATGTCCTGTGAGTGAGAAATAGACTCTCCTGTTAAATTGCTGAGATTTGGGGGACGTTTGTCACTGCAGCATAACACAGCCTATCCTGACTGATACACATGTTCAAGTTCAATGGAAGGGAATACACGGCTGCTGGAATCACCTCTCTGGTCCTCATCGCTAGCCTTTCTGGAAAATGGCAAGACGTTCTTCAAGCTCTCTCAAAATCCATTTGGCAAATTCCAGTAGAAGCCAATATGGGTCTCAGTGGCTAATTGGTTGCGGAGAGGTGGGAGGAATGGAGGAGTTAGGTATTCAAAAACAGAAGGAAATCTCCTCCTTAATTCACCTCTAAACCATCCAGGAAAAGGATTTCTTCTCCAATTGGGCCACTTGGGAACATCAGAGATTTATCTTCCTCCTTCCCTCCCTCCCTCCCTCCCTTCCTTCTTTCTTTTCTCCCTTCCTTCCTCACTCTCTCTCTTCCTTCGACATTGCTTTCCAAAGTTGGGTTACAATTGGTCTCCTAGCAGTGTTGCTGTTGTTTTTCCTGGTACAACTCTACTGATACACTCTGACAGCCCCCAGTTTTTGACCTGGGTGAGGCATCTCTCTTGATTGCACACAGATGATTGCTTTATAAAATATTTTTACACCCTGACAGCTCTCCAAGAGAGAAGCCTGTTAGAAGAGTGCGGTGGCTTTCAATTTCTCTTGACCTTTTAGGAAAAGTAATTTGAAGTTTAGTGTTTATTCTCTGCCCCCACAGGGCACTTGGGGACTACAAGGTAGTGTCATGTTATCAGTTACGTTACTTCCAGCTACGGCTTCACACACCTGGCTGGTATTCCATTACCTGTGAGTAGAGCATCAAGCATCTCCTCTTCTCCTAGGGGCTGGCACGAGAGTCCAGTGAGGGAAGCAGGAAATCCATGCTCTAGACTTAATGCTGATGGCACAAGATGCATAGTGCACACAGCCTGGACCCAAAGACCCAGCATTTCTACACCATCTTCTTCACCAATTTGTAAAATGTCATACTTCCAGCTTGTTCAAGCCCTTAATGAACATTCTGGCCAACCTCCTTACATGGCACAGGGCAAACAGAAGCCCAGAGGGTAGGAGGCCTGGCCAGGGCCTCCCAGTGAGTTAGGACCTACCAGTAGGTGACAGCACGATAGGATGGCAGAATGGAAAGAACACGGACTCAGCACTGGACAGACTGAACTTTGAACGTCAGCTCTGTCACTTACTCACCATGGGGATAAGAGCCTCCCCTTGTCTCAGGCTCAGCTCCCTCATCTCTAAAGTGGGAACCATATAACCATCAACATTTATAGATCACTCAGGTGCAGGCACTTTACATATTTCAGCTCCCTTTACACCGACACTCTGAGATAGGTACTATTATTACTGCTCCACTTTTCAGATGAGGAAAGTAGAGGAGAGAGGAGTTATCAAATCTGCCTGAGGTCACAAAGAAGGATGCAAATTCTGTCACAGGTGGTCTGACTACTCTGTTCTATATCAGGGGTTGGCAAACTACGGTTGGTGGGCTGAATCTGGCCCACTATATATTTTTTAAACATTTTTATTGAGATATAATTCACATACCATACAATTCATATTTTTAAAGTGTATAATTCACTAGCTTTCAGTATATTCAGATTTGCATATCCACCACCACGGTCAATTTTCATCATCCTGAAAAAAGAAACCCTGCACCTCTTAGCCATCACCCTCCATTCCCCACATGCCCCCAGCCCTTGGAAACCACTAATCTATTTTCTGCCTGTAGATTTGCCAATTCTGGGCATTTCACATGAATGGAATTATACAATATGTGTCTGGCTTCTTTTACCTAGCGTCATGCTTTCAAGGTTCATGTATCAGTAACTCATTCCTTTTTTTTTCAAATTTCCATTTTTGCTACAAATCTTTGCGGAATCTCACGTCTTCCTCTTTCTTGTTTTACTCCCTCATTTTGGTAGAGAACATTCTCAGTAGTTCCTCAGAAGCGACACTGAGAATGTAAATTTTTGAGGCCTAGAGTATATGAAAGTATCCTCACACTTGATAGTTTGGTTGGGTATAGAATTCTCCATCACTTTTTGACTCATAATTTTGAAGGCACTGCTCTACTGTCTTCCAGATTCCTGTGTTGTTGTTGAGAAATCTCATGCCATCCTGCTTCCCATTCCTTATAATTTCATTTTCCCCCCACACTGTCTCCCTCTGGAATGTTAGGATCTTCTCTTCACTCCCCATGTACTGCAATTTCAAATGATGTGGCTTGGAGTGGACTCTTTCTCTATTCATTAGGCTGGGTACACAATGGGCCTGTTCAATCTGAGATTAATGTCATTATATACTGAGAAATTTCTTGTATTATCTATTACTTCATTTCTTTTTATTGCCTAATAGCACTCCATTGAATGGATAATACCACATTTTATTTACCCACCTATCGGTTGAGGGATATTTGGGTTGTTTCCGTTTTGGGGCTATTATGAATAGTGCTGCTATGCACATTTGGGTCCAAGTTTTTGTGTGGACCTATATTTTCATTTCTCTTGGGTCTAGACCCGGGAGTGGCCTTGCTGGGTCATATGGTAACTCTGTGTTTAACCATTTGAGGAACTGCCAGATTGTTTTCTAAGCAGCCGCACCATTTTACATTTCTGCCAGCAGTGTATGAAGGTTCCAATTTCTCTACATTCTCACTAACATCTACCTGTCTTTTCTATTACAGCCATCCTAGTGGGTGTGAAATTATATCTCATCGTGGTTTTGATTTGCATTTCCCCGATGGCTAATGATATTGAGCATCTTTCCTGCCTGTTTTTGTAAATAAAGTTTTATTGGAACACAGCCATGCTAGCTCACTCATTTACATACTGCCTGCAGCTGTTTTCTCACTATAGCCGCAGAGTGGCAGCAGAACCTACAAAGCCTAAAATATTTACTCTATGATCCTTTACAGAAAAGGTTTGCTGACCCTTGCTGTAGATGATAGAGCCTTATAATGTTGACCATGAAGGATTGTTTAGGTCAAGTTCCCAGTGTTGGAACTGCTAAGCAAATGTTAGTTTCCTCCCTCCCTCCCTCTCTTCCTCCTTCCTACTTGGAGAAGATAAGATCAGTCCTCCTTCTGCAGCCTACTTTTCTCCCTGGAGCCATCTTCCCCTCTCTCAGGCCCTCCCCTCCAGGTTGGTCTGTTCAGCAGGTGCAGCTGCTCACCTAGCCCCTGTCTTACATCAGCCTTCTCCAGGAGGCTTCCCAGGACAGGGGCTCCACGGGAGGGTGCTGCTATCCTGGGGATCCCCTAGAGGCCACTCACCCACCTGAGGGGAGGGTATGCCAGCATCGGGATTGATGGCATCATCAAGGTAATCTCCCGAGGGAGGAGTGTGCAGGAGGAAGGTGCCTAGAAGGGAAGGAAGCCGGGAGTCATTCCACCCATCCTCAGGATGATAACTAGAGGGGGCCAGGGTCCCCAGGTCCTCCCACAGGGGGTTGGGAGCCTCACTGTGGAGACCAGGGCTGTGGGACCCCAGACTCACTGCCCTCTCCCCAGTGTCTTCCTGGGCTGAGTGAAGGCATTAAAAGGATGTCTTCACGGACAGTGAGCGAGGAGGAGGGTGGGGGTCTCTGGAGTCAGGCTGGTGAGAGGGAGCTCAGGCCGAGCACTTGGGACCAAGGGAAAAGGAGCCTGCTGTGGCCCAAGCAGCAGGAAAGTCCCCAATCCCCTCACCCCTCACCTCCCACAGACCCCGCCTTGTCACTTCTGCTTAACTGCAGCAGACTGCTCACTGGTTTCTCCACCTCTGGTCCTGTCCCCCCCCCCCCTTGCAAGGCAGAATAGGTTAAGGGTCAGGCTCTAGGGCACCATCGGCATACCTGCCCACCTCTTCCAGCTGTGTGACCTGGGGCACCTGCTCACTCTCCTTGGGCCGTGTCCTGAGCTGTAAAATGGGGATACAAATGGCACCTACCTCCATGGTTGCTGTGAGCTCTAAACTGGATAACCCATTTAAGACTTAGAACAGTGTCTCACTCAATAGGTGCAGTTACTTTTATCTCTCAATGCTCATAGCGTTCTTTCTGAAATAGAAATCTGACCAGGTCAGCTCTCTGCTTGAAACCCTCCCAGGGATCCCCAAGGTAGGGGAAGGGGCTTGTTTTGACGCTGACCTTGCCAACCTCCCCATGTCTGTACCGCCCCCACCTGCCCACACCCCATTGCTCCCCTACATCCCCGGTCACCACTCCGGACCTTTCCTCAAGCTATGTCTCTGCCAGGCTCTCTCCTCTTGTCTCTGTCCCCTTCTCTGGGACCCCTCACCTGACTCCTCCCACAGCATGTGCATATGGCGACCAGAGGTGGGAAGGGACGCTCATTTGATAGACACCACGTGACATTTTGCGAGGCCCTGCCACGAAGCAGAGGCCCAGCCCCTGTGGACTTTGCCCACTGTGGATCCCACTGACCCTTGTTGTCTTTGAAGATATCCCCCATTCTTATCCTCTCTGCACTAAGCGGATCACGTATGGCTAGGATTCATTTAAAATTGGAGTCACTTAAAATTTATTTTACGTAGAGCCAGGCGGGAGCTGTTCGGGTTTACTCAGACACTTGTTGCTGTGGGACCTTCCTTGCACCGCATCCGCTCCAGCCTCTTCAAAAACCGGACCTCGGGCGCCACCTGGTGGTGGTCTCGACACTAACAGGGCGTAAACAACCAGGGGAATAAAGCTGTCCTTCAATTGTCCCTTCCTGTCTCTTCCCCCAGAAACAGACTTGCTGTAAAAGTGACAGAACAACAATCAAGGAACTTTTTTTTATTTAAAAATTACATGTTTCCAGTTATCAAAACAATGCATGCTCATTGTAGAAAATTTGGAAAATATAGCAAAGAATAAAGAAAATGTCACCCTAATTCCATCACCCAGAATAACTACTGTTAATATATTGGCATATTTGCTTCCAATGTTTTTCTCTGCATATAATTTTCACATAGCTGAAGATTTGTGTATATATATTTATGTATAAATACATATACATATATATGGACTCAGTTATGTTTAAACATATGCTGAGTACTTGTGTGCACAAGGTCTTGGTGTGGGGGTTACTGTGCGTGTTGACAGATGGGTACTAGTGTCAGACCACCCTGGGTTTGAATCCTGTCTTTGCCTTTACTGGCTGTGTGACTTGGGCAAGTGACTTGACTTCTCTGAGTAACAATTTCCTTCACCATCTGTAAAAGTGGTTAATAATGGGACTTATCCCAGGGCTGTTGTGAAGATTAAATAACACAACAGATGCAAAATGCTCAGTACAGTACCTGGGACAGAGATGTTTCTCACTGGTAACAGATTAACACGTAAAGCTTAGTCCGCCTTTCTGATTCGTAGCAGAAATCTCCAGAAATGGGATGGATTTCTGGGTCTAAGGATATGAAAAGCCTCAAGGTTGATAGTTTGCCAAAACTGAGAGGAAAATTTCAACCAAGATCTCACGTCACCAGCACCACAGCTGTTCTCATTTCTCGCTCTATTCTTACAGGCCCTGTTTACGCAGAATGGTTTTTAAGCATTGTAATTACAATGCTTGCACCAGTATGCTTCGTGTTACATCATCGACATTTTCCTAAGTGGCTAAAGCTGTTACTGACAACATTTAACATAGTTTGCTTAACTGTTTCCGTATTGTTGAATATTGGAGCAGTTTAGTTTTTCATTCATTTAGTCATTCAAGAACTAGTTATTGAATGCCTGCTCTCTGCTGGGCACTGAACCAGGCATGAGGATATGGTGACCAACTAGAACAGTCCACTCCTTACTTGTGGCACTTGGACTCTGGCCAGTGAGACAGACCATGACAAGTCAACAAACAAGTAAAACTCTCCATCAGCTGGGGTGAGTGCTGTGAAGCACAAGGAGAGAACTCTTGGAGAGACCTGCTTTTTTACACATTTGTGTATTTTTTGGAAGTAGTCCTAGTCCCTAATTATAACTTGCTCTTTGTTCCTCGGCAGCCATAACTGAAGCTTCTCTTTGAGGAGTCCCATGTGGGGTTGGATTTTCCACTAACACATTTTAGAGTTTCCTGAGAAGTCAGAGCTCACTGTGGTGTTTGAAGACCTGACAGTGAGCTCAGATGGGCTTTGTCTCCTGTTCTTCCTCTATGGCTTGTATTTCAACTGGTCCAGTCTGCTCCCTGCCCCCTGGAAGACGTGTAGGATCTCCTTCTTAAATCTACTCTCACTGTGCACTTTCCTCACCTCCTTCTGAATACAGGACCTCCACTAGCCCTGGGAGCCTGTGAACCAATCGGCAAAGATGCCCCCTGCGGGTGAACAAAGCCTCGATGAGTGAGGCTGGGTGGGCAGAGCACAACTGGATTTCAGTCCCTTTGAGCCTCTTAAATCGCCTGCACTACTGTACATGGCAGCCCTGCCCACAGCCTCTGGAATGACCACCTCCCCTATTTTCCGTCTACTGGATTCTTACTCCATCTTGAAGACTCAGCTTATATTCTATCTCTTACATGAAGTCTTATCTAGCTTTCTAATTCACGGTAAATTCTGCATTCCTTGAACTCCTAAATAATTTTTTTAACTCTTTTCCTCACTTGGCACTTAATTGTATACTACTTTGTGATTCCTCCTATTTTGCTCTCTTGTATCATTATTTCACCTGAAGAGGTCTGATTTAGATTGGAGAGATCAGAGATGTCTCTGTAGACATATTATTTACACTGAATGCTGAAGGAGAGGTAGGCAGAAATCTAGAGACAGAGCGTTCTAGGCAGAGCGAAGGGCATGTGCAAAGGCCCTGAGGCAGAACACTTTTGAGATGCAAGGCCAAAAGGACTATCTCTTACACGGAATGGTCTTCCCAGATTTGACAAATGAAGTGGGGAACAACTTATGAAGTTACGCATTCATACTAATTTGTGAGGGCCTTTTGTTTTAGCCACTGGAAATGGGGATATAGAGATGAGATA
This sequence comes from Diceros bicornis minor, assembly GCF_020826845.1. Lineage (NCBI taxonomy): Eukaryota > Metazoa > Chordata > Mammalia > Perissodactyla > Rhinocerotidae > Diceros > Diceros bicornis. The sequence continues at coordinate 29,193,060 of NC_080767.1, read as the reverse complement.
GGCCAGCCATGTTCCTTTCCAGACTAATGGAGGAAGCTAAGATGATTTCCATACAGTGTGACACACAGAACATGGTGGAAAGTTATCATGCATGTCAGCAGAAGCGTAGAGAGAGTAACTAATTCTGCCTGTGGGCAATGGGGAAAGCTTGTTCAAGATGGAGACATCTGAGTGGGGTCTGATGTAGGAGTTTTCCAGGCAGAGACACAAATGAGGAGAAAGTCCAGACGGTGGGAACAGTGCGTTCAAAGGCATGGAGGCAGGAAGAGGAGGGTGATTTCAGAGAACGGTAATCAGGAAGGGTCTCTTAGGACAATTAATGTGCTTGAACTTTATCTGAAGATGGCGGGAAACCGGGGGAGGTTTCTAAGCCGGAGAGTGGCAGGTCTGGCTGTGGTGTAGATAATGGACGGGGTGTGGTGGAGACTGGAGGCAGGGAGACCCACTAGGAGGCTGGTGCAATGGGCTAAAAGCCTGAATTGGGACAATGAAAACAAAGATAGATAAGAGGAAGATGGGAGACAGTTCAGTGTAAAACCTGTAAGACTTGGTAATGGACTGGTTTTAGGAGGACAGGGAGAGAGATATATTGAGCATTTGCAACTTTCAAGCATGGATGACTGAACGAAGGTGGTGCCCCTCGCTGAGACCAGGGATGCCAGGAGGAGAGACAGGATTTGGGGGAATAGGTTGGTGGAGAGAGATTGGGGGGCAGAGAGGGCTTCTTGGTACCATGGACAGCTCCAAGACTCTCCAGAGGCCTTGAAATAGATCAGTGTTTCTTGATCCTGGCTGCCTTAGAATCAGCAGAGGAGCTAATGGAACATGCGGACTCCCAGGCCCACCCAGATGCTCTGTATCAAAGTCTCTGGGTTCTAAATAAGCAGCCTAGATAACTCAGGTGCAGGCGGACAGATGACTACACTTAAACACTGAAATAAAGCCATGGTGGGCTCCAGAGGAAGAGATGAGAGCACCCTCTGCTGCTAAAAAGGAGGTTTGAACCTCTTGAGTTTCTGACTTGTACATTTCAAGGCAGTTCATTTTGGCAGTGAAACTCTGGCCAAAAGAAAGAAACAAGAGACCTAGGGAGATGAGAAAGGAAGACGGGCCACCTTATTTGATAACTTCTGTGTTCCTTTCACCCTATGGTGCAGAGTGTGGCAAAGTTCACTGGCGTGCAGTTACGGTCACTGTCTTCAGTCTGGGGTGCTGTTACCCCTTGCCAACTCCATCCCCTGAAAAACCAAATGTGGCTCCCGAAGGTGAGAGGCGAGAGCCCTCTCTTTGGATTGGCTTTAAAAATACACGGTAACCCAAAAGAATTGAAAGCAGGGACTCGAATAGGTATTTGTGCATCCGTGTTCATAGCAGCATCATTCACAACAGCCAACAGGTGGAAACAACCCAAATGCCTGTTGATGGATGAATGGATAAAGAAAATGTGGTAGACGCATAAATGGAATGTTACTCAGGAATGAAATTCTGACACATGCTACAACATGGATGAACTGTGAAGGCATTATGCTGAGTGAAATAGGCTAGACACAAAAGGACAAATATTGTATGATTCCACTTATATGAGGTACCTATAGTCGTCAAATTCATAGAGACAGAAAATAGAATGGTGGTTGCCAGGAACTGGGGGGAGGGAGTTATGGGTTAATGAGTAGAGTTTCAATTTGAGAAGACGAAAAGTTCTGGAAACGGATATTGGCGATGGTTGTTGCACAACATGAATGTACTTAACGCCATTGAACTGGATGCCTAAGAACTGTTAAAATGGTAACTTTTATGTTATGTTTATTTTACCACAATAAAAAACATGACATAAGAAAGCAGTGGTTAACGTCCTCCACTTGACTGGGAATCTGTAGGGCGTCTCCATGGCTTCCCCACCCCATAAGGAGCTCTCTGAGAACTGGAAAAGGTGTCTCCCCTCTCAGTTTGGGGGCTCTCCCAGGCCCAGCAAGGTGTTTCTACCAATGGCGAGCTGCTCCCCGAGGGCCTGGACTTGTCACTTCCATCATCAGACCAGGTGCTTCCTGATGGCGGAGTTCCCTAGGACGGGTGAGCTTGTGCCTCCTCCCTCAGACTGGGAGTTACCCCAGCGAGTGTGTACGGGGGTAGGGGAAAGCGGGCCTCCTGTTGGACATTTCTGTCTTTCCTGCCCAATCCCCAGGCTCTGAGCCCCGCAAGTGCCCAGCACCTTTCTACCCTCATCTCACTTCCAGCCTCTCCAAGTTCTGCGCGCTCAGAAAGCAAGCGCATCTTCTAGGGGCGGGGGCTTTCTGCCCTCTTCCAAGATGGCCGCCGCCGCCTCTGTGACAAACCCGGTCACGTGGGCACCCTCGCCTATGAGGTGGCTGAGGCTTGGTCGGCGATTGTCCCCTCCCGGGCCCCGTCCCGAGGCGGAGACCGCCCTTGTCAACCGGAGCCTGAGCGATCATGGCAACGGGCTCGGGCGGGGAGCGCGTGGCCGCGGTGGCAGCGGCGGCAGTTTGGTGGCGGGCCGGGGCGGCGGAGCGGCGGCGGCGGCGGCACTGGCGCAGGCACCGGCCCTGAGCGCCATGCAGCGGGGCAGCTCCGAGAGGGAGCTGGCGGCCCGGTGGGAGGCGGCGGCGGCCGAAGCGCAGGCGGCGGAGCAGGTCCGCGTGGACGCGGGCGCGGCCGGGGAGCCGGAGCGCAAGGCGGGGCAGGAGCCGCCCGAGGACCCGGTCCCCGAGCAGCCCCGCGCGGCCGACGACGGGGACGCCCGCGGCCTGCCCCGGCCGCCGCCCGCGCGGCCCGGGTCCGAGCCGAAGGCGGCGCCCGCGCACGGCCTCTGCCGGCACGGGAAGCCCAGGAGCAAGGGCCGCAGCTGCAGGCGGAGCTGTCAGCGGCCCGTCACCGTGGACAGCTCCAAGGCCAGGACCTCCCTGGACGCCCTGAAGATCAGCATCCGCCAGCTCAAGTGGAAGGAGGTGAGGCCCGCCCGGCCGCGTGGGCACAGGGGGGTGGACAGGACGACCTCAGAGGAGCCGGCCAGGGCCGAGGCTGCGCTCCTGCCGTGCGCCACGCTTGAGACTGCTTGTCAGCCGCAAACTGCTCGTCCTTCGAGGCCTAGCCCCGAAGTCACTTCCTCGAGAAGGCTTTCAGACCCCTCCAGGTCAAGTTAGCCACTCCTTTCCCTGGCGCCCCTACAGCCCTGTGGCCTCCAGCCATCAGCACTCGCCTCCCCACAGTGTAGATGTTCATTTATATGTCTGCCTCCTCCGCCACCTCGTGAGTCCCCGGGACCCCAGACCTCCTCTTTCACCTCTTCATTTAAGTTATATTTGTTTAGCATTTACTCTGCGGCTCTTGGGCAGTTGAACAGATGATACTTTGGAGGCAGACAGACCTAGGGTCTCACCACACCCTGCCGCTTAGCTGTGTGGCTTTGAGCAAGGTGCTTCACCTCTTAAGCCTGTTTCCTCCTCTGTCAAGTGAAGCTTATAATACCTCTCTCCTAGTTCTGTTAGTATTAGAAGACTCACTGCTTGTTGTAGTATAGCACAAGTTTGCAATAATCTTACCACCCTCTCCTCTCTGTCTTGCACCATCACCATCACCATCATCAGTATCAGTGCAGGTACTGTATTTTATGTTCCAGGGCTTGGCATATAGCGGGTGCCAGGAAGCAGTGGGTGAAAGGGTGAATGAAGGAGTGGGTTATTTGTCCATGAACCCATTTTAGACCTGATAGGGGCTGGGATGAAGCACCAATGACATCCAGAGGTGTCTGTTGGCTGAGTGGATAAAGCCGTTTGACTTTATTTGCAGCATCTAAGGTTATTTCATGGCCTTCAGGAGTGGCAGGGTTGTGATTTGGGTAGTCAAGTCTGGAAACTCGGACCCAGATGGTCTGCTGATGGAACAGGGCTCTGCAGCAAGCAACATGAGGATGTGGGTACTTAGCCCTGGGCCTTGGCTGTGGTAGACATTCAGGGATGGGTTTTTGAAGATGGAACATGCAGTGAGATGGCCACAGAAAGGATTGATGAGGTCAGAGCGTTGATGTCCCAGCGAGAAGGAATCATATGGTTTGGAGGGAAGTCAAGAATCAGGCAGGGCAGTCTTGCAGGTAGGTAGGGTGACTGACTAGGAAGACTGACTCCAGGTGTCAGGGCCCCCAGCCTGGGTGCTTGGGATTCATGGGAGGACTTTCATGCCTAGGAAACCTGGAGAAAGTGAGGGAGGGCTCCCAGTTCTAGACAGGGTCCCGGGTCCAGGCTAGAGATATGAAGACCAGAACAAGATAAAACTGGAGAACTTGTCAGTGCTAATGAAGAGAAATGCAGGGACTGAAACCAGGCCACAGAGTCAGACAAGCCTGTGCTTAGCTTAGCCCCGTGGGAGAGAGAGATGTGAAGCTGGCTAGATCTTGAGAGATGGAGCCAGATAGACTCAGAAATCAGCAGGCATCCGTGGCGGCCCAGGTTCATTTACTCATTCTGCAACTGTCTGCTATGGATGCTGGGCCCTAAGAATGAAAGATGCTTAAGATGTAACCCTTGCCCTCAAGGACCTTACAGTTTAGTAGAGGAAAAAACGCAGGTAAAGAAATCATTGCAGTAAGTACAGGGCCTCTGCCGCTGCTTCCTGAAATGCTCTTTTCCCTGTTATTTCCCTGGCTTACTCTGTCACTTCAGATCTCTGATCAAATGCCACCTCCTCAGAGAGGCCTTCCCCCATGATCCCTCCACCCACCCTTGCTCTTCTTTATTGTTTTTGTAGCACTGAACTCCACTGGACATCATATTTTTTATTGTTTGTTTATTGTCTGTTTCCCTCACTAGAATGGAAGCTCTGTGAGGGCAGGAGCTTTGTTTTATTTACTGCTGTATCCTCAGGTGCTTGGCACATAGAAGCTGCTCAATCAATTCTTGTTGACTGGACGAATCCTTACGTGATGAGTGTTTCTCTCTCTCCCCTGCTGTGGGAGGGAGAGGAGGACCACCTCAGAAGGACTTCCTGGAGGAGAGAGACCTGAGCTGAGTTCTGAGTGCTGGAAAGGAGTAGGAGTTATTTAGGGGCTGTCGACTTTGGATCCCTTGTACGGGGAGTAGAATGGGCAAAGCAGAGGTCCATCCAGGGCGCTGCACAGAGTTCACTATGGCTGGATTATGGAGTGGGAGGCCGAGGGGTGAGAGATGAGGCTGGAGAAATGAGCAGGGGTCAGATCGTGTGCCACGCTGTGGGATTTGGACTTTTTTTTTGGAAGACTGTGTGAGCCACTGGAGAACCTTAAAGTTCTTCCATTTATCAGCTATGCTGCTTTGGCAAGTGAGTTAAACTCTTTAGGTCTCAGTTTGCCTATCTGTCAGATGGGGTGGGTTAAGCTAGTTCAGTGGTTCCCATTCTCTCTTCCGCTGCAGCCACATAATGGTAATGTTAGTCTACATGAGGACATGCCCTGGTGAACCCAGTGCGGTGGGCAGTTTCCATGGTACTACCTGTAACTGGCTGCTGCACCCCGAAGTCTGCCTTTTTCTCCCGCTCAGAAAGCAGATTGGCGTGTAAGCGGAGATGCTCATTCTAGTATATTTTAAAACATAGTTTGCTCACAACAATAAGACTTTTCTATTAGATGTGTGATTGTTTACCTGGTGTCACTCTTCCCTATTAGTCTGTGAGGTCCTGAGGGCAGGAGTGGTGTCTGACTTGTGTCCCCGATGCCCAGCATGTGGTAGGTGTTCAGTAAGTATTCACCAAATGAATGAACGAAATACTTGCAACAGAGCTCACATCTCGGCTTGACACCCTACAGTGTGGAGTTTGAAAAGTGCCAGGTGGAAAACTTTAAAGTTCCTTCCAGCTTTAACCTATGATTATGGTATTTTGAGTACCTACTACAAAGTTGACTGTGTGACAAGTAACATATCTATAAATCAGGTACGAAGTGCAAACACAGCCTCTCCAGGCCTCAGTTTCCCCACCCATTACAGGGGTGACGTTGGACAAGATCCTCTGTAATGCTCAGCCCTAATGTTCTAGGAGCCGGAATGTCTACTGGGGTCGGGGACCCAGGAAGTGAGCCACGGTGTCCCTTGCGTGTCATGATGTGCTGCTGCTGTAGGATTTGGGAGTCCCCAGCTGGCTGGCTTTGGCAGGGGAGGGTAGGTAGCCCAGGAAAGAAGTAAGGTCATGAACACTAACCAGAGTGAAAGCTTTGTATCTTCTTATGTGTGTGGTGAGGGGCTACACAACACGGTCCGTTTAGCAGGAAGCGATCTCCCTTCCTCCTTCACTGTTCTTTATTCCACAGACATCTAAGAACAATAACAGTAATAATGAACAACAACAATGATAATGAGCCCTTACATACCTCTCCCCTGTGCCAGGCACTCTTCTGAGTGCTTTGTATATATGCAATGATTTGATTCTCCCAACAACCCAGTAAAGTAAATGCCTTTTTGTCTCCACTTTATGGAGGAGGAAATCGAAGTACACAGAGGTTAACTTATGCAGGGTCATATACCTGGTACGTGGCAGAAACAGGTTTTCCATTTGGAACCAGCCTTCAAGTCTGTCTCTTCCCACTGCTCCCTGTTGGCTGTCTATCAGCAGACCCCGGGTTAGGGTTGCGGATACAGATATGAATGGGGTTCACTCCTTGCCCTCCAGCAGCTCCCCGTGTCGAGGGGCAGACACGCATACAGACGATTACAGACCAGTCTGGGAGTTGAATGGGTAAAGGGCCTTCCATACAGAGTAGGAACAAAGGCAGGGAGTTGCATGGGGTTTTATATGCAGGATGGGATGATGGCAGCTTAGGGAGCATGTAGGATAACTGAGAGAGAGGAAGAAGGAGCCAGATCATGGAGGACATTGAAGGCCATGCCAAGAAGCTGAGCTTCTGACTAAATATGATCGCAGACTCCTGCCATATATAGAGCGAACTTCGCTGGCCCACTCTCCATCAGTCAGAAGTGAACCACGCCAACTGTCTGGTGACTCAGTTCTCAGTCATATCCACTCTGGCCAGGTCTAATTCAACTGTGTCCACAATGCTAAATTTGTTTCTCAAGGGAAAATTCACAGATGTTAGCTCTGTAAACTTGTAGTTAAGACAAAAGTTTATTCTAGAATAGCGAATCACGTTTACAAAGTCACTACCGAAGTTGCAACGTGGAAGAGAGGGATGGTTCCCTGCTCATAGTAGATGCTCAGTAAATATTTGTGGAATCGTCCACACAATTCCAATCATCTGAGCCTCTCTCCCCATCCACTGTGTATTCTTTTGCAGTTTTGACACCCTCATTAAAGAAACCTTAGGGAAAAGACACCATGGAGAATAAGTGCCACTATTGTTGTGAGCTGCCCTCCTTGGAGATGTAGGCAGTGTATGTGCACAGTAGTGCCATGGACACCAGCTGGCGTGAACGAGGGCACCAAGAGATTTGATAGAGGGACCTTTGTTGATAACAGTTTGCATAAGCCCCTGTCCCGAGACCTATTACAGTGTGAGCCCTTTGTTTCAGAGAGTCAAAACTGTGTGTTGTTTTCTGAAATGTATCTAGCCTTTCTTCAGAACATGCATACACTTAGTATATTGTCCTACTTATAACTTATGTAACATTAATTACTGTTTATTAAGTATCTATGATGTGTTTCGCATCGTATTAATGCTTTGTGTTCGTTAGAAATTGTATGGAACATTTCCTATGGATTATTTCATTTAATCCTCACAGCCACCCTCTGAAATAGATCCTGTTATCATTTTCAGTTTGCAGATGGGGAAACTGAAGTTTAGAGAGAGGCTGGTACAGGGCTAGCCCAAAGCCACACAGGAAACAAGTGGCAGAACCATCCAGGGCCTGTGTTTGCAGCCTGTATACAGTCCTGCACGGTCTTCTTTTGCTAATCCTTTGCTAAAATCCACCCTGTAAGGAGTTATTCTGTTATTATTATTCCCAGATAACAATTGAAGAAATTGAGGTGGGCACAGCAAGTCAGTGAGAGAGTCAGGGTTCAAACAGGAGGCTGACTTGTTCCAGAGCCCACTTTTTAGTGTGTTTCATAATTCTCCACTTCCTCACCCTCCCATTCCTCATCTGACTCATAACTCTCAGATGGCAGTGGAGTGGCTCAGAAGTAGGAGAGCGATATTCCAAGTAGGACTTAAAATAAAACACATCGAAATATATCCCGCCAGGCAGAGGGAGCATTTGGTGCCTGTACCTCCCGGTCCTCTCTTGTTGCTGCCTTCAAAGGAGAAGTGATTCCGTGCCGTCAAGTGGCCGAGTTGTACTGCTCCCTGTGGAATGTGCGCCTGCCATGTCTCAGATTGCTTCTGGAAGAAGACAGAGTATAAAATGAAAAATTGGATAGTTTAACCTTCCCTCCCTCTCATTTCAATGATAGTCACTTACTTTCCATTTTTTGAAAATAGCATCATATTTAAGAACAGTTTATATCCTACTTCAACAGACATGTTATTTTAACATCTAGACCATGAGGATTTTTCCTTTGCAAGTTAAGCGTGTCATACCATAAAAATCACAATTCACTACCACTGTTATTTGAACAGTACAATATGTGTAATAGCTCCATGAATCCATACTAACGCCTTAAGCAATCCTTAAAAAGACGATAAATTCCAGGAGCTCATATTCAAGTTCTGTAACTACTACACATTAAAATTTTGGTTTCTTAGCAGGTGCTGTAATTGCTAGGGCTCTTTTCCACGTTACATAAACATGGAATATTTGTAAATAGCCTCATTTTTGGTAGCGTTCTGGATTCTGGTTTTGTATCAGCAGAATTGTATGCAAAAATCCAATCGTACATTTTCTTTTTCTTTTAAATCTATTGCTTGAAAAGAACTTATTATAAAAGTAACCAGCTACTCTGTAAGCACCTTCTCTAAAGGGGAAGTGTTGTATCCTGGAGTTGGCATGGACTCTGAGTTCAGACAGATGAGTTAAAATCCTTGTTGCTAACTACTTGTGTGAGCAAACTGATTGTGTGCTAAATACAGAAACTCTCTGAGTCTCAATTTCCTCAACTGTAATGATGGGCTGGTGATACCTATCTTGCAGAAGTTTTGTGAGATTAAATGAGGAAATGTGTGTAAATTGCCTTCACCCAATGCTTGGCACACTCTAGTATTCAGTTAATGTTAATTCTTTTCCTTCTGTTGGGTGATTATAGGCACGGTCATTTGATCTATTTGTTTTAAAACTAGAAAAAAATTGTTATAGAATTTAGTCTGCATATATAGGTTACTGGTTAACCAGAACAGATATGACCAGCTCATTTGAATCGTTAACAAATATTTTTAGACCTACTTTGTGCCAGACTATATTTGGGCTCTGGGGATACAGCAGATAACAAAAACACAAAGATCTCTGCAGGATAAGGGACGGTTACATTTTGAATGAATGTCAACAAGATGTAGTCTAGGTTTAAAATTTTTTTAATAACGCTGATTTCAAGTTCTTTTCTTTTAAAATCAGTTATACTTTTAAGGTTTCGTGAGTTTAATGGAATCTTTTAAAGCCTCCATTCTGGACCTGCTGCCTATTTCATACTGTGCTATATTAATCACATACATCACCATAGGAAACTTATTTTAGCTATTTGAGTGACATCAGTATCTTAACTTTTGTGTTCACAAAACAAATAAGGTGACGAGTTCGCAGAAAGAACTGAGGTGTTATATGTGAATATACCCATTATCTGCGTGGAAGATGCGAATTTCCTGGGCTGATTTCTTTACTCCTTACTTTAATCCGTAGGCAATCCTCCTCACTGACCCTGGGAAGACCATAGCCAGACATGGGTTTGAATCTTGGCTGTGTGACCCTGGACAAGTTGCTTTACCTCTCTGAGCCAAAGGTTCCTCATCTCTAAGAGTGAGCATAAAATACTTGATAGGGTTGTTGCAAGGATTAAATCACAAAATCTTTAAAGTACCTGGTGCTTAAAGTAAGAATACCTGTTGGTTTGGCTTACCCTCTGATGAATTTTTGTGACATCTTAATTAAATTTTATAACGGAAAATTGGTGGTGTGAACAGGCAAATAACCTTGCTATTCCTTTCATTCGTTTTGAACCCCTCCTTTCCTTGTGGTTGCTCCTCTGCAGCTGAGTCATGTCCCAGAAATTCCTCTGCAAAGGTTATTGTTTTGCTGGAGAGAACAATGTTCATGTGTCTCTCTTCCAGATGGACTAGCATCTCTCCTTTCATGTCACATCAAGTCGTGCCTTGCCTTCACAGCTACCTAGACTGCCATTTGTATACACGCTGGTTTCCCTGGGTGTTTTTGAACCATTATCTAGTAATTTTTATAAATGTTTTGTAAGTCCTAGCAGGCCTTTCTGACAGCTCCTTCTCTTCCCCCATCTGCTTCTGTGTCATCTGAGAGTAAAACCTTCTCATCCTTAACAGAGAATAGGGCAGTTTGTCTCCTGTGCTGTCATCCCCAGATACAGTGTTACTCTTCCAAGAAGTCCTTCAGTCCATCTACCTAGAACTCTGAAGAAGGCTGGTTTTCATATTTTGTTTTTTATGCTCGTAGGGAGATTTTATTTATCTTTGTGTCAAAAAAGCAACAATGGAAAATTTTCTGGACATCTTAGATTATTTACAAATACCTTTGTTCAATTTCCAAAAACAATATGTGCTTATAAAGTTCCCAGGTACATAAAATGAAAACCAAACATCCCCACTCCTTGGCTTTTCCTCTTCATCTCTAATTCTTCTCCCTGGGGGTAACACCAGGATTACAGTTTGGTATGTATCTTTCCAGATTGTCTTTCCTATTCTTGTATGTATCAGGATCACTAAATTGTGCTATAGTAGTAAGCAACCATAAAACATCAGTGATTTAATACAAAAGAAGTTTATTTCTTGCTCACACTTAGGGGTTCAATGCGGGATGGTGGGGGTTGGGGGACAGGGGGCTCCCATCATCTTCGTTATTCAGAGACACAAAGCTTCCAGCTCAACACCAGCTTCAGTGAGTGCCTGAGGGGAAGGGAACATGGTAAGTTGTGGGCTGGCCTTTAAGACTTCTACCCAGAAGGGGCTCTGCTCACATTTCATTCGCCAAAGCAAGTTACATGGCACAACTACCTCCAGAGGGGCCAGGGATGCGCAGTCCTGCCATGAGGGGTACGGAGGAGAATCTGCTATCCGTGCTAATGACCACCACAATATAAGTCGTATGTAGAGATACAAGAGATACATATATATTGTATATTAATATAAGCATAAACAATTTTTACTTTATTTTAAATGTCGCAGTTATACTATATATATATATATAGTAATATATAGTGTTTGGCAACCATTTTTTTTAGCAGTGCATCATGGACATCTTTCTCTGTTAGTACATATAGATTTCTTTCATTTTAATAGCCACCTCATAGTCCATTTTCTGGATGTACCACCATAAAATTTATTGATGGATGTTGTTTCCATATTTTTTTTTGCTGTTACAAAGAAATGTGCAGTGAACATCGCTGTACAGATGTTAAGTACTTATTTGTGCAAATACTTCTGCAGGACAAATTCCTAGGAATTGTTGGGTCAAAGGAGACCTGCACTTTATATTTTGGTAGTTACAATCAAATTGCCACCACCGGTGTTTGAGAGTGCCTGTCCTCATATTCTCTCCAATACTGTATCCTATTAATTTTCCAAATCTTTGCCAAACTGGTGGGTAAAAATATGTTCTTTTAATTTACATTCCTCTGATCATCATCAGGGTTGGGCTTTTTGTATAAGTTTGTTGTCATTTGTACTGCTTCATCTGTGAAATGCCTAAATGTATTCTTTCTTTATTTTTGGGGTTGTTTATGTTTATATTTTGTTTGTGTTTTTATTATTGGTTTGTAAATATTATGGGTAGTTGTGTTTTTCTGCCAAGTGTTGTAAATCTTGTTCCCCTGTTGAGTATGTAAGCATCTAATAGAGAATCATTTGCCTTGCATGATCTACATTATTATAACTAAAGTTGTTTTCCTTCCTATTCTCTAAAAGTAGTCCTTAATTATTACTGACTTGTTTGCTTAAGAGGGCAGAAGAAACACACAATTCTACCTTCAGGTGCTATTAAACTTCTAGTGAATTAACATGTTTTGAGCGTGCCTTAGAGTCTTACATTTCTATGGCACTAACTATCTCATGTGGAACTTGCACATACGTTTATCTGAGTTGACTTTCACTTTGTGCAGTGAGTATGGCAGACTTTGTTCTTTCTTTTGTACAGATGTCACTGGGGCGTGGAGTTAGATTTGGGTTTGGATCTCCCACTTCTTAGTTCTGTCACGTGGGGCATGGTGATACTTATCTCATAGGGTCGTGTCCCATTTTAATCACATGTAACATGCATGCCAGAGACAGTGTGCAGGAAGCATTGGTTCTGCTTCAACTCTCCCATTTTTCAGAAGTGTTAAGTGACATACAGCTTAGAACTAGAGGCCGGTCTCCTGGCTCTCAGGCCAGCTCTTGTTCCAGGGACAGCACTGTCCCTCTGAATAGAGTGTGATTTCCTGGCCCCTTAGAAATAAGACCATCCGGATATTAGTGTTTACTTAAGACATTCAGTGCAGGCCTGGGCTTTGAGTCTGGCTGTTAGTTGTATTTAAAAATAACATTTATCACTTGTATAAATAATTTCCTTATACATTGTTTAAAATATTAAAAATTTGGAAAAAATATTTATAATCCTACCATTGAGATGCCATGACTATTTTCATTTTGAAGCATTTCATTCCAGTATTTCTTTTAGACATAAGTTTTATGTTTTATGAAGCTGATAAATAATTATGTTAATGTTAATGTTTGACAAGGCTGGTATAATTTTTTTATGTTAAAATTAAGGCCCATGTTATAATTTAAACATTTTCCCATGCTATACAAACTATTCATAAATGTCATTTTAATTGTTGCAAAAGATCTCATTCAGTGAAATATATTTCATTATTTATTTTCATGTTATTAAATGTCTAGATTGATTCCTCTATTAAAAAATTTTCTGTAGTGTTTTATTCCCCTGTATTTCATATTATTTTCTTAAGATAACTTTTCAGAAATGAAATACTTGGGTTAAAAGGCATGTACATTTTAAGGCTTTTGTAAGATGTTGCCAAATTGCTTTCTAAAAGAGTTGTAATAATTTATACTCGTGTATGAGAATTTCTATAAGTGCTTACTTTTGAAGAATATAATGGCAGGTATTGGAGAAAAGCGTGAAATAAATGAATCTTCTTCCTGCCTTTACCAAATCTAATTCGAATAATCAGTGCCTAGTTCAAAGCAGGGCATTTTGATATGGCTATTTTGGTGTAGCCATTACATCTAAATTGAAATAGACATATCAAAATGTAAAGCCACTTTTTAACTTTCAAATAATGTATTCAGTGGACATGCTTGACTTTCTCCCTATCCTTGACCCTCTCTGCAAATCTAATTCCTTACCTCATCCCTGATCTTCTACCCATGAGGTAAGACTTAAACATTTCACATACAGTTGGGCAATGAAACTGCTGAAAATTTCAATAGGTTATTTCCTAGATTTTGTCTGAATACCTCTGGTGTAAAAGAAGGATACATTAAGGGCTGTATTAAAATATCATATGCCATCAGTAGTCATTAGGGAAATAAATGTCAAAACCATAATGAAATGTCACTTCATATCTACTAGGATGTCTATAACGAAAAACACCGATAATAAGTGTTGGTAAGGATATGGAGAAATTGGAACTCATACACTCCTGGTGGGAATGTGAAATGGTGCAGCCATTTGAAAAACAGTTTGGCAGTTCCTCAAAATGTTAAACATTGAATTACCGTATTGTAGCAATTCAACCCTAGGTATATACCCAAGAGAAATGAAAACGTATGTATACCAAAACACTTGTACACTAAGGTTCGTAATAGCATTATTCACAATAGGCAAAAGGTGGAAACAACCAAATGCCCATCAACTGATGGATAAATGAAATGTGGCATATCTATACAGTGGAATATTATTAATCTATAAAAAGGAATGAAGTACTGATACATGCTACAGCATGGATGAGCCTTGAAAACATGTTATGTGAAAGAAACCAGTCACAAAAGACCATATATTTTGTAATTGCATTTATATGAAACGTTCAGAATAGGGAAACCTAGAGACACAAAGCAGAGTAGTGGTTGCCGAGAGCTGGGGGTGGGGACGCTTTGGGTGGGAGTAGAGGGGAGTGACTGCTAGTGGGTGCAGGATTTGTTTTGGGGGTGATGAAAATGTTTTTAAATCAATTGTGATAGTTGCACAACTCTATGATTATACTGAAAACTGTTGAATTGTACACTTTAAAATGGGTGAATTGTATGGTATGTGAATTATATTTCAATAAAGCTGTTGAAAAAAATGTCATATGCTTATCCAGTTCTCATCACTGAACAGCACTTGTCTCCTAGGTAGTAATTGGAAAAATGCTTCAGGAACTCACATCAGTCTAGCGCCCCCTGTTGTTAATCCTGTATTGCTATATTTCCTATTAGTGGTGTTGGTACTCCTTGGACACCTGTATCTAATGGAATTCTGTCCTGGTGGTACAAAATAGTGGCAGCTGTAACAACACTCCAAACTTTCATCATAAGAGTGAGTTTTGGTTTTTTTAGTGGGTGGGATTTGAATATTTGCTTGAAGAATAAGGTTCAGGCTCCTTATGAATGCTCCATATGAAGCCTTCCATGACCTGAGATGCAGTGTAGCGTGGTGGTTGAAAACGTGGAATTTGGACCCACACAGATATGGGTTTGAAACAACTCACTATGGAACACTGGGAAAATTTTACTCTGAGCCTCAGTTTCTTTATCTGTAGAATGGGCATAATACAACCAGACCTCATGGAGTTGTTTGTTGCTAGAATAAAAAGATATAATCATGTAAAGTACTTAGCTTATAATACCTGGTACACAGTAAAGACTCAATTGAGTATATTTTATTAACATCTGTCCCTAAGCTTCTCAATTCACTTCACATATTCCATGCCTTGAACTTTATCCTCTACTAACACCACATTGCGTGTGGTTCTCTTGTATCTTCATGCTGTGCCATTCCTCTTTACCTTAGTTCATATTTTTCCTTCTCCTTAGAAGGCTCTCTTCCTTTCTTTGGCTAACTCTTACACGTCCTTCAAGGATCAGCTAATGACTCCCCTTTTCCATAAGTCTTCCCTGACTCCCACACACACCCCAGTCTAGGCTAAATACCCTTCCTTGGTCACTTATAGTATTTTATATGGATCTCAATTTGATTAGTTTTTCCAAAGAAGCAACTTTTGGCTTATTGGTCATTTCTATCATATCTTTGTTTTCTATTTCATGGCTTTCTGCTCTTTATTGTTTCTTTTTTTCTACTTTTTGAGGTTTATTTTGTTGTTCTTTTTGTGATGCTAAGTTGGATGCTTAGTGTATCATCTTTTCTAATAGAAGCATTCAAGACTATAAACTTGCCTCTAAGAACTGCTTTAGCTGCACCCACACATTTTGCTATGTACCATTTTTAAAAATCGCCTTTTAGTTCTATGTATTTTAAATTTTCATAAAAATTTCTTCTTCAATCTATGGGTTATTTGGATTGTGGCTTTTTAGAGTTTCTAAACATATGAGGTTATTTGTACTTATCTTTTTATTATTAATTTCTAACTTAATTGCCTTGTGGTTAGGGGAGATTCCTTCTTTCTTTGCTTCTTTCTTTCCTCCCTTCCACATGCCCTCCCTTCTTACTTTTTTCTTTTGCAGTTGTTTGCTTTATAGCCTAATACACGGTCATGTTCTATGTGTACTTGGAAAAGGTGTGTATTCTTTAGTTATTGAATGCAATATTTTACATATGTACATTAGATTAGCTTGTGGATTGCATTATACGAATTTTACAGCCTTAATTACAGCCTTAACATTTTTGTTTGACCTATTAATTACCTGAGGAGTTATATTAACATTTCCCTCTATGAGTATGGATTTCATATATATATATATATATATATTTTTTTTTTTTTGTGAGGAAGATCAGCCCTGAGCTAACATCCGTGCTAATCCTCCTCTTTTTGCTGAGGAAGACCGGCTCTGAGCTAACATCTATTGCCAATCCTCCTCCTTTTTTTTTCCCCAAAGCCCCAGTAGATAGCTCTATGTCATAGTTGCACATCCTTCTAGTTGCTGTATGTGGGATGCGGCCTCAGCATGGCCGGAGAAGCTGTGCGTTGGTGCACGCCCGGGATCCGAACCCGGGCTGCCAGTGGCAGAGCATGCGCATTTAACCGCTAAGCCACGGGCTGGCCCAGATTTCATATATTTTTTGTTTGATTTTTTTTTTTTCCCCACTTCACCCTGTGCTAGTCTGGAAGTTATACGTTCTATTTTTATTCTTATAGTGGTTACCCTAGAAAATGTAATATGTGTATAATGTCACAAAGTCTAAAGTTAGTATCTTTACTCTCCTTTTAACAACACAAGGAGCATAGGATGCCTTCATTTTGTTGCATCCCTCCTGACTTATATGCTTTTGTTGTCCAATATTTTAGTTCTATCTTACTTTACCCTTTTTTGAACTTCACAAATTAGACATTATTATTATTTTAGATAGTCTCAGTGTATTTTAGATTTACCCACATGTTTACCATTTTCTTTGTTTATTATTCTATTTTACAACTCAGACCTTCCCTCTGGGATCATTTTCTTTTTCCTGGAAGTAGTCTTTTATAAGTTGCTGTGGTGAGGAACTATTTGTAATAAACTCTATCTGTTTTTGTTTGTCCAAAATTACCTTCATTTTGCCCTTATTCTTGAGAGATAGTGGTGCTGCACATACAGTGCTAAGTTGAGAGTTACATGATCTTGGTGCTTTGGGAATATGCCACTGTTTACTCACCTCTGTTTTTGCCGTTGAGAAGTCATCTCTCAGTCTACTTTTTTCTTTTGCTGATAAAGTATCTTTTCCTTTCTGGCTGCTTTTAAAATCTTCTCTTTGCCTTAGATGTCTTCAGTGTCATTAGACTTTCTAGGTGAGGATTTCTTTTTATTTATTCTGCTTGGGATTTATTGAGATTCTTGTCTGAAGTTTGGTATCTTTTATCAATTCTGGAAAATTCTCCTCTATTTTCTCTTTCAATATTGTCTCTCACTCAATCTCTCTCTTCTTTCTTCTTGGAGTTCTGAATTAGATGTTTGTTAGACCTTTTTTGAGGTGAGCTCCTGTTCCTTGGAGCTTTAATCTCTGATAATTCTTTGAGGCTTGAGTTTAAACTGAGGATTTTCATCTTGTGCAGAGGCCTCAGAGGGCTCTGCTAACCCAGAACACTTAAAACTAAATTTTTGGTCTTGGGATTTTTAGGTTATAGGTGTAGTTGAATTCTGACTCTGGACTTGCATCAGGAAGTGTTATGGTTAGGCATTCTGAGAGAAGAGTTTTTTTCTTCCATTTCTCCTTCCTTGAGCCAAGGCCAAGTCAAGCCAAGTTTTCTTCTAGTTCACCCACTGAGGATGTGGTCTTGCAGAGGGCCTGGCTTGACAAGGGGGTTTACAATGTGATGCTTGCCTTGCCAGCAGGCATTCAGGGGCCAAATCACATGCAGAGGTCAGACCATTGCCTATGTACAGGGAAAATGATGATTACACTTGCCTTTTGAAAAGTTCACTCTGGCTGCCCTATGAAGAATGGATTAGAGTTCCAGAATAGAGGCAGAGGCAAGTTATGATGCTATTGTAGACCTCGGGGGAGAGATGGTACTACCTGGCACAGGATGGTGCTGGGTGGGAAGGTTATTGATTGAGGTGGTCTGTCTTTTCCCCTGGATTGTAAGATATTCAGTGGCAGGGAGCTTGCATTATTCATCTTTGAGTCTTTCAATGCCTGGCACAGAGAAGGCATTCAGCAAATGTTAATTGAATTGAACTATGTAATTAGTAATGGTTTAGTGCTATGTTTTTGTACTACCTTCAAAGTGACTATTTTCTTTAAAGGGAAATGACATAAAGGGGTTCTAGGACGTGAACTCATCCTGCCTCTGGCATCGCAAAGCTCAAGCCAGAAATAGAGAGCCAGCTGTTCATAAGCTCCTGCAAGCCTTAAGTTTTGGCCGGGTTTACTTTCCATGATAACATAGCTTTCTTTAGCCTGTGCACTTGTTCCTTTCTTAAGGAATCTCAGGCTCTATTTGAAACTACTTGCACAAAGCCTTACCATCTTACTGGATTTTTATGACACTTTCTCAGAAATTACTAAACTTTACGACTCTCTAGGCAGGTTGCAAAGATGTTCCTCTAATGGTATACTATAGCTGTGAAAACTTCTCACTTGTAAGACTTCTCAGAAAAACTGCTCTGTGTCTAGGGAACAAAGGGAGAGGTAAATGGTCCCTGCTGGGTGACAGTTTAATAAGCTTCAGCTCGTCACTAAGGACTGTTGTTCAAAGAGTTTATGCAATACTATTCCATTAGAATCTGCAGAAGTATTTCTAGAAAGTATGGTGAGATAAAGCATACATATATGATTTTAAGTTCTGAGGCCTTGAAGGTCTTCATTATTCATTCGACAAATATATGTTGAATGTCTACTGTGCCCCAAGCTCTGTGCAAGGCACTGGTGGTAACGATACAATCAGACGCCATCCCTGTCCTTGAACCAGGGCCCCTACTGGCCCATGCTGTCCTTTCGTGTGAATTAGAAAAAGGTACACCTTCCTCAAGGAAAAAATATTAAACTGGTCGATATATTATTTACATCTCAAAAACAAATTTGTTACAGCAAATGGATTATTAATGATAAATGATTGTTGGTTATTAAATAATATTTTACATAATATCATAATGAAGTACCTTTTGAATTAAACTTGGAATTCAGAAATATTCTGGCACAGCAAACAAAAATCAGATGATTGGACTGCAACGTGAAACTTCAGATTTAACCAGTGCACTAATACCAATGAAGGATTTTTTTTTTTAAGTTAAAAGTACTCACCAATTATACATCAGATGTAAAAGCAGGTCTTATTCAGAAACACAGTCTGTTTTAGATGTTATTAGATCAACAAAGTCTTTTGATACTCCAATTTGTCAAAGGGGAACAATACATATTATCTTGTTAAAATAAGACACTTGCCTACTACATGTCAGAAAATTCTCATTGTAAATATAAAATTGCCCCAACAAAATCATCTGACATTTGTTTACCAAACCAGAATATTTCTGAATTCCCAGTTTCAATCAAGTACTTACCTTATGATAATATGTAAATAGTATATAATAACTAATATTTGTTATCATGAATAATCAATTTGTTATAGAGTGAAAAATATAATTATAGGGGCCCGCCCGGTGGCATAATGGTCAAGTTGGGTGTGGTCCACTTCAGCGGCCAGGGTTCGCGGGGTTCGGATTCCAGGTGCAGACTTACACACCATTCATCAAGCCATGCTGTGCTGGCGAATGACATACAAAATAGAAGAAGATTGGCACAGATGTGAGCTCAAGGGCCAATCTTCCTCATCAAAAAAAATATATATATGTATATATACATATAATTATAAAATATGAAAAGTGTTCAAAATATTAAAGATGCATGTGTGTAAACAGCAGCATGGCACCCTAGTACATGACCTAAAAAGCCACACATGGTGGCCTTGGAGGCCAGTCTAGGGGGAGCAGAGAGAGCTGATGATTCCAATGTGCGATGCTAAGAGTGCTGTTGGAAGTATGCCCAAGATGTGGTGGGAGACGGAGGTAAGACAAGGTCAACCTGGAGGTATTGGCAAAGGTTGTGTGTGCAAGGGGCACTCAGGTGAGTAAGATGCATAGTCTTTTTGCCGTATTTTGGCTGTTAAGTAGCCTCTACTCCTTTTTTCTGGGTTTCTGCTACTTTCTGGATAAGTGAGGTAGCTAAATTCCATATTTGTGAGGTGTTTCTATTATTAAGTAGACTGCGTTGATCTTCTCTCTTCCTGCCTACGTCTTCCTCCATCTTCAGGTCTCTGCTATCATAGCATGGATCAGCTTTATTGTTACAGTGTGTTCAATTTTCTTTCTTTCTCACCAGATTTTAAATTCAACTAGTGCAAGGGCCACATCTGTCTTGTTTATAATTGTTTATTATGGGATCCTCACACTCTAGTGCACAGAACCTGGCATACTATATAATAAGCTTTAATAGATATTGGCTGAAATGATTTTTTCATTCATTCCTCGCACATTTCCTTATTTTGTGCCTTGGACCCCATTGAGCACTTGGCAAACAGAGAAATGACACCCGTGGGTCCCTCCCCTCAAGGAGCTCACTCCCTGGTTATTATGATCCAGTGGAGGAAGAGCAGCGTTAAAGGGTGGGGGGCAGCTGACTCCGATTCAGGGCTCAGTGAGGGCCTCTGAGCTGAGTCTGGATGGATGAGCTGGGTGAGCAAGGTTTCGAGGGGTACAGGCAGGACAGGTACTCAGACAGGTCTCAGCATGCACGGTAACATTGTCGCAAGCTAGAACAAGGAGAACCGGGGGGACTGCAAACATTTTACTCTGGCTGGAGTACAGAATCTGAGGATGGGAGAGTGATGGATGATGCAACCTGAGAGGTAGGCAGGAGCCGAGTCATTAAGGTCCAGACTGCAATCTGAGAGCTCTGGGGAGCCGCTGGAAGGTTTTAAACACGGGTGTGTGTGTGTGTGTGTGACAAAAATCACATTTGTATATTAGAAAGACCCCTCTGGCTGTGGTGTGGAAGCTGTATTTAGGGGTTGGGTGGTGCACTGGAAAACCTCCTTGAGGGCAGGGAGAGTGGCTTCCTGGTCCATTTCCAGCATCTGGCAGGTGGCTGGGGTATAGTCAGCACCAAAATGATACTTTGGAACTAAGTCAACCTGCAGAGACCAGCAAACTAGGATCACAAGCCCTCCTTGCAGAACCACTGCTGTCCCTTGGTGGAGCCTCCCAGGAGCCCTCTGAGGCAAGTAGGGTATATATCATTAGCTCCACTTTACAGACGAGGTAACTGAGGCCAGGACTAATCAAAAGACTCAAACCCAGGTCTTGGTCGATGCCAAGTCAGGTGCCCTCTCCTCCATCCTGTACTGCAGGGCAAGGTGGGTGGCAGTGCTGGGGACAGAGTTGGCTCACTGGTGTCTTTCTCCCCAGGGACCTCTGTCCTCCTCTCTGCCTAATGTGTCCCTCCGGGCAATGGTGCCCCGTTCCCTGAGCCTCCTTCCAGGCAGAGAGACGGAGGCCCAGCGGGCAGCTGAAAGCTGTCTTCACCAGAGCAGTGGGGAGAGATTTGTGGGCTGCTCGCATCCTCATCGCCTGGCTATCACGCTGCTATTTAATAAAAGCCTCATTGCTTGAAGGGCCATTGAGTAACCAATGATATATTTCAACCTCATTGAGGAGGAAGACGCCGAGTTAAATCAAATTCAGACCGTGTGGAAATAAAAGAATAAAGAGGCTGTTCACATGCATGGCCCTCTCCTCAAGGGAACAAACCATCATCCAGGGTCCGCTGTGAGCCAGGCGCCGGTTAGAAGCTTTCGCATCGGTTTTCTGACTTAGTACTGACAGCAATGCCGACAAGTAGAGACGGTGCTGTGCATTTTGTAGGTGAGGAAGTGGAGTGCCTGGGACACCAGCCGCCTAGAGGAATCTCAGAATCTCAGCCCTGGGTCTGACCTCAAGGCGCCCGCTCCTTCCACTGCCCCACGCTGCCTCCCCTGTGCATCTGTTCTCTCCACAAGCCAAGCAATCATTTGTTTTTGTGCAGAGGGTGAATGGTGTGGAGGTCAGCAGCCTGTGCCAGGTTAGACCGCACACTCCCCGAAGGCAGGAGCTTGTCTGTTGGCCCCCTGGTCCTGGCGGTGCCACACACACAGCTGGATGAGGCTGGTGGGTCCTCACCGCCCTGTGCAAGGTGTCGCTGGCCTTTCTGTCACCCTCTCGTTACTTGCCCTTTTGTCTGTCCTTCCCCCTCCTCCACACTCTGCCCCTCAGAGACACCTGTCTGGCCCTCCTGAAGACAGTTCTGAATCCATCCTGAGACCTTTGCTGGTTAGTAATGAGCAAGCTGATGGAGAATTAGTTGTGATTCCTCCTCGGGGTGTCACATTAGAAGGAGACTATGGAAGATGGTCTCATCTGTAAGAGCCAAAGGGATGAGGTGCCTCTGGTGGGATGAAGGGCCGTGGGGTGGATGTTCTCTCATTTACAGTCCCTACTCACATCTTGGCAAAGCGTTTAAGATCCTTGGAATCTCCCTCTGCTGCCCTGTTAACCACACCCCGCCAGGCGCCCTCCTCCCCCTCCCCCACTCCCAGTTAGATTCTATCTGAACAGCCCATGTTCGTTGGTGCTGCCATTCCTTGCTCACACTGCTTTCGTGGACTGGAGCAGCTGTGGTTCCCCCCATTTCCTGCTGGCTGAACTTGGAGCCCTGCTTCAATATCCAGTCGGTTCTGAGCTCCACCACGAAGCCTCGCCCTCCTTGCAGAAGCAGTGGCTTCTTCCTCTCTGTCCTCTTACCACTTGGCGTGTCCCCTGTGTATATTGCTTTTCACGGGGGATGATGATTTGTTTATGGTTTGAGGACAGAGTGTTCCGTGTGTGTGTGTGTGTGTGTGTGTGTGTGTGTGTGTGTGAGTGTTCTCTAGAGCCCAGCCTAGAGGAGGTGCGCAAGGAGGAATTGTGATGGGAAGACCGTGAGGCTGTGCACCAGCGCTGGCCTCAGCTGCACAGGGGCAGAGATGCCTTCTGTGAGGGGGTGAGTCCAGTCCTATCGCTCTCCTCTCTCTGCTTCTGTCTCTGCCAGGAAAGGCTGCTTTTGTCTGGGGGTGATGCTCCTGGGTCTTCTCTGGGGCCGTCCAGCAGGGTCTTTCGCCTACCCTCACCTGGGAGAGTGACCCCCACTCCGTCCCCTGTCCCGCCCCCCAGTCCCGGCCTCACTTGTCTTCTGTCCAGACACCCTCGCTGCCTAGTAGTGAACAAATGGAAACTTGCTGTGCTCCCTTTGCTTTGAAACATCTCTGACCTGGCCTAGGGAGATAGGGCTCATGTACCCGGGAGCCTGCCCACAGCCCAGGTAGGGACTATCCTAGTCATCGCTGATCCCAGCCTGACTCATAGTAGGTGCTCACTGACCATTGTTGAGTACAAAGGGGTTTCAAAGCCCAAAGCACTTCTTGGTCTTTGTTTTCTTTGTTTGCTGTGTGTATTCGTTAGATGAGGTTAAACTGTTGTGACAGCTAGACTCAGCATGCAAGGGCTCAGCGTGATGGCAATCTATCTCCTGCCCTGGCAGCAGCCTGGGTAGAGTTGTTCGGTCTGGTGGGGAATCATTCAGGGACTCGGGATCTTCCGCCTGTGGCTCTGCCATCCCCTGGGGTCTCTGCGTCATTGACAGCCAGGCAGCAGTAGAGGAAAGAGCGAGGAGGTGCACACACGGGAGGTTTTCTCTGAGTCCTGGAAGCGGCACATATCGCTTCTGCCCACATTCCAGTGGCTGGAGCTCAGGCACACGGTCACACTTAACTGTTGTTGAAGGAAACCTGAGCTGGACAGTAGTGGCAAAAACAGGTTTTATTCAGGAGCTGTTGCAATAAGGGGAAAGAGACCTTGGTATAGAACTGGGCTCACTTCCAAACACAGCATGGACAAGTGGGGATTCATAGCCAAGGAGCAGGTGGGGTCAGTGGATGGAAAATCACTAAGAGGAAACATCAGGGGTAAGAAGTATGCTGGCTAAACCAATTTGACACGGTTCTTGCTGAAGGCAGGCCAGGGTGATCAGGTACCAAGGGTGGACGATGAGGAGTTTGATCAGGTATTGCGGGGGATCAGATACTGAGGGTGGGGGATTCTTGCTCAACTGACTTTAGCAGGATTGTTGCTACAGGGGGGCGATGCAAAGAAAAACACCAAAGCCCAAAGGTGGAGGCCTAGTTGGCATAAGAGTTCAGAGGAGCTTGACTAAGTTTTGGTCAAGGAGAGAGTCTTTGTCATTGCAAGGGAGACTGGGAAATGTAGTCTAGTGCCGTGTCCAGGGAGAAGAGGAAATGGATTTGGGTGAACATCCCACAGTCTGCCACAATGCAGTGTAGACGAAGTACAGGATTTGGAGTCTGCCAAAACTGGGTTCAAATCCAAGCTCTCCTCCTTAATACCTTTGTGGATTTGGATGAATTATTTAGCATCTGTGAGCCTCAATTTCCTCAGCTGAATGATAGGGGATAGTAAACCCCACCTTAGAGGGTGATTAGGAGATAATGTAAGGAAAACCCCAGTGGTACATAATAGGTATCCAATAAATTATGACTATTATTACTCTAGCCATTATTATCTTTATTATTGCCATGTATCTCAATTTTACTGATTAACCAAAAATTTAATAACATGCACATGGTAAAAAATCTACATAGTATAAAAGTAGAAACACTGAAAAATATGTCTCTCCCTCATCCCACCTTCAGTTCCCTTCCTCAAAGGCAACCACCATTAGCGGTTTCTTGATATGTTTCCAGAAATATGCGTATACAAGCATACATATATAAGTAGCCATTTTTATTTACCTAATGCTTTCAAATGATACATTCTATTCTGCACCTTTTATTTCATTTAACAATACGACTTAGCTATTGTTTCATATTAGTATATATTGATTTACTGCATCCTTTTTTTTTATGGCTGCATAACATTCCATAGTATGAGGGTACCGTCCCTTAACTGGTGCCGCACTGGCCCGCATTTAGCTGTTCACAGGGTGTCGCCACTCTATACAGCAGCCATGACCATATCCTTGTGTATATGTGTTTGTGCACCTATGTGAGAATATCTGTAAGATAAAAATCTAGGATTCATACCATGTATTTAATTCTCTTCAAGATTAGGATTTAAAATTTGGAACGTTTTCGCTCTGGTAACTGGTGTGGAAAGAAAGGATTGGGAATTAGAGAGTTAGCTTGTCATGAGACGATGAGATATAAAGTATGTTGTTTTTGTATTTTTAAAACCTTTACTAACACAGACCCTTGTTCCCTATTCCCATAATGCCTTGGATTCCAGATTCCACAGCAGGAATATTTGGCAGATTTATAAACCAATGCAAATTGGCTCCTAGCTTCAGAGTTTATTTTCCCACATAAACAAATTGTCAACCAATTTTCTGAATCCCACACCCATTAAAGAAGTTGGATTCACCATAATAGAAACAAAGTTCACTTTTTTGTTTTGTTTTTAAGTGACAGAGAAGCAAACATTATTGAGTGCTTTCTCTGTGTTAAGTATTTTTTATAGATTATCTCATTTAATCCTTGCAAACCTTTGAGGTGAAAAATATTTTTCCTGTTTTCCAGACAAAGAAAGAGGTGGGTTCACAGAGGTTAAGTAACTTGCCCAAGGTCCTGGAGAACCAAGATCTGAACTCAAGTCTTGTTGACTAGACCTCTCTGTGGGCCTCTCTTGTTCTTAATTAGGGGATTCGGAAGAACTTTCCCAAATGTCAAATACATTTTACCTATTGCATAAACATCTGGTGATTAGCAGTGCCTCTTAAAGATTTTGTGGCTTTTCTGAATTTAGTAGAGAAAGAGAGCCTGTCATGTTCCCAAGCTCGGTATCAGGCATGCTTAGACCTTATGTCATTAATCCAGCAACTCTCAGGCAACTGTACAGTCCAGTCTACACTGTCAGCTATGCTGGGTTTCACTTTTGGATTGTTTCTACCCCTCAGTTCTAAGGCAGGATTGCTGTCTATATGACCTGAACTCCGGCTTGGTCCTTCCCTGGTGTCCTCCCTACATCCTTTATCAAAATTCTCTTAGTGCGTTTTCTGTCTCTTAGCAAAGGAAAGTCATTTAAAGCACTTTCTAAGTTGTATGGCATTATTATTACTAATGACCTACAACCCCCCGCCCCCCAACCACTCTGTTCCTGCAATTCTCCAGCCTTTGAGCTGGCATCACCTCAACTTGAAATCTGCTCTCATTTCTGGAACCTGGGTTCAGTTCTTCCAGCTCCCGGGACATCCATTACCTATGAACAAAAATTAGACATTAGAGCTCTCTCCCTCCCCCTCGTTTTAAAACATCGTATCTCGAGAACCACATTCTAATTCAATCCACCGTATACTGGGAAGGGCCTGTTTTTCCACAACATAGCTTAGAATCAGTGCTTTGTGCCTGTGAATCTCTTTTTTTATTAATGTAATATATCTTGATTAACTGTTGGTTCCATATTAGCACAGTCCTTCTCTTGTTGGGCTGTGCAGTCACTCTTGTTTTATTATTTACTAACAAACATTTGTTAAGGGCCTGATACCTTGAGGCCACCACCTCCATTATCTCATGTATTCCTCAGAAAAAACTCTGCAGAGGGGGTAGTATTAGCCCCCTTTGCAGTTAGGGAAAAAGAGGCTCAGAGAGGTTCATTAACTGGGCCATGTTTCATCTAGTAGGTGGTAGGTCTGAGATTTGAACCCAAGTGTTTGATTCTAAATCCCCAAACTCTCCCAGATGAAAATCAAGGCTTGTAGTTTATTATCTTGCTGCTTCAGTTACTCTACCCAGCTCTTTAATTAGTGATGACTCCAAATCAGTAGCATGTTCCTGAGCCTTATGGTGTGGGGATGGGTCTTTTTTTGACAGCAGTCACATAATCTGTATGAAGTAGTTATTACTTAATCCAGAATGAAAGACAGTAAAAAATCCACAGGAAATCTGGAAGAAAGGAGGGGAACATTTTTATTTGGCTGGCTGATTGATCTCTAGAGGTTTCTATTTTTTTTCCATTCCTTTTCTCCCTGGAAGTCTAAATTTCTTCAAGGAGCTCCACCCAGTTCTTAGGAGGTTGCAGTTAAGTAAATTCCTAGCGTGTTGGGTTTTAGGTTTTCTGAAGCCTTAACTCAGCATGTCCCAAACTTGTCTGATCATAAGAATCACCTGGGGCATTTGTTAAACTTTGATTTCCCAGTAGGAGTGGGACCTGGAGAATCTTTATTTTTTTAACAAGCCCCCTTAGGCCATTCTTATGATCAGACTAGCTTGGAAAACACTGAGAATCATCGCTGGGAATTAGATCCTCTTTGTAGACCATCCTCTTTAC
Source organism: Diceros bicornis minor (assembly GCF_020826845.1). Taxonomy (NCBI): domain Eukaryota; kingdom Metazoa; phylum Chordata; class Mammalia; order Perissodactyla; family Rhinocerotidae; genus Diceros; species Diceros bicornis. The sequence goes on along the minus strand of NC_080767.1, from coordinate 29,165,972 downwards.
ATTTGAAGCACAGCTGGTCACATTGTATTCCAGTGGAGAGAACATGAATTCTGGAGTCAGAAAGTACAGAATTCTGACTCCAATCTGACCATTTATAAATTGTGTTATCTCGGGCACATAACAACGTTCCCATCTCGAGACCTCTGCTGCCATTTCTTCTGCCTGGAAACAGGAAATTGTTTTCCTTTCTCTCTTCATCTCCTCTCATCTCCCTTCTTCTTATTCTTCAGCTCTCAGGGGCTCATTTCCTGATTCCCACCAAACCTGGGTCACTCATAATTATTTTTGTAATAATCTGTTAAGTGTCTATCATTCCCCACTAGACTCCAAGCCCCATGAAAGCAGGAACCATGACTCTCATGTTTATTATTTATGACTGTAATATTCATTATTTTTTTTATTATTATGAATCTCACATTTATTATTGCATGCCCAGCACCTAGCAAAGCGTAGCGTGAATGAACTCTGGGCTTTGTTTTCCTCATCTGTGAAAATGGATGATCACCATCTAACCACAGGGCTGTTGGGAGATTTAATGAAATAGTGAGCATGAGAGCAACTGGTATACAGTAGGCATCTAATAAATGTAAGTTTTTGCCTTTGTTTGGAGAATCCACTTATGATTATTGTACCGAACGGAACAGATTATAACCGAGCTTAAGGCTCTTTGCTTGATACACCATTCTAAAAAGTTTCTAGTATTCTTATTTTTTTTTAAATTTTTTGTTTATTGCAGTAACATTGGTTTATAACATTGTATAAATTTCAGGTGTACATCATTATACTTCTATTTCTGCATAGATTACATCATGTTCACCACCCAAATACTAATTACAACCCATCATCACACACATGTGCCGAATTATCCCTTTCACCCTCCTTCCTCCCCCCTTCCCCTCTGGTAACCACCAATCCAATCTCTGTCTCTATGTGTTTGTTTATTGTTGTTATTATCTACTACTTAATGAAGGAAATCATATGGTATTTGACCCTCTCCCTCTGACTTATTTCACTTTGCATAATGCCCTCAATGTCCATCCATGTTGTCACAAATGGCTGGATTTCATCATTTCTTATGGCTGAGTAGTATTCCATTGTGTCTATATACCAAATCTTCTTTATCCATTCGTCCCTTGATGGGCACTTAGGTTGCTTCCAAGTCTTGGCTATTGTGAATAACGCTGCAGTGAACACAGGGGTGCATGTATCTTTATGCATTGGTGTTTTCAAGTTCTTTGGATAAATACCCAGCAGTGGAATAGCTGGATCATATGGTAGTTCTATCCTTGATTTTTTGAGGAATCTCCATACTCTTTTCCATAGTGGCTGCAACACTTTGCACTCCCACCAGCAGTGTATGAGAGTTCCCTTCTCTCCACATCCTCTCCAACACATGTTGTTTCCTGTCTTGTTAATTATAGCCATTCTGACGGGCGTGAGGTGATATCTCATTGTAGTTTTGATTTGCATTTCCCTGATAGTTAATGATTTTGAACATCTTTTCATGTGTCTATTGGCCATCTGTATATCTTCTTTGGAGAAATGTCTGTTCAGGTCTTTTGCCCATTTTTTAATTTGGTTGTTAGTTTTTTTGTTGTTGAGATGCATGAGTTCTTTATATATTTTGGAGATTAAGCCCTTGTCAGATGTATGGTTTGCAAATATCTTCTCCCAATTGTTAGGTTGTCTTTTCGTTTTGTTGATGGTTTCCTTTGCTGTGCAGAAGCTTTTTAGTTTGATGTAGTCCCATTTGTTTATTTTTTCTATTGTTTCTCTTGCCTGGTCAGACATGGTGCTTGAAAATATGTTGTTAAGACTGATGTCGAAGAGCGTCCTGCCTATGTTTTCTTCTAGAAGTTTCATAGTTTCAGGTCTTACATTCAAGTCTTTAATCCATTTGGAGTTAATTTTTGTGTATGGTGTAAGGTAAGGGTCTACTATCACTTTTTTGCATGTGGCTATCCAGTTTTCCCAACACCATTTGTTGAAGAGACTTTCTTTTCTCCATTGTATGTTCTTGGCTCCTTTGTCAAAGATTAGCTGTCCATAGATGTGTGGGTTTATTTCTGGGCTTTCAATTCTATTCCATTGATCTGTGTGTCTGTTTTTGTGCCAGTACCATGCTGTTTTGGTTACTATAGCTTTGTAGTATATTTTGAAATCAGGGAGTGTGATACCTCCAGCTTTGTTCTTTTGTATCAGGATTCCTTTACCTATTTGGGGTCTTTTGTTGTTCCATATAAATTTTAGGATACTTTGCTCTATTTCTGTGAAAAGTGTTGTTGGAATTTTGATAGGGATTGCATTGAATCTATAGATGGCTTTAGGAAGTATGGACATCTTAACTATGTTAATTCTTCCAATCCAAGAGCACGGAATATCTTTCCATTTCTTTGTGTCTTCTTCAATTTCTTCCAGCAATGTTTTATCGTTTTCGGTGTACAGCTCTTTCACCTCTTTGGTTAAGTTTATTCCTAGGTATTTTATTCTTTTTGTTGCAATTGTAAATGGGATGGTATTCTTAATTTCTCTTTCTGCTACTTCGTTGTTAGTGTACAGAAATGCAACTGATTTTTGTATGTTGATTTTGTATCCTGCAACTTTACCATATTCGTTTATTACTTCTAAAAGTTTTCTGGTGGATTCTTTAGGGTTTTCTATATATAAAATCACGTCACCTGCAAATAGTGACAGTTTCACTTCTTCCTTTCCAATTTGGATCCCTTTTATTTCTTTCTCTTGCCTGATTGCTCTGGCTAGGACTTCCAGTACTATGTTAAATAGGAGTGGTGACAGTGGGCATCCTTGTCTGGTTCCTGTTCTTAGAGGGATAGCTTTCAGTTTTTCACCATTGAGGATGATATTAGCTGTGGGTTTCTCATATATGGTCTTTATTATGTTGAGGTACTTTCCTTCTATACCCATTTTATTCAGAGTTTTTATCATAAATGAACGCTGTATCTTGTCACATGCTTTCTCTGCATCTGTTGAGATGATCATGTGATTTTTATTCTTCATTTTATTAGTGTGGTGTATCACGTTGATTGATTTGTGAATGTTAAACCATCCCTGCATACCTGGAATAAATCTCACTTGATCATGGTGTATAATCTTTTTAACGTATTGTTGTATGCGATTTGCTAGTATTTTGTTGAGGATTTTTGCATCAATGTTCATCAGTGATATTGGCCTGTAATTTTCTTTTTTTGTGTTGTCCTTGTCTGGTTTTGGTATCAGGGTAATGTCGGCTTTGTAGAATGAGTTAGGGAGCTTCCTCCCTCCTCAATTTTTTGGAAAAATTTGAGAAGGATATGTATTAAGTCTTCTTTGAATGTTTGGTAGAATTCACCAGGGAAGCCGTCTGGTCCTGGACTTTTATTTTTGGGGAGGTTTTTGATTACTGCTTCGATCTCCTTACTGGTGATTGGTCTATTCAAATTCTCTACTTCTTCTTGATCCAGTTTTGGAAGGTTGTATGATTCTAAGAATTTATCCATTTCTTCCAGATTGTCGAATTGGTTGGCATATAGCTTTTCATAGTATTCTCTTATAATCTTTTGTATTTCTGAGGTGTCTGTTGTAATTTCTCCTCTTTCATTTCTGATTTTACTTATTAGTGCCTTCTCTCTTTTTTTCTTGGTGAGTCTAGCTAAAGGTTTGTCAATTTTGTTGATCTTTTCAAAGAACCAGCTCTTGGTTTTATTAATTTTTTCTATTTTTTTTGGTCTCTATTTCATTTATTTCTGCTCTGATTTTTATTATTTCCCTTCTTCTACTGATTTTGGGCTTGGTTTGTTCTTCTTTTTCCAGTTCCTTTAGGTGCATTGTTAGATTGTTTATTTGAGATTTTTCTTGTTTATTGAGATAGGCCTGTATCGCTATAAACTTCCCTCTTAGAACCGCTTTTGCTGTATCCCATAAATTCTGGTATGTCGTATTTTCATTTGTCTCCAGGTATTTTTTGATATCTTCTTTGATTTCTTCGTTGACCCAGTCGTTGTTCAGTAGCATTTTGTTTAATCTCCATGTATTTGTGGCTTTTCTGATTTTCTTCCTATAGTTGATTTCTAATTTCATACCATTGTGGTCAGAAAAGATGCTTGGTATTATTTCAATCTTCTTAAATTTATGGAGACTTGTTTTATGGCCTAGTATGTGATCAATCCTGGAGAATGTTCCATGTGCATTTGAAAAGAATGTGTATTTTTCGGTTTTTGGATGGAATGCTCTGTATATATCTACTAGGTCCATCTGTTCTAGTGTATCATTTAAGGCCAATGTTTCCTTATTGATCTTCTGTTTGGATGATCTATCCATTGGTGTAAGTGGAGTGTTCAAGTCCCCTACTATTATTGTGTTACTGTCTATTTCTGTTTTTATGTCTGTTAATAATTGCTTTATATATTTATGTGCACCTACATTGGGTGTGTAGATATTTACAAGTGTTATATCCTCTTGTTGGATTGTTCCCTGGATCATTATGTAATGACCTTCTTTGTCTCTTTTTACAGTTTTTGTTTTAAAGTCTGTTTTGTCTGATATGAGTACTGCTACCCCAATCAGGCACCCTATGCCTTTTAATTGGAGCATTTAGTCCATTGACATTTAAAGTAGCTATTGATAAGTATGTACTTACTACCGTTTTTTAACTTTTTTCTTCTCAGTGTTTTAGTAGTCCTTCTCTGTTCCTTTCTTCTTCTATATAGACTTGATGGTCTGTTTAGTTTGACCTCTGTCTGAAAGCTCTACTCTTTAACTCCCCTCCTCCCTCCTTTTATGTTTTTGATATCATATCTAACCTCTTTTTACCCTCTTATCATGGAAATAGATAATTTTTCCTATTTGTGGTCTTCTCTTTTCCCCTTAAATCAGTCCCTTTAACATTTCTTGTAGCACTGGTTTCTTGGTGACAAACTCCTTTAATTTTTGCTTGTCTGGGAAATTTTTGATCTCTCCTTCCATTTTGAATGATAACCTTGCTGGGTAGAGTATTCTTGCCTGTAAATTTTTTCCTTTTAGCACTTTAAACATATCATGCCATTCTCTTCTAGCCTGTAAGGTTTCTGCTGAGAAGTCAGCTGATAGCCTTGTGGGATTTCCTTTGTATGTAACTTGACTTTCTCTTGCACCTTTTAGGATTCTCTCTTTATCTTTAACTCTGGACATTTTGATTATGATGTGTCTTGGTGTGGGCCTCTTTGGGTTTATCTTGTTTGGGGCTCTCTGTGCTTCCTGTACCTGGATGTCTGTTTCCTTCCTTAGGTTAGGGAAGTTTTCATCTATTATTTCTTGAAATAGATTCTCTGCCCCTTTGTCTCGCTCTTCTCCTTCCGGGACACCTATAACACGGATGTTAGTGTGCTTGATCTTGTCCCAGAGGTCCCTTAGACTGTCCTCACTCTTTTTAATTCTTTTCTCTTTTACCTGTTCTGCTTGGGTAATTTCTTCTAGTCTTTCGTCTAACTCACAGATCTGTTCTTCTGTATCCTCTACTCTGCTTTTGAGTCCCTCTAGTGAATTTTTCATTTCCAGTATTGTATTCTTCTTTTCTTATTGGTTCTTTTTATATCTTCCATTTCTTTGTTGACATTCTCACTGAGTTCATCTATTCTTCTCCCCAGATCAGTGAGCATCCTTAACACTCTTTGTTTGAACTCTCTGTTGGGTAGGTTGCTCATTTCTGTTTCACTTAGTTCCTTTTCTGGGGTTTTGTCCTGTTCCCTTACTTGGAACGTATTCCTTTGCCTCCTCATTTTGCCTCTTTCCTTGTGCTTGTGTCTACGTATTAGGTAGGTCAGCTACGTCTCCTGCTCTTGTATAGGTGACCTTATGTAAGTGATGCCTTAGGAGGCTTCCAGTGTGCTTCCCTCAGTTCTCAATGTTCCAGGGGTGACCCCTATGTGGGCTACGTGTGTCCTTCTGTTGTGGCCTGTTTGCTCTCCCTATAGGCGCCCAGGGAGGCCGAGTTATGCTCCTGGCCAGCTGTTGTAATGCTCAGCTGCTTGTAGTTGTTGTGGGCCCTTCAGTCTCTTTATCAGGTGTGGGGAGCCCCAGCACAGTTGGCTGCAACTTCTAATACCACATTTGTGTTGTAGTATTTCTTTTAAGTGAGTAGGCCCCCAGCGTGGCAGGTTGTTAGGCTCAGGGCCTTACAATTGCTATAAGCCTCCAGCCTTTAGGTCTCTTGTCAGCTCTCTGAGGATTGCAGCTGGGTGGGGCTAGCCTCAGGCATGGGAGCACCCAATTGTTTCAGGCTTTGGAAGGTGGGGCAAACCCCCTATGTGGGTCTTTGAGAAGCACAAGTCTTCTTTAGCTGACAAGCCCTGCCACCCACAGGTCCACACACACAGTCAACACAGTCCTGCCCCGTGTGTGCGCCCCAACCTCCCAAAGCGGACCCAGTCTCTCCACGGCGGGAGCCCCACATGCTCCACCACTGCCCCACACTCTCCACCCGCTCCTTGTGCCTGCCCTGCCCCACTGAAGTCGGTTCAGTTGCCAGGCTGCAGAGAATCCAGTCACCAATCTATGCAGGCCCACAAGTTGCCTGAGGGCTTCTTGTTGGGTGGGGCCAGTCTCTAGGGTGGGCTGCCTGCCCTGACTGAGCTGGATTAAATCGGTGCTCTAGCGGGTGGGGCAGACCCTTGGCTAGCAGGCCTCAGGGAGAACTCCAATGGCGTCTGTGTCAGCACGCCCACACCAGGCCACAACAATGGCCGCCGCCAATGTCCCAGTCCCTGGAGAGGTCTCACCCCTCACCGAGATGCACTCAGGGCCTATTAGGTGAGTCTCTTTTCACCAAAGCACTGTGCACCTTTCTTTCTGGTGATTTTAGGATGCTTTCTGAAACGGGTGAGTTTGCGTGTGGGCCCTTTGAGAGCCGGTTTTAGTTTGTTTGTGTACCGGGTTTTCTGGGGGTGCTCCCCAATGTTTTAGTAGCAGGCAAAGTCAGATATTCTGCCACTCCTCTCGATTGTGCTGGGTCCACAAAATGCCCACAGCGGGGGCGCTCCCGGCTCAGGGCCCCACGCCTCCAGGGAGGCTGCGGACCTGTGTGCTGCTCCCGGGTGGCCGTGACGCTGATGGCTTGTGAAGGTGGCGTTTTTCCTCTCCAGAAGGGAGTCTCTGCCTCTTCTACCTCAGTTAGGATTGTCCGTTGTTGCAGGAGTTCCTCTTATCCAGTTTTCAGTTCTGTCTCAGGGGTAGTTTTTCCACGAGTAGTTGTAAATTGGCTGTGTCCGCGGGAGGAGGTGAGTTCAGAGTCTGCCTACGCCGCCATCTTGACTTCCTCCCCCTCTAGTATTCTTAAAGGTTCAGAATTTAGTTTTCTTTTTTTCTCCCAAGACCAAAGACTGTCTTCCACTGGTCTTTTAACTTTGTTCTGGTGACCTATTTCAAGGTCTCTAATAATTTTACCCGATTTCCTGTGGATAGCATATCTTTATTCACTTCGGTGCTGAGAATGAAAATGATATAATTATAGATTGAACTTAATATTTTAAAAAGATCGTGGGAGTTAGAATGGATTTCAAAGGTAGCTTTATGGAATCTCCTTTCCCGGAATTCTTTAGAAAAGAATAAGAACATTGACTTGTGAATATTTCTTCTAATCCTTTGACTGTGAAATCCAGACTGATATTATTAAGTGAACTAAATTCAGAATTTTATTTTGTTTCCCCACCCAGTTAGGAATAACTTTTGGATGTATGACTACCATTTAGAGTTAAAGAGACAGACTTGCTAGTAACAGGCCCTTCCACCCACACACTGGGAAATGGGAACTGCCCCAGTGCTAGGGTGACCAACTGTACTGGTTTGCCTGGGACTGAGGCGGTTCCCCCAGGGCACTAGACTTTGTAACACTCAGACTGTCCTGGGAAAACTGGGATGAATTGTTTGGCCATCCAACCCAGTGCACAGAGTAGCTTGTTGAAGGAGTTGGAGTAACAGTGAAGTAAGCATTAGCCTGCTTTTCTGTTGCTTTAAGAAACAACAGAAGAAGTTAAAACTGCTTTTTTTTTTAATTTTGTGAAAGTTTTTGAAAACTAATTTCACTTTTAAAGCCGCTAAACTAAATATAGGCGGTCTTAAATGTGATTGCTTTTGCACCATTTAAAAATTCAATGGCAGTCTTATAGAAATTAATGGTATGGTATTGTAAAACCCAGCCTTGCCTTTGCTGCACCTGAATGGCTACAGCTAGCCAATTGATGTGACCCATTTTCTAGCGTTAATCATTTTCACTGATATGTTGTGAACAGTTCATCTCTGAAGTATTTTTTCTAGTTAAACATCAATAGTAGAACTGATACTATCACTGATGAATCTTGAAAATAGGTCAGTTTCAAAGAAGGGCCTTAACTCATATAAGTTGTATATTATCACAAGGTAAGTCTCACAAGGTAAAATTTAAAATTATCTTAATATGTATTTATGCCTATCTTATTCCCCAAAAGTATGTAAAGTGGCTTTCAAAAATACATACATTGTTATGTTTTTAAAAAGTTTAGGCAAAAAAATCAGGGCAAAGGAACAATAAAAATGATGCAATAAGATGAAATCAGGGAAAATTTGTGTCTAGAAATGCATGATCTTAAGATCTTGCAGTTTTTATGATGAGACACACATTTGGTTCTGAGCTTTTTGGGTACCAAGGGAAAACAGAAATGTACCAACTGGTAAGTCATGGTGCCTGTAAGATAAAATAAAAGATGTTGCTTAAGAGAAGTGCAGCTTTTCCTAGCACTGAAGGCTGGGAGAGATTTCCGCAGAGGGCCTTCATAAAGGAGCCCCCGTGTGACAGGCCTCTCTCCAACATCCTCTAGTCAATACAGTATCAAGGTTTTGTATGAGATAGCGCCCCTCAGTGCCCTCTAAGGATATGACAACCAAGTGGCAATAAGACGGGTTAGTGCATTTAATACAGTGGTCCTTCCCTGGGGCTGTGCCTCAGTCTCCTGGCAAGCTTTTTAGCATTCAGATTTCTCAGTCCTAGCCCACCTCTAATAAATCAGCATCTCTGTACTTTTGAAAAGCGTCTGGATAACCCTGATAGAGAACCACTTAGAGTTTTTTAAAAAAGATATTCAAAGAGGAAACCCAAATGTCTAATGTGTTTGAAAAAAAATAATTTAATCTCACTAGTATAATCATGAATATGCAAATTAAAACATTGATGAGATACCATTTCACATCAGATTGGCAAAAATATTTAGCTGTAGCTAGCATAGTTGAAAATGTGTGTACTCTGTGATCCAAACAGCTTCACTTCTAGATAAATTCTTATCCATGTGCACAAAAAGATACAATGAGGATGTTTATTGCGGTGTTCTTTGTAACGAGGAAAAATTGGAAAGCCCCTATATTCCATCAGTGGTAGGATGCATAAATCAATTTCTGTTGTGAGTTGAATTGTGTCCCACCTGAAACATGCCCAAGTCCTAACTGGTACCTGTGAATATGAACTTATTGGGAAATAGAGTCTTTGCAGATGTAATTAGGGATCTCAAGATGAGATGATCCTGGTTAAGAATGGGGCCTGAATTCAATGATGCGTGTCCTTGTAAGAAACAGAAAAGGAGAAGACACGGAAACACACAGAGGGCCATGTGAAGACAGAAGCAGGGACTGGAGTGACGCGTCTACGAGTCAAGGAATGTCAAGGGTTGCCAGTGTCCATCAGAAGCAGCAGAGAGGCGTAGAATGGATTTTCTCTCAGAGCTCTCAGCAGGAACCAACCCTGTCGATGCCTTGATTTCATATTTCTGGCCTCCAGACTGAAAGAAAAAATTTCTGTTGTTTTAAGCCACCCAGCTTGTGGTAATTTGTCATGGTGGCCCTGGGAATCTAATAAAACCGAGATCGCCCCCCAAACCACAGCGATACCTGGAAGACGGTATAGTTATGGGGTTCTCCCTCCACCAAGGGAATGAAGACATGGAGCTAATAATGTTCCACAGTGCAGTTGAAGCAGTTTTATCCTGATTTGAGGCTGAAAGAGCCCTTGGTGACCATGTAGTCCAACTCCGCCAATTTTAAAGATGAGGATGCCCAGACAGGAAGTGACTTGCCCGAGACCCTATTGCTAATAAGGGGCAAGCTTGGATTTGAATCCAGATCTGTGTGACTCCAAAGCCTGTGTTCGTTCCACTTTGCTGTGGCACGGGCACTAGAATGTATCCAGTCCTCTCAGATCAATATGGCAGCATGGCTAGACGAAGGAGCTCAGAGGCTGGAATCAGAACACTTGAGTTAAAGTCTCTGCTCCCCATGCTCTGCCAGCACGGCAGGGAAAAGATTATTACCTTCTCTAACCCTTAGGTTCCCCTTCCTGACAGTGAGGCTAAGCTTTGCTCCCAAAGCAAATTGCTCCCTGAATCTCTGGATTGTAAGGCTTAAGTGAGAGAATATATGTGAAAAGGTCTTTATTAAGCTGTAAATCACTGTACAAATAGTAGTACCATTATCATCTAGTCGAGCCTCAGACAAGGAAAGTGAAAACTCAGAAAGTGTGGTAAGCAGCATCTTAAGATGACCCCTAATGACCTTCACACGTGGATTATCCTCTCTCTTTGAGTGTGGGTGGGACCTGTGGGTATGATGAGATATCACTCCCATGATTATGTTACATTATATGGCAAAAGGGAGATTTCCCTGGGTGCGCCTGACCTAATCAGGAGAGCCCTTTGAAAGCAGAGTTTTCTCTGGCTGGTTGCGGAAGAGGAAGTCAGACAGATGTGCTCTGGCTAATCTGGAAGAAAGCAAACATCCACGTTATGAACTGCCCATGGGGGTCACTATGGCAGGGAACTGTGGGCAGTCTCGAGTTGCTGAGTGTGGCCAGGCTGACAGCTAGAAGGAAAACGAGGACCTCAGTCCTACAGCTGCGAGGAGATGAAATCTTTCAAACAGTGAGTATGGAATATGACCCTGAGCCCAGACGAGAACCACAACCCGGGTGACACCTTGGTTTCAGCCTTGTGATAACCTGAGCAGAGAACCCAGCTATGCCGTCTGACCTAAAGAACTGTGGGCTGATAAATGGGCATTGTCTGAAGCCACTAAGTTTGTGTTAATTTTTTTGTGCGGCAACAGAAAACTAATACAGAGAGATCAAAGGTTTTTCTCTGGGTCATAGTGCCATTAAGTGCACATGTTTCTATATCCCTCTAAGAAACTCTGAGCTCTTCTAAGGCTGGAGTCAGACTGGCTGGAGTTGTGCCCTGGCTCTGCCACTTATGAGGTCGAAAACTGAGGCAAGTTACTTTATTCTCTGTGTCTCAATTTCCTCATCTGTAAAATGGGTATAATAGTACTTACTCCTAGGGTTGTTAGCAGTGTTAAGTGACTTTATACATGTGAGGTGCTTGGAACTGTGCCTGGTACATAGTAAGCACTCAGCGAATGTGGTGATGGTAGTTTTGTTACGTCTCAGTGCCTCGCCCAGTAGCTGGCACATAATAGGCACTCAATGAATGTTTGTTGAGTGGATGAATTAATTAATTAGGACCATAATCTTGATCACCTGCTTCTTAATTCTATAATATTTCTACTAATCATTATGGGCAATAGGATACAGATTTTTCCAAAGCTAACTTGACTGGCCAAATTTCTTCAGGATGTACCAGGAAAGCACCAGATTTATAACACCATGAAAATACAGAGGTGTTTAAACTGGTATAAAAGTTTAAAAACCTGTGTGCTGTAGAAGTGGACTGAAAGCCATGAGTGGGCTGGCTTTGCCTTCATAGGCCACTTCAGCTGATCAGGGTGACATCCACTTAATGCAGTTGCCTAATTATCTGGTCATCGGGGAAATGCCAGCTGTCGTTGCCAGCTGAGCTGGGCCATCAATCAGTTTGTGCTGAGTTCATTAAGTAAATTAAAAGGTATTGCTTAAATACTTAGTAGAGGAATAACAACTCTCGGCTCAAGGAGCTAGTGAAAGCAGCGGTTTTTGCCACAACTATTGACTGTTGAGCTGTGACAAATGAGAAGATTTGGAATGTGACAGTATCATTCAACATCAGAAACAAAAGGAGACTCCAAAATTTGATAAGGATGCCCATACACTCTCACGCCCACTCCCACCACATTTGGATTGTTGTTGCTGTTAATTCCTTTTAAAATTCTAAACAGTAAGGTGGCCTAGTGCTGTGAACTGGCCCATCACTCCTGAACTGGTCCACACTGAGAGCATCCCTTTCCCTTCTCACAGCTGCCTTGTTCACCTGCAGAGTTATTACCAAACCCTGGGCTGGAGAAACGAATGACCAAAGCCTGCACACGTCTGCTGGATGCCTCAGAAGTTTCACATTAAGATTTGTTTTGAGGCTTATAGATTCTGGTTCCACTCAGTTCCCCTTCTGTTGCAAAACCCCATAGTCATCCTTTATTCCCTCCACACCGAACTACATGCCATTTATTCCTCCAGCGTCCATTACTTGCCACTCCCTCCCAGGCACTGGGCGAGGCGCCCGGGATACAGAGGTAATTAAAATGTTGCTTCTGCCTTGGAGAGACTTCTAATCATGCTCCCTCATGCTCTCATGACTGCACATGGGGCCCTTTCAGCCTAGACCATGTTCCTCGCTTCTGGGCTTGGCAAATTCCAGCTAATCTTTCAAATTTCTACCAAACACCACCCTTTCCCCCAGAAGGATAACTCATACCCTGCTTCATGCTCCCGTGGCCCTTTGACACTCATCTGCTGGAGTGTTTCCCACTTTGCATTGTGATTTATTTACTAGTTCACATCCTAAAGACAGGAACTGTGCCTTATTTTTCTCTGAATCCCAAGTGCCTGACATTGAGTTGGTGCATAATAATGTTTGCTTGAATGAAAGACTAAGTTAATAAAACAGTATAACTATTCTTATGTAAGGTGTGTAGGAGGGTAGGGGTGGGGTTGGAGCAGAGAATAAATGTGCATTTCCAGTATCTCTTTTACCAGCAGGGGGAGAGATGTGTTTAGTTTATAAATATCCCATCACATAAGCCTTTAGGTTCTATGGTCTGAAAGGCCAAAGAGAGGCTCAGGGTCTTCAAATTTATATGGAGCCATTTTACTTCAAGTAAAAGGGGGTATGAGCTTGATTAACTTGAATCATGTTATCCTATGGAAGGCTAATTTCTATTTTTCCCTTGAATACTTTGTCGTTTCTTGTTTTTTTTTTTTTTTGGAGGGAAGTTTGGGGAGTAGTTGTGGCTATTTATTCACTGATTCAAAGCTCCAGGCAACAGCATTCTGTCCTCTGTGAACACCTTTCAATGCAGTATTGGGGTTGGAGAGTTTAGTCATTTGTTCCTGGTATCCACTGTCTAGGAATGCTGGGGAGGAGTCCCCTTTCCTCTCTGACCCTGGCCCTTGGCTTTTCTTTCTCAGTAACCACCCCAAATGCACACACCCTTTCTTCACTTCTCTCCTCTGTGACTTACGAGTTTGCACTTCTTGCTTTGACTTCTCTCCACTCCCGTTCCTGTATTTTTGATCTCTCATAGGATAGTTCCAATCAGATGTCTTGTTGTCTCCTCAAGCTCAGTACTTCTAAAAGTTAATGCTTCTCTCCCAGAGGCACTCCCATTCCCATTCGCTCTATTCTGTTAATGGCTGTATTGGGCACTGAAATCAGGAGGTGAAGGTTAGGGCAGACAGAGATGCTCAGGCAGAAGGTGCAGGTGCTCTGAGTCAGAGTACTTTGGCAGAAGCAGTTCAGCACTCTGGAGAGCTCCCAGGTGGGGACGACGCCCTGGCTCTTGTCTCTCCCCTGCCCCTTCCCACACACATCAGCCTTAGTACACGCTTCCTTGTCACTGGAGTTCTATGGGTGTTAAAGAAACTTCATTCATTTCTCCTAGGCTTAGTTCTCTGGAGATTAAGGACTTAATGGGGCTGGGTTCTGTTCTTTGCTCTACCACTTACTGGATACACTACCAGAGACTAAGTTACCTAATTGCCCTGAGCCGCGGTTTCTTCATCTGTAAAATGGAATTGCAGTATATCTACCTACTTGATAATGATGTTGTGACAGTGAATTGAGATAGTGCATGTAAAGTATGCAGCACATAATATAAACTCAATAAATAGTAGCCACAATTTTTATTATTCCAGAAATTATTGGTACAACTGTATTAATTCTTCTTAATAGTATGCAATGGTATGCTTGAGGCTCTCATGGCAGTGGCATGTCTCTGGGAGATTACAGGCTGTTTTAGGGGTCAGGAGGAGCACATGAGTTTAGGGGGACAGAGCCCTCCTCTTTTATCTGGTAAGTCACCAGGGAAACCACTTCTTTGTCCCCTGGGTACATTATTAAGACAGGTCTGGGTGCTTTAGGGTCACTACAAATCATAATCAATTGTTGGAACAGAAGAATAGACCCTCATAGATTTGCAGAATGGGAAATACCCTGAATGTGGCAAATAGGAAACAGGCCCGAAGAGATCCAATAATGCCCAAGGCAGCTCAGTGAGTTAGTGGCCACAGGCAGAGGAGGACTGGATCTCCAGGCTCTTGCTTGCTCTTTGCTTGGTCTTTGCACATGCTGTTTCTTTCTCCCATGGGAGCCCCTTTCCCTCTCTAGTCTTGGCAACTTCTCTCTCATCAAGAGTCAGCTCAAATGTCGCCTACCTCTCTGAGCCTCAGTTACCCCTTCTGTTAAATGGGGCTATGACAGCTATTCACATGGTTGTGTGAAGATTAAATGTGACAGTGTGGGTAAAGAGCTTAGCTCTGAGGCAGGCATATAGTGCAGTCATGCGTCACTTAATGACAGGGGTATGTTCTGAGAAATGCATCGTCAGCTGATTTCGTCGTTGCGCAAATATCCTAGAGTGTACTTACACAGACCTAGATGGTATAGCCTACTGCACACCCATATGTGCGGTCGGTTGTTGACTGAAATGTCATTATGCAGAGCATGACTCTACATGCTTAGTAAGATGGTGGCTACAGGCATTACAATGATCTGTTTGTGTCTGCCTCGGCTGCTGCACCGTGAGTTCTTTGAAGGTAAGGACGGTTTCATTCCTCTTCCTATTTTCTCCTCTCCAGCTTTGTCTCCTACTGCTATCCCTCTGCTCCCGTGTGTGGAAGCTCTCAGCATCCCCTGAGCATACCGCCTGGCTCAAAGGCGCGACTTGCTTGCGTGTTGAATGAATGAATTGATGTTCCAGCTAACCCGTGGTGCCTTAGACCGGCTTTCTGGTGGGAGTTGCCATTGTGGAAAGTACTGAAATGGCCTGAGTATCTGGTTAACTGGGGATCAGCTGCCCTAAGAGGCGTCAGGAGTGACTTCGAGAGAAGTTGTTTGATATTCTGGGTGGGAGGAAAGTGCTGCTGGAATGGAAACCTGATTTGCTTTGTTTCCATTTCAGCTAATAAACACATTTAAAATTTTGATGTGGAAGAGACTGGGTAATTTGAGGCCTACTGGTGAACTGATATAAATTTACCCACACTGAGTGAGTAGAGAGCAGGGAGATTACTGCTGATAATTTTGCAAGGCATAATGGAGTTAATTTATAATTTATAATTGATATTAGAGCTCTTTTCCATAGGGTGAATTATGATGGAATGGAGTAAGAGTCATTTAACGTCATTATTTGGTTGTTTGTGTTACCCTTGTGAATTGGAAAATGGAAAAAGAACATAGTGCTAAATTAGTATCTAATCTTTTCAGAGCTATTTGCTAAATAAACTGGAATTTTAATTAAAACTGCAAGCCAAGAGGTAAATCACTTTAGAAGTTTGTGAAGTTTTTCTTTTTCTCTTGCCTAATATAATTACTACTAATAAAGATTCTGTGCTGGTGGGAAATTAGACACCAGAATAAATAACTGGATTGCTGTGGGGCACTGAAATTATGGAAGGGGCAAGGTTATCTTCCCCTCTGCTAACATGGGCTTTTTTTCCCATAGTTAAATTGTTTGGTAACAATTTTGATCTCATTAAAAGTATTATGACCAGAAGCAGAAGCAAGGTGGATGACAGCCCTCCCAGCAGCTCTTGCAGCTTTATTCATATGAGTCAATTATAATGAATGGATTTAATAAAAAAATACAGCATCCCTTGGTGATTAACTCTGTTAACAACGAATGGTGGCTTACCCAGAGTATCATATTTGCAATAATGAGGAAGTGAACAGGAAAAGGAAACTTCATAGATCACAAAAATTGCTACTTTCCAGCAAAAGGTTGTTAATTACTTATCCTCTTGTTATATTTATTGGCTCTATTAGAGGATGAGTAATTATTGTCTTCCTGGGAAACCCATTGGAGCCAGACGGCGCCTTTATTAAATTGGAAGGCTCCTCAGAGTGCTAGTTATCCCTGTGGGATGCTCTCCATTCAGAGTCTCCAACCACCAGAAAGCTGGAGGAGGTGAGTCAGGGATGTCAGCTCGTGGGCGTGAGAGAAGGGCTTCTCTAAAGTGCGTCGGCTGTCCCAGTGGTTCTTACACATGGACTTCACAATGTGTTCTTACTCCTCCCCTGCCCCTACTCCCAGTGCATTCTTTTTCTCTTTGCCCAGTCACAACTGCCACCCTGTCCCCTTTCTTCCAGCCTTGGCCAGCTTCCTCGTGGGTCTGGCTGCCCTCAGTCTCTATCTCCCCTCCATTCTCCATTCAGCACTTCCCTTGGCTCTCCTCTCCCTGCAGGATTGAGTTCGAGCTCCTCAGCTTGCCCCGTGAGCCTTTCATGATCTGTCCAGCCCTATGGACCTCTCCAGCTTTGCCTCCTCCCCTCACCCTGGGCTCCAGGCATGTGGAATTTCCCTGCTCTCCCAGATGCCCTGCCTTCCCTCTGCCTGATTTCCCTTTTTCTTCATCTCTGCCTGGCAAATGCCTACTTCACATCCAGCTCAAATGGCCCCTCCTTGGTTAAACTTCCCTCACCCTGAGCAGACACCATTGCTCCTCCTGGGCTCTAACACAGCACTTTGTCACGTAGAATGCCTCTATCTGTTAATGCATCTGCTTCTACCCTCAGGCTGGCTCCTGAGTCCCTGGACCTATGTTGATTCACTACTGTTTTTCAAGAGGTGGATTTGTTGAGGGCCAGCCTCTGCTTTCTCCACCCTGGGGCATGTCTGGGGACTCTCCCTCTCTGCCTTTCTCACCATGGGACTTAATTAAGTGAAGAACCATCCAGGAGGCTTGCTCTCAATATTCTGTAATTGGACTAATTTAGCTCCTACTATGTGCCTGATGGTTCTGGCTCTGGGTCTCTCATGAGGCAGCAGTCAAGTTGTGGGCCAGGGCCATGGTCTCTGAAGACTTGACTCGAGCTGAAAGATCCGCTTCCAAGCTCACTCACACGGTTGTTGGCAGGAGGCTTTGATTTTCTGCCTCTCTCTAGGCTTCCCCAAAGTGAGTGATGATGAGAGAGAGAGAGAGAGACTGAGAGAGAGAGAGAGAGAAACCACAGTCTTTTTATAAAGATATCCTAATATTGGAAGTGACATCCCATCACTTCTGCTGCAGGTATTGTTCACATAGACCAAGCCTGTGACAATGTGGGAGAAGGCAGCACAAGGATATGAATTCCAGGAGGCAGGGATCATTGGAAACCATCTTAGAGGCTGCCTACCACAGATGGGTAGGTAGGGGAGAGGCTAGAAAGAAGAATAAAATGTCTCTACCCTGAAGCACTCTGTTGGTGGAGAGGCAGTCATGTAAACGTAAATACTCTACAAGGCAGTGGCTGTACTACAGGCATTAGCAGAGTGCAGAGGAAGCATTGGAGAGAAATCTATTAACTCTGCCTGGGGGCATCATGGAAGGTTTCTCAAGTGCAAACACACTGTGGTGTTCTTGTTCAAGAGCTGTCCAGTGACGCTTGATGTTTGGTTGGCATCTTTTTAAATTGAAGTTACTCATTGAGGTGATTTGCTTGGACAGTAAAAATAATAACCTATCCCATATAACAGCAATTTGCTTTTTGCAAAGTGCTTTCCTGTGCATTACCTCAGTCCACATAACAGCCCTGGGAGGAAGACAGGTTTTATTGCTGTTGTTTTCCTCCATTGTAGATGAGCTGCTGAGGCTTAGAGGGGCAAGGTCAGTGTGTCAATGTCTCTGGGTGGGGTGTGGCGGGTCAGGGCTTGAGCCAGGGTCTTCCTAGTCCAAGCGTGGTGCTCTGGCCGCTGCACCTTCCTTGTGTTCCGCTTGAGTGCTGTGGGCCCCTCACTTTAAAGCAGCAGTTTGGGTCATTCGCCCTGCAGATGCATTACACATATGCTCGCCCATATCAAAGCTTATTTGCCACTTTCACGCCCAACCACTTGAAAGACTTTCTGTTCATGAAGAACCTTTATCATTCACAAAGTATAGAAATGTGAATTGTGCTTTCATCAGCATTCACTGTGAAATTTCATTTTGCAAAATCCCTCGGGGGTTTGAACTTACTCTTTGGACTGTTAGAAGAGGGACCCGAGACTCAGTTCCTTAAGCACAAATATGCTCAAAGGACATTTAATGGTTTCAGTTCTTGCACTAGCCTGGCTATTTTGCAAGATTTTAAATTCCTTCTGGGCAAGAGGGAAAATGATTTTGGGTCCACACAGGTGTCAATGCTGAGGGAGGAACTTCTAGTGTGGCAAAGATGGTAGCATGTGGGGTGAGGGTAGGTTAGTTACAATAGATCATATGTGACTAATAAATACAGCTATAGTGATCAGTTCAAGATCAGTTGTGTGCAGTGGTTAAGTTCATGGCCCTCAGAATCAGCCAACCTGGATTTGATCCTGACTCTGCCCTTATTAGCTCTGCGACTTTGGGAAAGTTATTTAATCTCTCAAAGCTTTGGTTTCTTCATCTGTAAATAGGATTAGTAGTAGCACCTTTCTCATAAGGTTGTTGTGAGGATTAACTGAGATAATATACATGAAGTGTTTAACACATAGACATAGTAATAAGCATTACATAAATGTTAACTTTGATGATGGTGATGACAATGTATTATTGGAGTAGCTACTACTCATAAGTTCCTTTATTCATGGATTCATTCATGAAACACACTGCGGATGTTGCCAACAATGGTGTCTGTGAACAACTAGAGGCTTTGGGGAGTCTTTGAATCTCCTAAAATTATATGGAAAATTTTGTGCATATGTGTGTTTTTCTGGAGAGAATCTCATAGTGATTCTTGACGCCCAAAAAGTTAAAAACAAAGTCTATGGTGTGCTGAAGACTTGGTGTTAGGGATACACACATGATTATGAGACTGTCTTCATCTTCAGAGTTCACAGAGTGGTGAGGCAGACAGACTTACAGACAACATGTTGCAGAATGGCCTGTTTTAAGGGTATAAGCAACAGAGGCCACACAGAAGGGAGAGCTGGTGAGACAGCTTCATGGATGAAGGGAGCGAATGGTCAAGCTGAGTCAGAAGATCCCAGGCAGAGGGAATGACAAGTAGAAACCCAGGTCACAAAACAGTAAAGTGCTATATACTCAAATATCAGAAGTAGTCTTGTGCTTACAGTGCAAGTGCCCACCACGAAAGTGGCCCAACTTGAGGCAAGCAGGTTGGCAGAGGGGAGTTTGGGAAGTGTCTTTCAGGCCAGGCTTGGTGCTTAGACTTGATCCTGTGGTCCACGGGAGGGCATTGAAGAGTTGTAAGCAAAGGAGTGACACAGTCAGAACTATTTTACAAAAAAATCCCTCTGCGTGGTGGGGAGACCCTGGCGGAGGGGAAAAGTTGGGGAGGAGGCTGGTGTAGTTCTCATCCAGGCGAGAGATGAGACCTTGAACTAAGGCAGTGGCAGTGGGGATTAAGGAAGGAGAAGAAATTTAAAAATAAATTAGGAGAAAAGGAAGAAGACTTGCTGACCAGCTGGGTACTGGGGAGAGAGAGGATGTCGTGGGTGATTCTCAGGATTCTGACGTTTAATTTTCCTGTGGGCTTAGGACCCGTTGGACACCTGGTTAGACATCCCTGGAGACCTGAGACAAGTGTGTCACATTGTTCCCAGTCCTGTAGATTCCTAGTGTTATGAGGAAGATAAGGGTTAAGCAGGAAATACATAACAGTGCAGACAAATGACAAGCAGACTAAGTGCCGAAGGGATCAGGAAGGTGAGCATTGTGGGCCGAAGTGGTTCCAAAGCTCTCCACATCATTACATTTGATGGGCAGTTGTTAGTTTCCATCTCACTTGGCCTCTCAGCCACATTCACACTGCTCACCACTCCCTTCCTCTTGAAACACTTGCCCCTTGCCTTTTGTGACTCATGCTCTCTATCTCTCCGGTCCCTGCTACTCAGTCTGCTCGGTGGGTTCCTCCTCCTCTCCCCATGACCTACTGTTTTTGTGTTCTGGCACTGGGGTACAGCCCTACATGACCTGCCTCTGCCTAAATACTCTGCCTTATCTCAAAGGACTTTCCTCTTGTTCTCTGTGCCCCAGCCACCCTGACCATGCTTCAGGCTTTCCAGTTGCCATGATCTGTCCAACCTCTGGGCTTTTACACATGTGTTCTCTCTTCCTCCCTCATCTTCTGCCTGCTCTTCCTTCCAGTCTCAGCTCAAACAGCCCTTTCTCAGAAATAAGGTGGCCATTTAATTTGTTGCCCAAATGGGATACATTTGAAAGTGAAAAGAGGTGCTATTAATAATATACCAGGCCAACAGGTGTAAACTGGAACTGTCCTGGGCTGATGCGTACGTGGTCACCTGACTCAGAGTGGCCTTCTCTGACTTCCCAGATGTGATCGGGTCCCCCTGTGCTCTCATGCTCGTGGCTTTCTAGCCTCATTTCACAGCCCTTTCCATGGTTTGTAGTGATGCATTGGAGTGACTGTTTGATTCGACTCTTCCTCCCTGATGGACTGCGTGCTCCATGAAGGCAGATGTGCTCCCATGTGACTTTGGTGCCTAAGACGCGTTGTGCCACATAATTGGTTCTTAATACTTATGAGTGAATAAATTAGTGATGAACTCAGATTTGCATTCTGTGGAGTGTACAAAGCATTTTCGCTTTTGTCATCTTGTTTGGTTCCTATTGCCAGGTTTTCTCCCCTTAATCTACTGAAGACACAGAACTTTTGGTTGCCTAAGATCTCGAAGTTAGTAAGTGACAGAGAAAAGTCTAGAACTCTCAGATCCTCTGACCCTAAATCCAGTTCTTTTCTAAAAAGGGTTGAAGAAAAGGAAAGATGACTTCCAGATTTAAAATCTGGGTAACTGGTGCTGACCTTGAGAAAAATGGGAAGTGGAGAGTCTGAGAAGCATTTGTCAATTTTCAATTGCCCCATGAAAATCCGCATAGCATTCCAGGCTACAGAGAGCTCAGAGTAGAGCTATGAATGGCCCATTAGCCTCAGGGGGTGTAAGCAGACAGTTTTTTTGTTTGTTTGTTTTATTGTGGTAAAATACACAGAACATAACATTTACCACCTTAACCATTTTTAAGTATACAGTTCAGTGGCATTAAATACATTCACATTGTTGTGCAACCATGCATTTCCAGAATTTTTTTCATCTTCCCAAACTGAAACTCTGAACTCATTAAACAAATAACTTTCCCTTTTTCCCTCCCCACAGCCCTAGAAACCACCATTCTACTTTCTGTCTGTATGAATTTGACTACTCAAGCTACCTCATATAAGTGGAACCGTACAATATTTGTCTTTTTGTGTCTGGTTTATTTCGCTTAGCGTAGTGTCTTCAGCATTCATCCATGTAGTAGTAGGCGTCAAAATTTCACTCCTCCTAAGGCTGAGTAGTATTACAGTGTATGTATATGCCAGATTTTGTTTATCCGTTGATGGACAGTTGATGGACACTTGGGCTATTTCCACCTTTTGCGTATTGTGAATAGTGGTGCTATGAATGTTTGTGTACCAATATCTGTTCAAGTCTCTGATTCCAATTCTTTTGGATGTATACCCAGCAGTGGCATTGCTGGATCATGTGGTAGTTTTGTTTTCCACAGCGGCTTTCTACATTCCCAGTGCATAAGGGTTCCAATTTATCTACATCCTTGTCAACACTTACTTCCTTTTTGTTATTTTTTTTTATGACAGTCATCCTAATGGGTGTGAAGTGGTATCTCATTGTAGTTTTGATTTGCATTTTCCTAATTATTAGTGATACTGAGCATCTTTTCATGTGCTTATTAGCCATTTGTATATCTTCTTTGCAGACATGTCTATTCAAGTCGTTTGCCCATTTTTTAATTTGTTTTTTTTTGTTGTTGTTATTGTTGAGTTGTAGTAGTTTTTAAATATATTCTGAATATTAATCTTTCACCAGATATACGAATTTCAAATATTTCCTCCCATTCTGTGGGTTTCCCTTTCATTCTGTTGACAAGTATCCTTTGATGCAAAACAATTGTAATTTGATGAAGTTCAATTTATTTATTTTTCTTTTGTTGCCTGTGCTTTTGATGTCATATCCAAAAAATCATTGCCAAATCAAATGTCATGAAGCTTATTCCCTATATTTTCTTCGAAGAGGTTTTATAGTTTTAGCTCTTATGATTAGGTCTTTGACCCATTTTGAGTTAATTTTTGTGTTTGGTGTAGGGTAAGGGTCCAACTTCATTCTTTGTGCACGTGGCTATCCAGTTTTCCCAACACCAATTATGGAAAAGACTGTCCTTTCCTTTCCACATTGAATAGTCTTGTCATCCTTGTTGAAAATCATTTGACCATATTTGCAAGGGTTTATTTCTGAGTTCTTTATCCTATTCCACTGGTCTATATGTCTGTCTTTACCAGTACCATACTGGTTTTTGTTAATTTATTTTTATAATTTTTTTCCTTTTTTTTTTTGTGAGGAAGATTAGCTCTGAGCTAACATCCGATGCCAATCCTCCTCTTTTTGCTGAGGAAGACTGGCCCTGGGCTAACATCCGTGCCCATCTTCCTCTACTTTATATGGGACGCCACCACAGCATGGCTTGACAAGCAGTGCGTTGGTTCGTGCCCAGATCCGAACCTGCGATCCCCAGGCCACTGAAGCAGAGTGCGCACACTTAACTGCTATGCCACCGGGCTGGCCCCTATAATGTTTTATCTACAGCTGTTTTAGGTTCACAGCAAAATTGAGCAGAAGGAACAGAGATTCCCCATATATACACTGCCCCTGCATATGCACAGCCTCCCCACTATCAAAATCCCATGCCAGAATGGTACATTTGTCACAATTGATGAACCTATATTGAAGTGTCATTGCCACCCAAAGTCCATCCTTTATATTAGGGTTCATTCTTGGTAGTGTACATTCTGTGGATTTGGACAAATGTATAATGACATGTATCCACCACTGTAATATCATACAGAGTATTTTCAATGCCCTAAAAATGCCCTGTGGTCCACCTATTCATCCCTCCCTCCCCCCAAACCCCTGGCAACTACTGATCTTTTTACTGTCTCTGTAGTTTTACCTTTTCCAGAATGTCATATGGTTGGAATCATACAATATGTAGCCTTTTCAAATGGGCTTCTTTCACTTAGAAATAAGCATTTAAGATCCCTCCATGTCTTTTCATGGCTTGCTGGCTTATTTCTTTTTAGCACTGAATAATATTTCATTGTCTGGAAGTACCAGAGTTTATTTATCCATTCACCTACTGAAGGACATCTTGGTTGCTTCCAAGTTTTGGCAATTATGAATAAAGCTGCTATAAACTTCGTGTGCAGATTTATTGTGGACAGAAATTTTCGACTCATTTGGGTAAATACCAAGGAGCACAATTGCTGGATCATGTGGTAAGAGGATGTTTAGTTTTGTAAGAAACTGCCAAATTGTCTTCCAAAATGGCTGTACCATTTTGCATTCCTACCAGCAATGAATGAGAGTTCCTGTTGCTCCACATCCTTGCCAGCATTTGATGTTGTTAGAGTTTTGGATTTTGGCCATTCTAATAGGTGTGTAGTGGTATCTCATTGTTGTTTTACACACTGTTTTGATTACTGTTGCTTTGTTGTAAGTTTTGGCATCAGGAAGTGTGATACGTCCAACACTGTTCTTCCTTTTCAAGATTGTTTTGGCTATTTGGGATTCCTTGAGATTCCATATGAATTTTAGGGTGGATTTTTCTATTTCTGAAAAAAAAAAAAGGTCATTGGGGTTCTAGTAGGGATTGCACTGAATCTGTAGATTGCTTTGGGTAGTACCGACATCTTAACAGGATAAAGTCTTCTAATCCATGAACATGGGATGTCTTTCTACTTATTGAGTGTCTTTCATTTCTTTCAGCAACATTGTATAGTTATCAGTGTACAAGTCTTTTGCCTCCTTTGTTAATTTCTAAGGATTTAATGTTTTTGATGCTATTATAAATGAAATTGTTTTCTTAATTTCCTTTTTGGACATTTCATGGTTTGTATATAGAAAAACAACTGATTTTTGCATATTGATTTTGTATCCTGCAACTGCTGAATTCGTTTATTATTTCTAACAGTTTGTGTATGTATGTGCAATCTTTAGGGTTTTCTACATATAAGATCATGTCATCTGCAAGGAGAGATCATTTTACTTCTTCCTTTCCAATTTGAATGCCTCCTATTTTTTTTTCTTGCCTGTTGCTCTGTTAGAACTTCCAATACCATGTTGAATAGAAGTGATGGAAGTGGGCATCCTTGTCTCATTCCTAATCTTAGAGGAAACGATTTCAGTCTTTCACCATTTAGTATGATGTTAGCTATTTAAGCAGCTTTTTTAAAAGATTTTAAAAAGAGGTAAGATTAAGAAGTCCTGGGACCTATTTAAAATTGTGTTTCTCTGTGTTCTCAGTGCCTGGCACATAGTAATTATTGAATGAATAGATTTTTTAAAAATAAAAGGAAGTTTCTCAAAACTGTGTGAGCTAAAGTCACTTCCGAATGAAGGGTTGATTTGGGATTCACGAAGTGGCAAGGATTGAAGGGCGACCGTAAGGATGATAAGAAGTCATTGATTGTCCACTGACATGGAGCAGGTGTTGGTCCTATTGTGGGCAGCAAAGCCACTTGGATCTTAGTAAACTTGGCCTGGATAGTCTGCTTTGTAGAGAAATCTCTTTGGTTAAGTTATTTTTCCCTTCTCTATATTAGCACTTAACAGCTGGAAGAAAATAACATATGTTGTATCTCTTTGTATTTATGACTGCTGAATTAATAACTTCAGTTCTTTGGATACAAAGAAAATGAGTGAAATGCTATAAATTATAGATGGCAGTTGTTAATGCTTATAGAGTGTGTAACATATGCCACACTTTGGCACAGCTTTGAAATCATGTGAATGATTTAAAGAGCTTCAGTCTGTTTGCCTTCATTTTAATTCGGAATAGCTGGAAAGATTCGATTCACCACCAATTCATTAGTAATGCTCTGTTCTTCCATTGGAACTTAGCCCTCTTAACTTGGAGTAGATAAAAATTCCAATTAACTACAGTCTTAGAATGGGAAAATCAAATGATTTTATTTAATATGTTGGCATTTCTGTTCATTTGGACTTTTAACAAGCAGGTTCTAAATATGAACTAACATGTCCTTACTTTTTTCTTTTAACAAGGGTCATCTGAGTTACAGATTTAAAAAATACCTTCTGTAAATGCAGAACTTCTTGGTAACTTTGAGACGCAGCAGGCTGTAGTGGAAAGAACAGGCCCTTTTGTCTCAGTGAGGGATTTTCTTGTTGGAAATAATTGAAACACTATAGCTTGTGCAAAGAGGAGATGTGTCTTCAGGATACGAGGCTGTCTTACAAAATCCAAAGACAGGAGGGACAATCAGGCTCAGGAGGGTCTGGGCCTAAGACCTGGAAGCCCTAGGAACTTAGGTCAATCAGTCTATGTCTCCAGGGCCACGTGGTCTCATCTCCACTTTTCTCTCTGCACCTGCTCTTTTCTTCTCTCTCAACAGACTGGCTGCCTTTGCTTCTCTGTGCACACAGCCAAGCACAGCTGCCCAGCTCTGGCTTTTTATCGCTTCCAGATCAAGGGCCAGCAGAGGCTGCCTGGCATCTCTGATTTCCAAATTCCTGGAAGAGAGAATCTGGTTATCTTATCTTAAGTAAGATGACCACTCCTGGTTTGTTCCTTTATTCATTCGAAAAGTCTCTATTGAATGCTGGGAACTCTTTTAGGCGTTGGGGATCCATCCTGCCCTTGTGGACTTTGTGTGGGTGGGTGTGGGTGTGTGGATGTGTCTGTGAGAGCGAGAGAGAGAGACACTGTGACAGCTCATTCTTTTGGGACTGGGTTGAGTGTTGCAATTTTCAGAGAAAGTATGGGCTTGGAATTCAGATAGCCCCGGATTCAAATCCTGATTCTTCCCATTTTTGACTCTATGTGACATTGGGCTTATTAGATTACCTCCCTCAGCTCCCATTTTCTCATAAGTAAAGTGGAAATAATCCTTTCTAGGGTAGTTATGAGGGTTAAAATGAAAGGTGTCTGTAAAGTCACTAGTATAGTACCTGCCGCATAGAATCAGAGCTCTGCCCCTCGCTAGTGGTTGTTAGTCAGTAGTGGGTAAGCAGGTTACTTAGCCTGTCTAAATCTGTTTCTTCACCTATAAAATGGGGAAGAATGTCAGCTACCTCACATGCTTATTATGAGGATTAAATCACGTGATGTGTGCCGGGTGCAGGGAATTTGTACATAGTAGACATTGTGGTAGCTGCGCCTCTTATTCTTGTTATTAATCACATTTTTTTTCTCTTTCTTCTAGTTCCCATTTGGCCGACGCTTGCCTTGTGACATCTACTGGCATGGAGTTTCGTTTCATGACAATGACATATTCTCTGGTCAAGTGAACAAGTTTCCAGGTATACGCTGTTACTGTTGGCATTTAAAAATGTTTCTAGGGCTGAGTCTCGGGGTACACTCTTCTACAAAAATCTGACAGTGTTTTGAGATGAAACTCGAGGACACTTAATTGGGACTTGCTGCCTGCACTCCGCCCACAGTACCATTACCTCGGGAGGGAAGTTAACGCAGAGGTAATAAGGACTTAACCCACCAAGGGTTTAAAGATTGGAGGTTCAAAAACATAAAAAGACAGGCTCTCCTGGTCTGATTTTACTGGTGGAAGAACATGGTTTTCACCTTTTGGATTATCAATATAACAAGGAGCTGTTATGAGGGGACCATATTCTCAAAATGCAAAAAATAGAACATTGCACTCAAATAATTTGCAGGAAGCAGAAGGACTAAAATTCTAAGAATATATCACAGAAATGGAGTTAGCAGCTTCCGTTTTCTTTAAGTATCATATTTGGAGGTACCATTTTTCAGACCGAATACACCAGTCTCCATACTGGGAACAATAGGCCACAGACAGCCTCTGGTTTTGCCTGAGGACATCATCCCAGTGAGACTTACCCTGCAAGGTGACTCTTACTGACAGAAAAGTGTCACAGCCAACATTTTAAGATACCCCCCTCCCTCCACTCTCAGCCTCCCCATATACTTTCTCATTACATTTTTAATCTCTACCACCCTCTTCTGCTACAATTGCTATTCTTTTTTTGGCGAGGAAGATTGGCCCTAAACTGACATCCATTGCCAATCTTCCTCTTTTTGATGAGGAAGATTAGCCCTGGTCCAACATCTGTGCCCATCTTCCTCTATTTTATATGTGGGATGCTGCCATGGCATGGCCCGATGAGCAGTGCACAGGTCCACGTGTGGGATCCAGGCCCACAAACCCCGAGCGGCCCAAAGGGAGCGTGGGAACCAAACCACTATGCCACCAGGCCGGCCCCAACTATTCATTATTTTTAAGGGCTAAGTGAAGATGGTGGTTAAGGTTAGTGGGAGTGCTTAGGAGGAGGAGAACATTGGTTAAGCTGGGTATGATCATAGCCAAAGGGTCTTCCACTTATTTTCAGAAATTTTAACATATTGCACAAACCATATTATAGTACAATAATAAATAATTTTTAAAAAGAACATCATCCTGAATCCCATTCCTCATTTAACAAACCACATTGTGAATATCTCTATATTTCCTCCCAAACGTTAACCATGTATATGTATCATTTTTACGTAGTGGCAGTCAGAGTGTAGTTGCCTGAGTATAAGGTATTTTCTCTTAGTGTTATATCATTTATGCTTATCTTAAAAAAGAGAAACAATTTACTCTTTTTCTTTGGCATTCCATGCCACGTCTTTAAGACACACCTCTCAGAAAACCCAGTATCCATGCATTATACACTGGCTACTTGTGCCATGTCCACTAAGGGGTTTTCCACTAGCATGCGGACTACCATAGGCCTCACTTGGCTCAGATTCACTGAGAAGGATATGGGGCAGGAGACACAGCTTGCCAGCCAACCAAGGCCAGGCATTTCTCCCCAGTGGCATCTTTGCAAGGGTTCCAGGGCTAGTCTCTGGCCCCTCAAGTGGGAGCTCAGCTACAAGGAGACGAGATCCACGTTGGTGGCTGTGGATCTGTCTTGGTTTACACACCACATAGGAGCCAATATCTCATGCAACTCCTCCATAACATAGCTTCTATAACATAGTCCTGCCAGGGCCACGCTAAGTTACGAGAATCACCATGCTCAGAAAAGCCTAGAGCTGTGGTCTCCTACCAAGTGTTTATGCAATTTGCCAATCAGGGATCATTTTATCCATATGCCTTGTTGTCTAGTAACACAGCTAAATTTCCACCTTTATTGGTTTCCAGGGGAACAGAGCTAGAAAATTAATCCAATGTCAAATTTGTCCTCAGGGGAGGAGAGAGAGTTTTCTTAGAAGACAAGAACGGTTCTTGTAGCCGGGGTTCTTGCATATGGTTTAATGGGATAGCTAGTATTTTCTCTGTCTTGCTGCTCAGAAAAACTGACTTTTTCATGCCACTAAAAGGACTTCTTGGGATATTGGGAGAACAAAATTTGGAAGAGAACAACTCTTTGAATGAAGACCGAGTTCCTGAGACAGGAATCAGCAAATGTGGCTTCATTTACATGTTCCCCTTCTGTTCATGCCTCATCTAACGGCTGAGAGTGGAAAAGAAGCAGTAAGCATGGCTCTACGTTTGGAACACAAATTATAAATACAGAAAAAAATACCCCCAAAGGGCTAGTTTCATTAAAGGTAATATAAAAGTATTCGTTCCAAAGGAGCAAGTTTGCCCCGTCTCATATTCCACATGCCAGTGATTAGAACATACAATTTTCCAATTTACTAACAGCAATTAATTAACTCTAATGACAGAGCAGGCCCTGGAACCTCTAGGCGAAGGAACGGTGCTGCCACCCCTTCTGCTCTGTGAAAGACAGCAGTCCTTAGCAAGGGGTGATCACAGAACAGTCCGTCCTTTGGGTCCAGTTTATGTCCAAGCTTATCTTTCTCTTCTGTCTCTCATATATCCCATTATCCTAAAAATGCATTTTGTATGCTTTGTATATTACTTCAAGTAAGTCCTAGTGGATGTGCCAGGCAAGTCTAAACACTTCACATGCTGAATAAACTGAAAACTTTTGGATACACATATGGAAGTAATTTATTTTGTTTGTGTCAGCACATTAGATTTTTGCCACTTTTCTGTGGGCAATTTCCTTCAAGATATGTTATTATATCTTAACTGATGAATTAAGACTTTCTATAAAAATTATCTGATTTGGATATGTCTCTGCTTTAAGAAAGTCCAGAACTGTCAATTCTCAGCGTACAAGCAACAGTCTTTTGCTGAGTTTCAGGGTCTGAGATGTAGGGCAGCACATGGCACGTGGTGCCTGAGGGCCCACCAATGAGGAGGGGACGTTCTGTAGAGAGGGAGAGGGCTCTAGTGGGGAATCTAGGGGGGCAGCCATCTGTCAAGTACTGGTGTGGGCTGGGGATACAAAGACAAGGAGGAAGGCAAGTAAAGAGAGAAGTAAAATACAAAATAAGTGCAATGTCAGAGGAAGCTTGGGATGCTGTGGGAGTTTGGAGCAAGGGCACATGACCTAATTCAGATTTGCTTGGGTGGAAGGCAGGATGAGAGATCCCAGAGAAGTGGATTGACGTGTAAACTGAGCCTCCGGGGACGGATGGGCCTGACTCTCATGCAAAACGAGGGAGCAGAGTTGGTGCAAAGACGTAGAATGCTTAAAGCGAACCATTCAGTGAAGGGCAAGTGGCCCATGATGGTTAGCAAGGGTCAAGTATGAAAAGGACAATGGAGAGGTGATAGGCAGGGAACAAAGCACAGCATTGTTATATCCTGAAGGTTGTGGGTAGTCACTGAGAAATTTTTAAGCCAGAGAGTGACTAGCACCAGCTTGCATTTTAGAAAGATCAGTCAGAGGGATGCATTGGAGGTGGGTGGAAAGGCTGAGAGAAGAAACAGATATAGAGCTAAGAGGCCGCTGCAGCATCCAGATGAACTAATCAGTGGCGATGGGAATAGAGGGAAGAGGATGGATCTGAAAGAATGTATTTGTTGTTTGGTGGTTGTAATGTGTTTTTGCCAAGAATTGTTGTTATAATGATATTTGGATTGAATGTGCTCCCGAGGTAGCTAGATTTTGTTCCGTTTTTGTGTTGAGTAGGCCTTTGTGGCCAAGCCTGAGGATCAACCTGTTACGATCTTGGGTAACTCCAATGGGCCTTGAGACTCCGGTGTAGCAGACAGAAAAACCCAGGCCCAGAAGGAGTGGCAGGAGGCAAGCCTTTTTTCCACTCGATAGGGGAACTGACATAATAGGGACATCTAGGGGTAGACCTTATTAAGAAAGCCAGGTAGGCAGTCAGCCTCAGAAGACCCTGACAGAAGGTAGCAGTAGCCCAGTCACTGGTTTAGTCACAGGTGAGAGGACCCCAGCCCTTGCAGGATAGTCTTGGGGGAAACAGAGGAGGAACACTGGGGAGAACAAGGCAAAGGCGTTGCTAAGGCTGCCACTCAGGTACCACCAGCAAAAGACACCTTACCAAAATTGGGGGACAAAGCAATGGAGCCTCAGAAAAACAGCTAAAATCCTCCTTACCTAATTGGAGTACAAAGTTGGGGTCAAAGTTTTAGCAGGGAGGAGCTGATGAGTAGACCAAGAGATTCCACCTCACGTCAGAAGGGGGCCCAGAATCTACAGCAAGGGTCACAGGTAGGGGGCAGGCGCTGCAGCTGCTTCGAGAAGGGAGCAGAGTCTGGAGCCAGCAGGGCCTGGCAATGACCTCCCTTTTCACGTATTTACTTTGGGAACATGTGGTCTGCCTCAGCCAGAAACCCAGCTACTGAGAGAAGATGACACTCCCCACATCTGTCTCTGAGCCACCACCAGCACTTGGTGGGAACACAGCTCAGATATGGCAGAGGAAAAAGCTTTTGGTGGGAAATGGATTGAGGGAGGTCTACACTGGTGCCTTCCGGAGACAGGTGTTCAGGTAGACTTAGGGGTGAGCCGTCTAAAGCTTACCTGCCAGAAGTGTCTGGGAAAAGTATCCATTGGCTTGTAGAGATGCTTCTTAAGTTCGCTATTTTCAGTAGAGAGCTACCTGGAGACAGACACAAAGGTAAACTTGGAGGCAGATCTATTAGCTGGTGTGGGGACTGATGATCCACATTCCAAAAGGAGCCATTGCGTATTTAAAATGAATATTTACTCAGTTTGCTGGACACTGATTTTCACAAGACTTCTCTGGAACGTTCAGACTGCCCTCCTGAACTCACAGCACTTCTGGCTGTGTTGTGTGAGTCCGTCTGACCTGCCGAGGGGCTTCTGAAAGGGAACCTTCCCCTGTCACAATGCGATTAAAATGCAGACACTACCACCACACTATCTGGTCAGGAGGTGCAATCTATTTGGTGTAAGGTGCTGTATTACAGTTAGTTATGAAGGTTTTTAGTTTAAAACTATAACTAAAATGTTAAATAAGTAAAAAGGTTCAAAAAAAGTTGAAATTTTTTTGTGTGTACTTTGTGTTAAGCTCCAATGTTTATAACTCAAAAATTCTAATTTCATGGGGGAATAAAAGAAAATAGCTATAATTTTCAGAATTCATACTTTTTTTGTGTGAAGCTCAGAACAGTGTCTTCAGTGAGTTTTAATTTCGAAGAGTCCACATTAGAGCACAGCTTATTAGTGCTTTTTAAGCTCCTTTAGTTCTCACTTAATCCTTCTCTCTATCCCTCTGAACAAGAACTAAGAACCTGGGCATTGACATCTTGAAGCTGCGATCTTTAGATTTATTGTTTGTTTTTTTTTTTTAATATGCTGAGGGAAGCGAGAAGTAGGTTATTAAAACCTTGATTCTCAAATGTTCACCCTTTGCTTCCTGAACATGGGAGTTTAGAGAAACCTCATTCATTCTAACTGTGTCCATTTGGAACGTGTGATAATTCAACATGCCAAGCTGACATGGAACTTTGTACTTTCTATTAAAAATAACTTTGTTCATCAAATTTCTAGTGTCGGTAATGGAACTGTGTAGCGTCTTTCAGGGCGAAGGCCATTTTTAGTCTTCATTTTTACAGTGGTATTTGCCTTAAGAAATAGTATGCTAAAATTTAAAATAATTTTTACCTATTTGCTTAAAATTTGCTAAGACATGTATTCAGTTTCTTCTCTTGTCAGAGCTACTAAAGATATTACAAGAAAAAAAATCCACCATCCTTTAATGTTTTATAAGTGAGACGTTTCAGTCCCTCTGGACAAATTAATGAGATCTGATCAAAGTCAGCATCAGTACTGGTAACTGAAGAACTCCTACGGGTTCCATTTTTTCCCTTTAAACTATAAATTATCCGATGATATTCTTTCCACTTCCTGCCCTTATTTCAAGGAGACAGATTTTATGCTGAAAGGTGCATATTTTTCTATTTTATACCTTTAATGCTCATGGGCGATTAAAACAAAGCAACTTAATAAGCTTCTCATAGTGTAATCAGAGTCCACTAGATAATATTCTCTAGAGTATAAAATGGGAGGAATCTAAGAAGCATGTGTGGTGGCCCAAAATTAAAGAGGATATTAACTTTTAAGTGTAAGATACAAATGCTTGTTTTTATTCATTATCTAGAGGACTGACAAAGAATGGAATAATAAACTAGGTGGAAATTCATTCTATCAAATTGCTGCTTCATTTTTATAAGGAGAAAAAAAATAACTGTCTTTTACCTCAACTTTTTCATTAATTGGTGGGTCTTTCCAAACCATGAGTCATCACTATGGGGAACAACTCATACCTTTTTTTTTATTCTATCTGAAAAAGTGATTGTGGTGGGAGTGGGGGGGGGCGGTTAAAAGTCCCGAATAATGGCTTATATAGCTTATAGCTCGTGGCCACTGTTGTTAAAACCTCACAGCTTCTCTTCTTCCCAGGCATGACGGAGATGGTGCGTAAAATTACTCTGAGCAGAGCAGTGAGAATCATGCAGAATCTCTTTCCTGAGGAGTACAACTTCTACCCTCGCTCATGGATTCTGCCTGACGAGTTCCAGCTCTTTGTTGCTCAGGTAGATGGCACTCCGTCCCCATGACCCTTGAATTATATTATGGTTGAAACTGTGTCCTGGGTCCTGTGTGCTGGGAGCTGGGGCAGAGGGTCCCCAGGAAGATGAGACTGGTTCAGGAAGTGTCTTAACAATACACAGTAGGTGTTGGCAGCGATCGAGGCAGCCTGCAGGGTTGAACGAGTAGACTGACAGGTAGGTAAACTGAAGAAGTGGGTCTTGACATGAAGAGACAGGCCTGGGGCTGATACTAGGAGCTGGATTGTGGAGTCAGTGTTTGGAGAGCCAGGGAGACAGAGCTGGAGCTGGTGGTCGAGTCCACAAGTGGACTGGACTGAGGCTGTTTGGGTGAATCCTCGAGGTTGTGGTGTCCCCAGCACCCTGTGGTATGACGTGTGGGAGGTCGGGCTTCGTTTCAAGGCCAGGGAGTCGGTCTGACAAACAGAGGGGGCAAACCTTTTAAGTGTCCTACTTTAAATTTCTTTCAGAATCAATTTTCAAATCACCCATTCCATATCAAAGCAATATGTTTGAGCATGAAATACTTCGGAGCCTTCACCAACAATTGTGAAACAGAACCAGTAGGGAAGCTGAATTCAGAGTTGCCATTTGGTTAGTTTTTTAATGGTTTCCTTTAGGACCATTTCAAAGCCTTTGCCAACAGGTTCCACGGTCCATACCATACCTCTGAGGGTAACTGTGCAACAAATGTCTGTCTCCTTGTGATGAAGCTAACACCATTTGTTGGTCCCACTATGTTCCAGGCATTGTGCTAGAAGCTTACCATTATTTCTTTTAATCCTCACAGCAATCTTGTGAAGTTGGTTGTATTATTATCCCCATTTTATGGATGAGGAAACTGAGGCTTTGAGAAATTAAGTGACTTGCTTGAAAATTAGGATTTAAACCTAGAACTTATTTCAACGCTTATGCTTTTTATAGTCTTTATTGCCTGCATGTTGTTTTGGTTTTAATATTAAATTATAAAACTT
Organism: Diceros bicornis minor; assembly: GCF_020826845.1. Lineage (NCBI taxonomy): Eukaryota > Metazoa > Chordata > Mammalia > Perissodactyla > Rhinocerotidae > Diceros > Diceros bicornis. The sequence continues at coordinate 29,131,609 of NC_080767.1, read as the reverse complement.
GTAATAAAATTATGATTTATTAAGCCCCCAAAAAGCTCAAAGTGGTAATTTTTAAAAGGAAGCTGTCTATGGGGTGGTGGTCACATAGGTCTATATATTTCTTAAAATTCATTGAATTATTAACTTAGAATGAGACATTTTATTGTATGCAAATTATAGTTCAATAAAGTTAATTTTAAAAATTAAAGTGAACCATCAGCTGTTTTCCATACTCACCTCCCAATTTCCACTTCTGTGGCTCTGCTCACGCTATTGTCCCTACATGGAATACCTTTCCTTCCCATTTCTACAACTCTGTATCTAACTGTTCTGCAAGGCTGAATTTAAATGATACCAACTGTATCTTCAAAATCAGATAAGTGAGAGAGCATTTCCATCATCCCCCAAAGCTCCTCTGTGCCTTCTTGTGGTCAGTCCCCTCCACCCCCCAGCCCAGGCAACTGCTGATCTGCATTCTCATTATAGATTAGTTTTGTCCATTAAAGAAATTCATATAAATGGAATCATAAAGTGTGTACTCTTTTGAGTCTTTTTATTTCCAGAATTATGTTTTTGAGATTCATCCATGTTTATTGTGTGTGTCAGTAGCTTGTATTTTTATTGGTGAGTAGTGTTCCATTGTATGAACATACCACAATTTGTTTATCTTTTCACCAATTGATGGGCATTTGGGTTATTTCTAGTTTGGGGATATTATAAATAAAGCTGCCATGACTATTCATGTCAAGTCCTTTTGTGGATATATGTTTTCATTTCTCTTGGATAATACCTAGGAGTGGAATTTCTGGATTATATGTTATGTGTATGTTTATCCTTATAAGTTGCCAAATTGTTTTCCAAAGTGGTTCCACTTTCCACTCTCACCAGCAGTGTGTGAGAGTTCTCTTTGTTCCACATCGTTCCCAATACTTGGTGGTGTTAGTCTTTTGAATTTTAGACATTCTAGTAGATGTGTAGTTGTATCTTTTTATGGTTTAATTTACACCTCCCTGATGACTGGATGTTGGGCATCTTTTCATGTGCTTTTTGGTCATTTGAATATCTTCTTTGGTTAAGTGTATATTCAAAATTTTTGCTGAATTTTATGAGTATTTTAAGTTGTAGGGTCTTTATATATTTTGGATACAAGTCTTTTCATATGTATTGTGATGTATTTGTATACGTATTGTGAATATAATCTCCCAGTTGACTTTTCAAAGTCGTAACCTTGAATTTTCATTTTTTAACTCTTGTCTTTTAAAGAGCAAAAGTTTTTAGTTTTGATGAAGTTGAATTTATCAACGTTTTCTTTTACACTTTGTGTGATGTCTAAGACATCTTTGGCTAACTAAAGTTTATGAAGATTTTATAGTTTGTCTTTTTCTAGCAGCTGTATAGTTTTAGCTTTACATTTAGGTCTGTGATCCATTTCAAGTTACTTTTTGTGTGTGGTATGAGGTTAGAGTTGAAGTTTACTTTTTTCCGTATGGATATTCAGTTGTTTCAGTACCTTTTGTTGAAACAATTGTCATTTCCCCCATTGAATTACCTTGGCGTCTTTGTTGAAAACCAATTGATCATATATGTTTTGGTCTGTTTCTGGACTCTCTGTTCCATTCATCTGTATGTTTACTTGTATGCTAATACCCCACATTATCTTGATTGCTATAGCTTTATAGTCAGTTTTGAAGCCAAGTACAGTCATGTACCACATAATGTCGATGTTTTGGTCAACGACAGACCACATATACGATGGTGTTCCCATAAGATCGGTACCATATAGCCTAGGTGTGTACTAGGCTATACCATCTGGGTTTGTGTAAGTACACTCTATGATGTTTGCACAACAACGAAATCGCCTAATGATGTGTTTCTCAGAACGTGTCCCATCATTAAGTGATACATGACTATAGTGCAAGTCTTCCCGCTTTATCTTCAGAATTGTTTGGCTGTTATAGGTCCTTTGCATTTTCATATCGATTTTGTAATCAGTTTGTCCACTTCTACAAAGAAGCCTGCTAGGACTTTGGTATTACACTGAATCTACAGATCATTTTGGAGACAGTGGACATTTTAACAATGCTGAGTCATCTAATTCATGACTTTTACCTCCATTTGTTCATAAATCTTCCTTAATTTATCTCTGCAATGTTTTATAGTTTTCAGAGTACAGGTCTTGCATATGTTTTGTTAAATTTATCCTTAAGCATTTTCATTTTTATGCTATTGTAAATGATATTTTTTGAATTTCATTTTCCAACTGTTTGTTGCTAGTACATAGACATCCAATTGTCTTTTTAATTTTGAACTTGTATCATATGACTTTGCTTGATTCCCTTATTAGTTCTAGAATTTATTTTTTTTAGATTTGTTAGGATTGTCTATGTATACAATTAATTCATCCATAAATAAATATATTTTATTTCTTCCTTTCTAACTTATGTGTCTTTTATTTATTTTTCTTATTAAACTGCAAGACATTGTTGTCTTGTTCCCAATCTCATGATGAAAGCATACAGCATTTCACTGTTACGTATGATGTTAACTATAGGTTATTTGTAGACACCGTTTATCAGGTTGAGGAAGGTGCCTTCTATAGTTTGCAGAAAATTTTCCGTGGCGAATGGGTGCTTAATCTTGCCAAATGCCTTTTCTGCCTCTGTTAAGATGATCATCTGATTTTTCTCTTTATTTTTGCGATATGATGAATAGCATTGATTGATTTTTAAATGTTAAACCAGCCTTGCACTCCTGATATAAACCCCACTTGGTTATGATGTAATACCCTTTTTATATACTGCTGAACTCTATTTGCTGATATTTTGTTAGGAATTTTTGTGTCTTTGTTCATGAAAGATATTGGTGTATGATGTCTTTGGTTTTGCTATGAGGTAAGCCATATTAAATGAATTCACAAATGTTTCTTCCTCTAGCTTTTTGAAGATTTTGTATAAGATTGGTATTACTTCTTTCTTAAATGTTTGATAGAATTCACTGTTGAGGGTATTTGGGCATGGGGCTTTCTTTCTGGGAACATTTCAAGTTTATGAATTAATTTTTTTAACACATATAGATAATTTGTGTGTAAAGGAGAAGGTAATTCTTCTTTCAAAGAATTAGTCCATTTCATCTAAGTTGTCAGATATACTGACATAAAGTTTTTAGAAATAGTATTCCATTATTATTTCTTAATGTCTATGAGATATGTAGCGCTCTCCCCCATTTCATTGCTGATATTGGTAATTTGTGGGTTTTTTTCATGATCAGTCTAGCTAAAGGTTTATCAATTTTATTGAACTTTTCAAAGAACTAACTTATGATTTCATTGTTTTTCTCTCTTCTTTGTCCATTTTCTATATCAATGATTTTTGATTTTTATTATTTTCTTCTTTCTATTTCTTTTGGGTTTAATCTTCTCTTCTTTCTCTAACTTCTTAAAGAGGAACCTAAGTTCACTGATTTTTAAACATTAAAGTAATAAATTTCCCTCTAAGCACTGCTTTAGATACATCTTAGAAATTTTTGTGTATTACATTTTCATTACCATTCAGTTTGAAATGTTATGTAATTTCCTTTGAGATTTCTTTGACCCATAGGTTATTTAGAAATGTGTTGTTTACTTTCGAAATAATTTTGGAATTTTCTAAGTATTTTTTGTTATTGATTTCCAATGTAATTTTGTTGACATTAGAGAGTTTATTCAGTATTATATCAATCCCTTTAAATTTGTTGAAAGTTGTCTTATGGTCCATATATTGTCTGTCTTGGTGAGTGTTTCATGTGCAGTTGAACATAATATGTATTATGGAGTTGTTGGTGTAGCATCCTATTAATATCAATTAGGTCAAGTTGGTACTTGGTACTGTTCACGTATTCCTTACTAATTTGCTGCCTACTTATTCTGTCAGTTACTGAGAGAGTATGTTGAAATCTCCAATTCACATTGTTGATTGTCTATTTCTCCTTTAGTTATGTCAGTTTTTGCTTCATGTATTTTGAAGCTCTGTTACTAGCTTGATAATTTGACTCCTTTATAAGGTAACTTTCCTTATCCTGAAGTCTACTCTGTCTGATATTAATATAGCACTTCCAGATTTCTTTGACTTAGTATTTGCATGGTATATCTTTTTATTATTTTCTTACTTTTAACCTATCTTATTTTTTGGGGGAAGGGGGAGGAAGATCAACTCTGACCTAACACCCATGCCAATCCTCCTCTTTTTGCTGAGGAAGACTGGGCCTGAGTTAACATCCATGCCAATCTTCCTCTACTTTATGTGGGACGCTGCCAGAGCATGACCTGAGAAGTGGTGCATCAGTGCGTGCCCGAGATCCGAACCTGGGCCACCAGCTGCGGGGCATGTGCACTTAACCGCTACGCCACGGGGTTGGCCCCAACCTATCTGTATTTTTAAAGAGTACTTCTTATTGACAGCATGTAAGTGGGTTATGGTCTTTTCTCAAGCTTGATAATCCCTACCTTTTAATTGGTTTGTTTAGCCCATTTACAATTAATGCAATCATCAATATTGTTGGATTCAAATATATCATCTTGCTATTTCTTTTCTATTTATCCTATTTGTTTGGATTAATTGAATATTTTTGGTGTTTTATTTTATCTCCTCATTAGCCCTGTTAGCTATACCTCTTTAAAAAATGTTTTTAGTTTTTCTCCTATCCCTAGAATCTAGGGTTTACAATCCATCTTTAACTTATCACATTTACCTTTAAGTAT